>NC_142664.1:2465625-3078906 GCF_026168435.1 Sesamum indicum | reverse complement strand
ACAGCAATTCATCTCAAAACATTATCAGTCAAACTTCACCCACACTCAAAAGCAACTAGGCAGCCAATTACATGGATATAACCAATGGGATTTGAAATTTACTTTTTGTAGGCGTCTCTGCCGGTAACGTGATAGCGATGAATTACTAGGGACTCCCTCTGACCCCCTTCTCTCTTCTATTCCAAGAAATTAACTTTCTTTAAAAGCTTCTTCTCATGAAACTTCAGCTTCCTCATCTTCTACAGGACAAAACCTTACACTAAAACCTAGAAATTCGGAATCTGAATGCAGAGAGCGACTAGCGCTGTTCGAGATATAGTTTGGGCCATAAAATGTATAGAAAACTTGGGCTCAACTAAGAAGCCCAATTTTGAAGGAAACATAGCCCAATGCCATGGTGAAAAATCACATGAGCTCCATTTGTTAAGGCAAATTATCTTTTAATGTGATCAAGAAAGTTATTTAATTTTCTTAATACATTAAGTTGACTTCAAATTGATGATAAAATGAAAAAAAAAAGTTAACCTAAAAGTTTTTAATCTAAAAATTTATTAAAATAAAATGATGTAACTCTAATATCTGTTGTCTTGGTTCAAAAGGTACTTGTTAATTTGATATATTGCTTGTTTAAAAAAAAAAGGAAAAGAAAAGAACTCTATGGCTCTTGACCAATAAGGGTAAATTACAATGAATCATCCTAAATATATTTTGTGGTTTAAAAAAATATTAAAATTCTTTTGATTTTAACGTCTATTTAATAACTAGCTCGTTCTGTTAATTTATTAAGTTTTCATTCATTTTTTGTAATAAATTAATTTATAATTGCCTTCTAGCCTATAAAATAATTTTACTTATCCTTTAAAAGAAAATTATGGATAAGTAGGGTATAAAAGAAATTTCACCTTGTTAGCTTTTTCTACAATTCTCCATTTTTTCTCAAAAAAAAAAACAACAAGAAAAAGAAGAGCAGAGTTGCTATTTTCAGACCTCTATTAAAGGATTAGATAATTTCATCAAATATCAAGAAGTATTGATAATTTCTCAAACAACGATAAGATATTTATAATTATATCAAAACTCAAGAGAGCTAGTTTTAACTAATCCATAATTAATTATATGGGAACTTATGGTCAGTTTTCACAAACTACATCTATCTTTTGCATAATTACATAAACCACCCTAGATAATCAAAAAGCGAGGGCTATTTGTGCAATAATATTGATATTTTTATAATGTATGTATAATTATTCAAAAAATAAAGATAATTTGTATAGCTGATATTGACGATTCTAGTATATACATGTATAATAATTCAAAAGATAAATGATTTATATAAACAAATCATAAGTCCAAAGATGTTAATATAATTATCCGTAATTATATTGTAGTGTCCTGTGAATTGCAGTGCAGTGACGTGAAGTTGCAATGAGTCATGTGAGGTGTTCGTTGTTCCATCTACAAAGGTGCATTGATATCCATTGTTGAGGGTGTGAAATCCTTTGAGTAAATTTATTTTTTATGTTTATCCTTTGAATTTAAATAAAAATGTTAAAAATATATCTGATATGGAGATGTATTCTTGACTGCAAACAGTTTAGAAACATCCCACAAACCAATACAGCAGAACATTCACAATGCCAATGCCAATGCCCTGAAAATTTTCAAGTGTACAAAAGGACATTTCGGAAAAATCCCTGGATACATTTCTCCAAACTACACATTATAGCATCAACCTGTCAGACACCAAAACGTTGATTTGCATCTCTTGTAAATATAAAAAAGCAGAACTATTCAGTCCGTCTGTTCATCAGAAAACCTTCAAACTTCATGCGCAACTGTTGCAGAAGACCAAACATCCTACGAAATAATCTTGGTGCATTTTCTACAATGCAATACTGAGAAACAGTAAACGTTCAGAAACATCCTACACTTGTGTTTGGTACTTTATTTTATCCTTTCTCTCTTTTCCTTATCTTCTCCTGGATTCAAGAACCAACCTTAGCTTAAGTCAAAGGAGATATAAGCATCAGCTGAACTATCCAGGAACTCCTCGAAACATCAGTCACATGGGCTGATCTTGAGGTCCTCGTCTGTCAACTATAATACATCATCGGTAAACAAGTCTAACCCACAGTCACTCCTAATTTTCAGTAAAAGGTTTAGCACTATTTAGTTGGGAAAGAGAAAAATGTGATTTGGGAGAAATCTATTAAATGTTTCAAATCATATTTGGGGGAACAGGGGAACAAAAGCATTCCCCTGAAACAACAAACATAGCCCAGATTTTTCCTCTTTTCCCCCTTGTTTCAGTTCCTTCACAAAAAGCTTAAACTTGCAACATCTAGTTCTGCCCCTTCCCCTCTGGAAGGCATTCTAAAGGTTTTCCATCAATCTAATAACCATTTCTCTAGTCAAACAACATAGCACTAATATACAGCCACTGCATATAATGTCTTATCTTTCCATAAGGCTGGCAATGGCATGTAGCCACCCAAAATGACATAACAAATTCAACTTCGGAGTTACATGCTTGGAAATTCACAAGGTATAAGCAAGCACAGACAGGAACCAAGGCAAGAGACATCCGATCAAATCATCTGCTATTAAAAATACCTACATATGCTCAGAGAATTTAATCAAAATATCAAGGAAACACTAAAATATCTCGAGAAAATGCCAACACCAGTTTCAGCATGAATCAGAATAGAGGTAAGAGAGGGAAAGAGAAGCATGTCTCTATAATTAGTGAAAGCATAGGAAAAACAATCTTTAGGATGAATACGCAACTCTGTCCAATCAAATAAAGTTGGAAAGAAAAAATCTTAACTAGCCTCTTTACTGTTGAAAGCATGTGTTTAGGAAACTATTACAACACACTGTATGTCTTCACATCAAAATTGGACGTGAGACAAAGTAGCTTCTCTAACTAATATCACGTGCGTGTGACTATTGGGCGAGCACAGAAAGAAGTAAAAGGGAAAAACCTTCCACCTAATCTATGATGATAAAATCTTACCGAGTTGATGTGGACTTGATTAATGTCATATAAAGGTTAGAAGGGCAAGCAGCTGAAAGTCTGAAACACTGAAAAATCTGGCTATCAAGAGTGAATCAACCTCCACAAAATTTCAAATATTGTCAATCAACCTTCTACTCCTCCATGACAATCAATTCTCCTGTGGTCCAATAGCAAACAAAATTTTATCACTCTGGTTTTTGATTAGATTCAATGAGTAACGCATTCAACATTATTTGCACTGCAGCATTATAAACAACTCCATCATAATGCATTCCATCAGCTGTACAAGGAGGTCCACATAAGTCGCTCAACATACGAATGTCAAGTTTTAGAAGTGGTCCACCAGATTCACGCAAAAGCTTGCTTCCATAAAGCTCATTGTCAAAAGAGTTGCACATTTCATCAGTCATCCTCTCCCTCTTCTCATCAGTGTTCAACATTGATGTTATCAACGTTGGCATACCAACCCAAAACAAGTGCAAAATGCGGGTAGACTTAGACTCGCTCATTCCTCCGCCACCAGCATCCAAATTTGAAGAAACTGGTAAAAGAGCCAAAACATTATCCCTCAACATCCGCAATGAAATGCCATAATCCGAAGCATTGTTCACGTGCAGCATATCCCACAAACCTGCCCCCATCACCATAACATCCGGGAAATTCTTATTTCGCTTGAACTGTAACATCAGTTCAGTCAAATTCGCAACATATGGAGCCCAAAAAAAATCCAATTTCATTCCAATCTCTTCAACCATCATTGAATAATCGCTATGCCTCTTAAACAAATCCCCTTTGATTCTTTCCATGCCCTCTGATCCTATAACTAACTCTAGCAACGAAACAACCACTAACCTCGCTTGAGAGTCCCCAGCAACAACTACCCACGACCCATTTAACAAATCCGATGCATCTGATTTCTTTAACTTCTGAAACTCACATTTAGCAACCTGATCCGACTTGATCCACTGCCATGACTTCTTGCAACCAATTTCATGATTATCAAAAGGGCCATCATCGCATTCTCTAGTATTGCCATACATGACACTATGCAGAGAAAAAATGCAGGAATCATGATACAAAGAAATTGGAGCTGAAATTACCTCTGACGTTGAGAGAAAAACAGAAATCGAAGGGAAATAAGGCATCAAATGGACACCGACGGCAAGAGTAATAAAGAGGGCGCAGCTGAAGAATAACATCTTGTTACGGCTCAAATGCCATCCCGCCATACCCATGGGCACAAACAGAACTATACAGGCCGCCAATAAGCCTAACTGGACGGCCCCAATCATTTCCAACAAAACGCAATAGCCGTTTTTTTCAGTCCGATTATTTGTACGTTAATTGGGATGAAGAAATGAGAACGAAAATCTTAAGCACCCGATAGTCACCTAGTATTTCAGATAACTCAAATTATTAAAACCCAAAAGAAATCTCAACTAATTCCCCAGAGCAACAAAACCCATTACAAATAACACGGGGACGATGCCCTCCGTTCCATAGTTTCATGCCGCAACGCGCCCGAGTGCGAATCAGAGTGGATCGAAGCAGATTTTGATGAATCCACCGATATATCAGACTAACGCGGCTGATCCAGTTCCCGGAACGGCTGTTCTTCCGCGTTCTCGGTGCCTTCCTACAATAGTTTATGCGAATGGCGCCGGCGACGGTGCAGTGAAATTACAAGGAAATCGAGAAGAATAAAGGGCAAAAGGGAAAAGAAAGGACAAAAGATAGAGAGGGAAAGAATGAAAATATTACAAAAATAAAAAATAAAAAAAAATCAAGATTTTGGGTTGCTGATATTTGTTTAATTTATTTACTTAATTAATTATGTAAATAATATGTTTCCATTATATATAGCGTAATTATTCTACTTCTTTGCAATCAATAATTTATTAATTGAATTAATAAGATATATAATTCTATTAATGTTATTATCTGTGTTGAATGATTTAAGTGTAAATAAAGTGGTTGTTTAATATAATATTATAGTCAAATGTTTCAATTTGAATTTTATTACCACTTATTTATTAAAAAATTATATATCTAACAATTTAAATTTTAAAATAAAAGCTAATTTATTTGGTTAATTAAATTAAATGGGTACTGAATAATTAGGTGAGATGAGTTTTAGCATGCGAAGAATAATACATTATAGGGTAAATTACAATGATATCTCTATTTATTAGTTGTTTGAAAAATTATAAATATTTTCTTGATATTTGGTGAAATTATGTAATATTTGATTTAATCCTTATAATATTTTTTTATTTTATTTTTTAAAAAATTATAAACTTATAAATGATCAAACGAAAAATATAAAAATTATAAAAAAAAGTATCCATTTAATACATAAAAAATCAAAAAATTTGAAAGAATAAATAAAATTATAATTTATAATTTACATGAGCATTTTGGTGAGTTCACCACAGAAAAATAGATGACAACTTAACGAGTTGGGCTAATTGTTAGACGACCATTAAAATCAAAAGATATTGATAATTTTTTAAATAATAAAAAATATTTATAATTATACCAAATTTTAAAGGAGTTGGTTGCAATTTACCTATATCATATTCATATTCATACATATAGGAATATCCATTGATGGCAAATTAGGTAGAGTGAGAATGATTGGTTGGGCTGTTGCTGTTAGGACTTGGAAGTAGTAACAACTTTCAAATCTTTAAACCACAATTCTTATTTGCAAATATTAGCTTCATTGACCAAATATATATATATATAAGCTTTATTGCTTTTCTAATATATATTTTGCCAAAGAAAATATATGCTGAATTGAGATAAAATTTGGTTTCCCACGTATAGGATAAATTATGTTTACACCCTTAAAATTATTTTTAATTATACAAACATTTTAAAGCATATTACACTGACACTCTTTCGAAGTGTATATCAAAAATTCTACAAATAACAGAGGGAGTCTGTGTAATTAAATATAATTTCAAGAGGTGTTTATATAAATTATTGAAAAAATCTTATTTTTGATTCTATATATTAGGTCATATTCAATTTTGGTCCAATTCATTATAAATTCTTAATTTCAGGACATTATCTTTTAGTTTATCTCAATCTTAATCTCACCGTCAAATAATTGACGAAATACGTTAATTGCCGCTAAAGATGTTTGCCTCTCACATGGTATCATTGAATGCGTATTTGGGGGAGGAAATCATACATTTTCAGCCCTAATTTCTTTCCTAAATTATTTCCTCTGAAATTGCTCATTTCAAAACCCATCTTAAACCTTTTTCTTTAATCCAAATCTCCCATTGAAGATGCTAAGAAGAAGAGATTATCACTAGAAGAATGAGCCTTCATGACCCAAAATTAAAACGATTTCCCATTTTCTTCTTTATTTCAGCCACTTTTTTTTTTTTTTCTTCATTTTGTGCAAGAAATTCACATTCTTTCTCATTTTGGACATTTCTTCTTCCATTTTGTTTATTTTGCGAAGGAGCCATGTATGATTTTCTTTTTGCATGTACATATTGATGGATCTTCCATTGTAGAAGTCGAATGACGCCATTTTTTTCAGAAGTTAAAGTTGGATTTGGATTGGAAGAGAGAAAATGGTGGAAGAACCCTAATTTCTAATTTTTCCCCCTTTTTTGTATATTTTTCTCCCCAAATACGCATCATGTGAGAAGCATGTGCACCTCTTTAACGAAATTAACATATTCCGTCAATTATTTGACGTTATGATCAAAATTGATACAAATCAAAAAATATTTTCCTAAAACAAGATTTTTGTAATGGGTGGAATCAAAATTAAATAGGACCTAATATATGGGATCAAAAATAAAATTTTTCCTAAATTATTTATAAAAAGAATTGAGTTGGCATTTTTTTTATAAAATGTTCAGTCTAGCTATGAGAATAAAATTTGGTATGTTTGGGTAAAATAAAAATATAAAGCATGGAAGCCGTTGCTATCAACATATAACATATACCAGAATCTTGAAAAATAACTCCAGACGATCCTTACTTCCTGTGGAATAAATATAACCGACCCATAATATCTTATTTGGTGATCTTATCAACTTTCTTTTTTTATTTTTTGGTAAAAAATTCTTACCAAACACTCCTCATATTTTACAAACTCCTAACTTTTCACAAAATATTTTTTTCCGACAAGTAATTTAAAATATTTTTTCAAACCCAAATCCGTTAATCCAAATGTAACTTTATATTTCGATTGACAAATTTGATTTAGAATATTTCAACTTACTCTATATGAGAAGGATTGAAACAAAAAAAAAAATCAAAGTTAGAAAATAATCCAAACAAATTCAAATTAGGAACTTGAAATTCATAAATTTAAACTCGATCCAAATGGACCCTTAAACAACTTATAAATTTACCCAACACCCTCTTTCACTTAACTACCAAAAAAAAATAAAAACATAATAATGAGTGGAGAAATACATGAGTAAAGCTGTTGAATGTATCGCAGTACAGCGTTCCCGGTATTTCTGGGATCTATCTATAATGTTCATGTTTCCTGTCTTTTTACGTCTAACCAAGAAGGATAGCATGCGATTCCCAGAACGGCATCCAGAGGGCTATTCTACTGGCACAAGAGTTTTGGCCGTTTCGACAGATCAATGTAATAATAAGGATAATGACAATATAATTTTAAGAAATCAAACTAATTACATTACCAACTATATTCCGCTCGTTCGAAATTACTAAAACCTCCTCTCTAAATTTATAACATTTAGAGCCCCGACTCCATTTCAACAGCTAGTAATTTAAATTTTGATTTAACGTCAACATTCTATTTCTACAAATATACAAATGTAAATATTCTTTGTATACTCGTATTAGAAATGTAGAGTAAAGAAAGGTACTCTTAGATGCAAAAACTTAAAACAGGAAAAATTTATAATTTCAAAAAATAAATATATATATAATTAACAAATGAAGATAGTTATAAAACTAATGATTAACATGCAACAAGTTCTCATCCTATGTGAAGGAGGCCCATGCAAAACAAATGGGGAGCTTCAAAAGGCATGATATGATGATGTTGATACCCAGAAAAACGCAAGGAAGAAGAAAATTTCTGCTGTCAATTCACTAGAACGTCTTGCAGCAGATGAATAAAAATTTGAGGAAGTTCAAAGATTTGTAGGCTCCAACTGACGAAGCATATACAATGTACATTTGATGCAGGCAGACTTTTCAAGTGGATGTCGGAAAGACACTGAAACTCGTTCCCTCTACCAAAAACAGAGAGGGAAAACAAAAGAAATTGGGAATGTTACCAAATCAAAAATCAGCAATGGAACTAGGTCTAATCAGCTCTGAACCTTTTCTGAGGATGTTCGTAATTCTCAATGTCATTCAAAGGAGCTCCATAGTCTAGGCCAGAGGCATCGTCTGGGTCCTGAAAGGTCATAGGTAAGGAATTTAAGAAAATTGCATGTATGACACATATTCGTATGGACAGGATTGTACAGGGATAATTTTTTCCCCAGGAAAAAGAAGAAAAAGGAATACTAATGCAAACAAATTCAGGGATGAACCTTGAAATTAAAGGTTGTATTAGTGTTTCTGCCATTTGTTCGTTTTCCTATATCAAGTTGCACCGAGATGCTGGTTTGTGACAAATCCACTCCTGATGACTGTAGTGCATTTGTTAAAGAATTCAATAGCCTGTTCAACACAAAGATATTGCACCATAAGTTTGACAAAGTTGTCCTGTTAGACATGTGAACAAAGAATTTAGATCCATAAATGCAGAGAGGAGGCAGAAAAGATTTCTCATTAAGTTCAAAGATAGGTTGGAGAAAGAATGATGTTTACAGCATACTAGGTGCTCTTTGCTGTTTTCGCTAGGCCTTGAAGGTCCTTATAGTTTCTGATAAACCAAGAATGTAATTTCATGAACCGTCAATTTCCACTACAACTAGGTAAGCTAATGACTAGTTGCAAAGAAAGAGGGCAGCTGAAATTCAAAAATGATTTTCTTTATCCATTACATAGACCAAGGAGAATCAATGAGATAGACTAAGGGATCATAGAGTTACACTGATACGAACATAAGCTAAGCAGTATAGAACTGCAAATATAAGTACAGTATTGTAACAGGAATAAAACCACAACTATACACTCATCATATCGTAGTGATCGTGCCATGAGAGATGAAATAAACTACAACTTCAATGTATCAAGTACCAGTAACAATTGCAGCCAAGGGTGCTGAACTGATTTTTACTGGAGGAAAAGACATGTAACAGACAGACCAAACAGCCACATAATGCAACATGGTATCAAGATGATCATTTCTTACCCTTGAGAATAGGAATTTGAAATACTTGCTTCTCCATTCTCACTCTTTAGTTCTTCCTCATTTGCTGCATAAATAGGAACAGAACAATCATTCCCACATGATCTCCCTGGCCAAAAGTGGGATCGCGACTGCTGGGTCAATTGCTCAGCATCAGGAAAAGATCCCGGGTGGGATTGGGGAGGCATACTTTCAAATACAGGAGCTTGCGGTGGCATGTTGAGAGGAAGGGCTTTCATTGTCATGGGTGGATTATCTGTTGATCTATATAAAGTAGATCCAGTCAGGTCAGATTCCACTGAATTCTGTACATTACTTAGCACTGTTGGGTTGAGAACAACATTGTCTTCATGACCAGATAAATCCCTGTCAAGCTGAGATTGATCTCCATAGCTTTCAACTGGCCCAGAATTGATTCTCTGTCAGCAATAAGAGGAGTTATGTTCATAGCAATGAAACATTAACTTGGACCTTCTGATTTGAAACTAAAGTTTCACTTCTTTTCTAGTTTGCTTCTGATTACTACATGCAAGATACAAAAGGTAATTCAGAACCACATTCTTCGCCCATCAGAGGGGCAAAAAGCAGACGTTGGCATTGTTGAGCTTGCAATTGGCATCAGAGTAAATTCACATAATCACATCCTATGTAACAATATCTATTTATGTCTATCAACAGCTAAATTTTACTAACCCTGTGCCTACACAAAGATGGAGCATAGCTACAAATGGCATCATAATACATCACACTATACACAAATCCAATGCAAGAAAAGCAGTCACCAAATATTCCTCATTTCTTCAAATAGAAAATTTGTGATAAAAATGAGAGCACAAAAGACAAGTGACCAAGGACTATCACATCTTCAGCGTCAAAAGAAATAGAACAAGCATGTAGATTCTACCCATGGTGAAAACTTTGCGGGCTCCGGGCTCCAACCTTGACAAGAGCCCTCATACATCTGCAACTTCTCCTGTAGAAACTGGATATACTGTATGACCTGCACTAGGATAACTGGTTAGAATTTTTGCATGAAACTGCAAGAGGTAAGAATAAATCATTACTATATGACGGCAATAAGAAGAGGCTAAAATCACATATTCCAACCTCCAATAAGAATGAAGCTTTATCTCTTTTTTGATCATTTTCTGGTATTAAATCCCTCAGAATTTGAAATCTGCAACATATAGACCTCGATAGTCAGCTCCACCAATGATGAAACCAAAACTCATGCTTGGAGTCAGATGAAACCTCACCTTACAACACTATGAACAGTTTCTTCCAAATTTAAATAGTTTATTATCGCATTCACAATTCAAATTTTGAATAAAAAAAAAGAAGACATCCCAATTACAAGCCAAAAAGAAGGCAACATTGCTGCAAACAGACAGGTTGAAATTACTTCCAATTTAAGTTCCAATTCGCCACCCAAAGTACCAAGTATAGCTCAAATAAGCCCGAACTTGAACCAAAACATAACAATAATTAAAAAAACGACTCCACACTCACAAAAAGACAAAAACCCTACTTAAAAAGACCGCAACTCAACCGACATAAAATACACTAAGCTTGCCTCTCATTGATTTTGCTTCTTCTGCGCTGCTCAGTCTCTGAATGCTTCGAACGTGAAGCGTTCACCTTCTGATCAACTCTCTTGCTCTCTGCTAAATTCAAATTTTCCACAATTTAGTAAAATAAACACACACACATCCAAACACACACAAAAACATACACAAATACCTATAGGAGAAGAGCTATCATGAGTTTCCTCGTCTTCAACATGGCTTACAGTTCTGACCATTTCCGGTTCTGCAAATCAAAATTCTCTTCCAGTATAAATATATATCTATAAAAGTTTATATATACAGAATTCTGGCCTATATATGCAATTATTTCCGTTGTGTGGAGGTGAATTCCGAGGAGCCCTAGACAATTACGCCTCTTGTACTGGAAATTTCGGACGGCGGTGGGTGCTAATTTGCGGGAGTTTGGTGACGTTCACATTAAACTGCGCCCTCCGGTCATTGGCCATTTTATTTGATTCCTCCACCCTTTGCCTACCTAAGTTTTTGTCTATTTCGCTGGCACTGGTTCTTCTGTTGGGCTGGGCTTAGGTATAACTTTGGGCTGTGTCCGGCCCATTTGTAGTTGTGAGCTGTAAAGGGAGAGTCAATACGTTAATATAAAATTAAGTTCTTAATAAAATTAAGTTGTTAATTATTAATTTTTTAGATAAAAATGAGTAATTACATGTTCGTTTTTTTTAAAATATGCTTTATTGAGATACAATAAGAGAATATATATTTTTTAGTCCTTTTTCCAAAAGGTGTTAAACTTTTGGTTAAGTGTGTATATACACATTGTCAATTTATTTTTAAAAGATATATGAGTTTTTGGGATGTATATATTAATTAATTATTTTATTTTTAATTTAAATTCTATACTTATTAAAAAATTAAATAAAAAACAAATTAATAAAAAATTAATGTGTAAAATATTAAAATATCTTGAACAGTATAATATAATAATAATTTTGTCCGACAAGAGTTTATTAATTTAAGGTAAATTTTACGTAAAGGATAGGCCAAGTGTACTTGACCCTACTATATATATATATGTGCATGCAAACCGCGAAAATTCTTGCAATTCTTGAATTTTCATCACCATCGAAAGATCTCCGTCTCTGTTTATATGTATGTATATAAAACCTCTGGGTGATTTTGGTTATTTGTTGGTATAATGGGGGCGATGACGTCGTCGGTGGCGGCGAAGTTTGCATTTTTTCCGCCGGATCCGCCGTCGTACAGGTTGTTTGTGGAGAAAGGGACAAGGAAGCTGAGGATGACGGAGGTGGTGGATAAGGAGGACGTAGAAGTTCTGAGATTGAAGACAAAGAAGGGAACGGAGATCGTGGCGATGTATGTGAAGCAACCGGCGGCGAAGCTGACGCTGTTGTATTCTCACGGGAATGCTGCTGATATAGGGCAGATGTATGATCTTTTTTATGAACTCAGCATCATCCTCCAAGTTAATTTGATGGGGTATTTTCAGAATCCTGAAATAAACTTTACTACTGTTCATTTCCTTTATTATTTTGGGATTAGCTCTCGGGTGTTGAAATTGATAGAGATATTCCTTTTATGAATTTTTACGTGGTGGAGTATGAATGCTTGGCAAAGGGAATTAGAGATTTGTAGATTGCGGGGTGATGATTTGATGGGTCAATTTCAAAGGTTTTTCATGCTTAATCTTGTTTTTGACTTGAAGAATTTATGTGTTTTGGATTTCCTAACTCCTGAAAGGAAGAGACATGTTTTTGCTCAAGAAGCAAATGATTTCTGATTACTCACAAATTTCATTTTCCTTTCTTTGGCAGGTATGATTATTCCGGATATGGACGGTCCACAGGCAAGGTAAAAGAGACTTAAAGGAGGGCGGATAATTAGTTTTATGGGCTTTACACATTACAAAAATGCTTACTTATGTTTGTTGCATTATGCTTTTCATAGGCAAGTGAGGAAAACACTTATGCTGACATAGAAGCTGTGTATGAATGTCTACGAGAAACTTACGGGGTGAAAGAAGAGGATATAGTACTGTATGGACAATCTGTTGGGAGTGGGCCTACTTTGGAGTTGGCATCCCAATCTCAGATGTCTAAATTAAGGGCTGTGATACTTCACAGTCCTATTCTGTCTGGACTCAGAGTTATGTATCCTGTTAAACGCACATATTGGTTTGATATTTATAAGGTAAACATATATGATTTCGGAGGTGTTGTTTCAGTTCTTAATTTATTACCTGGATTTGCTGACCAACTGTTTTTCATGTGATATAGAATATTGATAAGATCCCACTAGTTCGATGCCCAGTCTTGGTTATTCATGTAAGCCATTTCTCCTCAACTTTGTTTGGGAATTATGTACTTGTATTTTAGGAAGGAGATTGATTAGTTTTAATGTGCCAGGGTACTGAGGATGATGTTGTAGATTGCTCACATGGTAAGCAGCTCTGGGAGCTTAGTAAAGAAAAGTATGAGCCGTTATGGATTGATGGTGGCAATCATTGTGATCTGGAGCTTTACCCTGAATATATTAAGCATTTGAAGTCCTTCATTTTAGCCATTGAGAAACGGTATGGATCTTCTGCCAGCAGCAAGGGTTGCCAACCGCAGTCAAGACAAAAGGATCAGGATGGGAAGTTGAGAGCAAGCACATATCCTAGGGATAAAGCTGCAGCCTACGCTGAAAAGAGAGAGAGATCACAAAAGAGTTTGGGTTATGCAAATAATAGTTGAGATCACTCGGAAAGAGCAAAGATCTGTTGGACTTGACATAGATAGATGTCCGAAAGTTTCTTTTGGTTATATTCATATAAATTGATGCTTTTCCATTTATATTTCATTTTGTGAAAGTCGCACATTTTCTTCCTTGACTGGTGGAATCAAATATGGCAGCTTTGGAGACATGATGTGATCTGCTGGGTTGCGCAATATCAATTTTGGAGACTACGCTCTGAGGACAGGACAGGGAGGAGGTCAGTTAGAATACTAGGATATCTTTCGTTGAAATTTTTTATGGTTAGCTTGATCAGGCTCGAAATCACGGATCGCACTTCTGGGTCGTCGCCTACGCTTCGCCCTCGATCTCCAGGATTCTGAGGATGAAAGAAAACATTATCTAGTCGGGTAAAAACCCGACGAAGATACTCCGACGCTCAAGTTAGTATAGACTCTAGTGGAAAATATCAGTTGTAGAAATGTAAAAATTATTCTCTATAATGCGGAGCTAAAAAAATTACCTTATTCACAGAGATTTCCTTCTTCTTATACCGAACGCAACTTATATGCTGACGTGTTTCCCCACGACCTCCAGTTATGCCCCATGATCACGCATAATGCGCTAAAAGTCCGGTATTATGGGCATTAATTATGCCATTAAATATCTAATCACTAGAGAACCCTGCACTAACATTCGGTCAAATCTCTTAGGTGCACAAAGTCACTTTTGCCCTTCTGCTGGAGGATATATCTGTCTTTTTCTAAATTTTCCTCATCAGGTTAGCTTTGGCAATGGCAGGCAGTTACCAAGTAGGCAGATGATGCATCTTTGACATGAATAGTCTGAGCATTCTTATTTCTCATGAACTAATGAAATCTTTCTTCTCTAACAAAAAAGCTAATGTTGTCCTACATGAGATCTTGGGTTTGAACCTAGACATATAACTATGATGAAATGTGGGAGTAAAAAGAAGGAATAAAGAAGCTGATGATCTTGAAAGAGTTGGGAAGTTTACTGTGTAGTTATGCTGCTCTTGCATTATTTTTTCATGGAGAAATTTTTTCTTCTTACAACTCGATCTCATTGACATATTAATGCAGCTTGCAAAAAGAACAGAATGGCTACATGGTCAATACTAGTTGCACTCTTGACCAAAAAACAAACATAAATTAGTTGTGGAAAGACAGTTCTGTTTAATGTCATACAAGTTGGTACTAAAGTTATTAACCAGGTGTGATGAAAAGAGGGCAACATATATCAAACTTGCCTCCTTAATGACCAACTATGTTGCAAACATTTTAAAACTTCCACGGTTTTAAATTATGCAACAATATTTCAAGCAATTACTGCATGAGCTCCAAAGACAGAAACTTATAACATAATCAAAGTAAGGTTGATCAAACATCCATTCAACTGCAAGAACTCGGAACTTTGAATCAAAGCCCCAACACAAGATTTGAGATATTGTGCCTGAAGTGACGCTCAAGATACTATACACACGGAACACCTCATCTGCAAGTATACAGTTGATATAATAGTTACGGGTTTTATGTAAATTACCCTCCTATGACATTACAAATGAACAAATACCCCTTATGCACAAGGGATAAATTGTTGCATTTCAAAAACACAAGTAAACTGCTAATTTTTTTTTCACAGGAGGCTGATTTATACATTTGCAATATCAAAAGGGGCTAAATTGAATTTTTTCCTAACAAGTTACATAATTAACATTTGACCAAAATACCCTCAAAGAGTTGGCCGCTTACAATATCCTGAAGGCTCTAAAAATTACTAGAATCTAGAGAATATACATAATTTCTATAGGCCTGCATCAGGTGTAGTTAAGATGCTAAAGTTCATAATTCTATGACGGGAAGCTTTTCCTCACACTTGCAACCTATTGCGAATGTAGAATCTCTGCAAACTGTACAAGAAGCACCGGGCTTAGGCGATGATGAGGGGAATTATGTACATATGATCCTGGATATAGATCTCAAACTGAGGCGAAGCGGGTTCCATTATCCATGGCAAATGGAGGGACAATCAAAGAACGTGGCAACACAAGTAGAGTGCTATATTCAGCCTGTTTAGTTGAAGAAATATGGAGACTGCAATACTTCTTTAAGATCAAAATCCCCCCGATCAGGCAACGGGGGAAAAGTCAATGAAGGGAAGGACTGTTGGAAGCCCTCCAATAACTGTTCAAGCATGAAACTGTTAGACTTTGATGGAGAACGTATAATTGAAAAGATTAATCCAAAACTACACCACCGTCCCTAAAGTGTAGATCTATTACAAAAGATATCAATTTTTGAACAATTATGTTGTACCTTCTGCAGGTTGATCTTTTGGCAGTCAGATTTTCTCTGAAAACAAGATGGCTAGAGGAGAGTATAATGTAGAAAATGACTACGGGAAGTGCACTGTTGTTTCTTTCCAATCGAGAATTTTCTTTCTTATTATTTTCTTGGTATATGAAAATCTCAGGCCATGTCTATGTAGTTATTCCATCATAAATTGAATTACCATCGTAGGAAGCAGAATACCACCTAATGAATTCTTGGAAAGAGTATGCATGTAACTCATTGTTATTATTATAACATGTAATTTACAAAAAAATGCTTTGCTGATGAAACCAAATAAACTGAAAATTGAGGGTGTTTCAGATACTTACATTCTCTAGAATTGGCGCTTCATATAGTTCAACAAATTTCTCTCTTAAAATCCGGTTCATTTCGTCAACATCACATGCATGGGTCCAATATGAATCATGAACCCCTGCAACCAGATAGAAAACCAGGTAAATTTGACAGTCAAGAATTTAGGTTGAGAGGTTGTGGAAATGCCAAACCACAGAGGGACCTGCAAAATTCAAGCCCGCCTTCTTGCAGGCAATGGCAGTCATCATCATATGTGAACCATCTAGGGAATGGACAAAGTTGGGTGGGAAAGCTGTTCTCTGCCTCTTAACCATTACCTGCACCATGATCAGGAAATTAACTTCTGGGATCAGAATGCAAGTCATTATTCCTTAACAAACTGGCTTGAAGAAGCCAAAACAACCAGAAAACTAGAACAAGTCAAGTCATAAAACCAAGCAGTTCTTACATTTAACTGAAGCAGGGTTTTTTAAAACTCTACATGAAAGTTTTAAAGCAATATCTTTTCATCTGATTGATTGCGTTGTAAGAAAAGGACTTCCCTACTATGCGCCCCAGATGAACAATTTTCAACAGACAACAGACTTATTGATTAAATAGACAGGAAACTACCTTTTCTGACTCACGCTGCAGAGTTAAAACCTGGAGAGAAGTCTTAATCTGCAACAAAGATCAAAAGATGCTCAAAATATAATACAGGTGTTTTGACTCTTCAAATGGGGAAAAGAAAGAAGTGAGCTATATTTGCTCACGTCCCATAACACTTACAAGATGCCTTCCTACTTTACGATAAGGCTGAACCACGGGGAGTCCAAGTGGAGTTGTCCAACGAACAGGCTCGTTTTCTGATGCAATAATCTGTTGCAGTTTTGGAGTTAATGAATGTGATATATTCGATTAGTGCAAGATGATCAGATCTCATTTGATTAACACAGAAATCGGAAAACGCATGGGAAAATTATTTTAATAATGCCAAAAGAAAAAATTACAAGAATGGCGTTGTTTTGAGTTTGTTGAAAAAATAGGCAGCACCGCGATTCGAATTCGCCATGCTGCCATTTTCTCTTAAAAAAATAAAATATTTAACGGCACCGCGATAAAAAAAATGGACTAGAACCGTGATTCTATTCCAAAAGTTAAAAAAAAAAATTCATGGTCAAAGCAGCCTGCATATGCAGGCTGCTTTGCTGCGACACCATTACTACTGGCAATAGTACATATAAAGTTGTATCCGGAGCTCCAGGCAAATCTTCAGATCGAAGATTTGCATGCTTGTACAACACACTTGTATCAATTGGACCAAAATTTGCTATAATTTCATTCCAAAAAAAAAAAGAATAATCAATGCTAGAATATTTTTCACTTTCAACACACTTCAAAGTGAAAAAATCTTTGCTGAACACACTTCGTTTTTTCACTTTGTTGAACACACTCACCCTTAAATAAGGGAGAGCATCCACCCTGGGGTGCTGCTTTGCCAGTAGCAGCGGTGCTGCAGCAAAGCAGCCTGCCAAGATTTTTTTTTTAAAGTTTTGGAATAGAACAGCGATCAAAAGATCGGTTCTAGTCCAATTTTTTTTTAATTATCTTCGATCACGGTGCTGTTATTTTTTTTTAATTTTTTTTATAGAAAATGGCAGCAACGCGAATTCGAATTGCAGTGCTGCCTATATTTTCAACAAATTCAAACCAACGCCTTTCTTGTAATTTATTTTTTGGCATTATTAAAATAATTCTCCCTTCAAGTAGTCTGCAATCCAGCAAAATGTCCTAAAAAATAATGGAGCTGGAATGCGTGCTAAATGATAAAGGTAACTTTCAGTATAAATGTTAAAGAGACTTGATGAAGTATGCAATGTTCAGATATATAGAATAAAATAGTGTCATGAAGCATCAAGACCAGCAGTAGCTATGCACTAGAATTAAGAACTAGAAGTCAAATTCCTCTGGCTATCCAATTCAGTCTAGGTTGCAGACGAGGAAAATGAAAATAGCATGAAGTATAAAAAACTAGATTTCATGACATTCTTCTATAGAGAAATGACATAAAAGCATAAAAATCAATAAATGCCTCTTTGAATATATTTGTCTAAGCATTTCTTTTGTATTTTCTTCAAAAAAATCAAGAAAAATACTTTCTTTACTGATCCCTTTGCTAGTATATCAACCATAGCAATTGCGCCAAGATTGGCCAGCATTATGTTGACTGGTAAAATGATTCTAGATGATATCTGGCATACACATTATAACATTGGGTATAGACCTCTAGATAGCAAGTGTTATTACCTCTAATTAGCAAGTGTTACACGTTATAACATGGTCTATAGCTCACAGGTATAATTTTGATATTGTGCCAGCATGACTTTGAATCTCAAACATAAGAGAGTCATGATCTTAGTCGTACTCATGTCCATTAAAGTACTACATGGCCATTCTAGATCCAAGCAATCAACAAGGCATCATAATTAAGTCCTAGAGTTACGACATATACTTACCCAAAATACTTCAAATGGTACTGGGGCCTAAAACATACAAAACGCTCATGTAAACTAACCTTTGCACATTCTCCAAGCCAGGTCATGATGCTCCGAGCAGCTTCAAACATTTGCCCTAGTGCAGTTAAGGTAATCTAAGCAGCACCCATAAGTATGACAATTAGTTCCATCACTGAATAAGCATTTTCTAAAATTATGTGGGGTATAATCTGAAGTAACTTGTGATGCAAGAATAGATACTAAGAAATGGACCAATACAAGGTTTTTTTTACTTTCCACTAACTTCAATTGAGCATATGTTCATCAAATTGCAAGTGAACAATCATGTTGGGGACATAATAAGTCCAATGATGATCTACGAACAAACAGTGGATAATGTGAACATATATAATGATAAAAAGTTCCAAGACTGAATATGCATATGCTGAAAAAGATGGGGGAATAGCTTCGCTCATGAATATAACTGATAAACAACTCTGTATAACAAGAAACTCGTGCACATAAACACCGTCAATTAACCTCACTTCAAAAGTAGCAGTTCCAAGTTATGTCATACTTTTGCTGCGTAACAAGCTGCACCAAAGAGCTCTGCATCATCGGCAATGGCACCACGTTCCTTCAATCTCCTCTTTATTTGATCTCGAGCACCAATATAAGTTACACCATACACTGATGTCATTACCGTCTGCTTAACCAACTTCCGGTCCACCTGACAAGCATTGAGTGTACAGCAAACGTTATCAGAAATAGGAGATAAAGGTAGCCATGGGAAGGAAGCAAAAGAAGAAATGGAGAAATAAATATCAGATGAACCAAAATAAAATCCCAATTAATATTCCTAATTGCTAGATAAGTATTTATGTGAATAACTAAACCATTGCCTGATCAATTATAGCTATGATCAAGGACAGAGATATCCAAATAGCAGCACCAAGTTCAATATAACAGGAGAACAAAACTGAAGCCTCAAGCAACAGCATTAAACCTGATTGATCAATAGTCTTGCACGCAAAGCATCAGGAAATACTGCAGGATCCTTTTGGGCATCATCCTTCATGATCTTAAGAACCCTGCATGAAAGATAATCAAGGAACTAGTTTGTTCAAATATTTAGTTCGTTCTTCAGACTTCACTCAAGGAATAAATTATGGACTTCTGCTCCTTCAAAGAGCAAAAGGGTTATAAGCTTAAAACGTTGTGCATAAAGTTCAAAAATCTCCATATCCAAATTGAACAAAGCAACAAGGGATCCATTGTAGAGCTCTAATAATACATTGGTTTAGATATTGAAAGTAATATTATTTTGTAGTGTGTTTTAGATATAAGGCTTATCTGGATACACTGCAGCTGTTTTGCTTCAAAACTGATCACGGAAAATAACATCAAACAGTCTTTACTTTCTTTATTTGGTTTTGGTTTTTCATTTCTTTTATTCCGTTATTCTTTTTAGACACTGCTAAAGATATTCACCTGCTACAGCCTCAGAAGGAAAAGAAGGATCAAGTATGAAAAGAAAAGTAGGTACCTGGCAGCTATGCCTGAGTAAACATCAGCAGGCTTTTCTCCAGCAACAAGATTAACAGCAGCTGCTCCTAGCTAAACCAGTGATTTCAGTGAGAAACAATCACACAACTTTGTGTATAGAAGTATAAAACAAAAACGAAAAATAAAAATTGGTAGCATGTAACAAGATCAGCAAGAGACTTAAAGACACATTAAACACTCAAACATAAATTTGCTAATGGAGTCATCATTTTATTTACAATGAATTTAGTCACTTTCTCAAACTAGGCATTTACCAATAAATGTACGAATGAACTTCGGAGGAACAAAATAAACTTAGAAATGGAATAAAGATAGGAATACAATGATTTTAGTATATTATTCCTAGGTTTGGTATACCAATAGAATGAAAAAATGAATTGAATCAAAACTTTCCAAATATAAATTAATTATAAATTTATAATATATAGATGTTTTCATATATTTAATTTTTTTAATAAATACTTATTATTTACATGATTTCGCATCCTATCGAATATATAGAGTACAACAATATATGGTATATATGTTGTTATATAATATTTCATACTTATAGTAATATTTGGTAAAATGCATATAAAGATGTTAGTAACTTTATTTTATACACAATAAAATATTTAAAATTTAATTTTTTTTATATTTATATATTTTATATTGATATTAATTTTATTTAATGTATTGTTTGTGACTATAAATCTTGTAACTATAATTTAATAAAAAGTTATTTTAGCAATATAAAAAAATAATGTATTCCCAATCTTAGGAATTGCTAAAACCAGGGGGGATGCTCAATCCCATGCTTATGGGAATGGGCATTGCCAAGGGAATGGGTATTGCTATTCCTAAGTTATACCAGGCATCTGGTTGGAATGAACTGCAAAACTAAATCTCACTTTCCAATATGAACCACAAAACTAAACTTCAGATGTTGATACTTTAAAATGGTATTATAGCATAATACTTCTGTTGATGGGCCTAGTAAAATCTTAAAAAAGACAGAAAGAAAAATCACCTTGTCTCTACCAAGGGCAGCATAATGCTGCAAACCATTGCAGGAACCATCCTAGCAAAAAAGGCACAAACAACAAGGTAGAAATTAACAGAGACGCATAGATAGTTTGAGCATAAATACCACTGAAACAGAATTGCCACAAGAGCATTCACAAATTAATTAAAAGGAAAAGAGGCATCAATTCGACTATTTCAACAAAAGTTCTTCAATAATATAATGCAATCACATTTGAAATCACTAAACCTGAGAGCAAAATGATCAAGAGTAAATGAATTTTAGGTCCTTTAAACTGCCTACAGCCATGAAGAAAATACACTAAAATATCATACCTAATTCCATATTTGTCTCATTGAGAGTCAGCATCAACTAGGATATATGTAAATAGTTCATAAACACCGGAAACATAACCACTAAGATATCAACAGATGTCGGGGTTGAATAATAAAACAACATAAATAAGTACAGTTCTTCACCATAACAATGATTTGTTAATTCAATTAAAAAGTAGGGCATATGACCTAGTGAAGAAGTAGAAAAACTGTTTGCTACATGAAAAGAATACCTGGTGCACTGGAATGTGTGAAATTGTTGTCTCCGGTGACGGACTTCTCAGGGCTTCAGCAAGATTAATGCATGCTGCCAAACACTGAAAGGGATCTTCTGCATTCAACCACCATCGCTTTCCTTCAAGTGGTCTATCTGCAGAATCAATTATATCATCCAAGTGATTCTCGGTAAAAGCTAGCCGACCCTCGTGTGATAATTTGTCCACACCATTGGCAAACAAATTTGCCAAGTGTATCTTAAGCCAGCGCAGGCCTGATTTGCCAAGAGGTCGTCCCTCTGAAAACTCTAGGATTCCCCTACAAATGTCGGAGCCCAAATGGTTCAGGTGCGGGTGCATAGGGTATGCACGGCCTCGGAAATCAAGGTTGTGGGGGTAAAAAAAACCTTCTTCCTCTTTCATTTTCCTTGCAACCTAACCCATATCAAGGAGGCATCCTTCAATGCTCTCTAACTAACATAATGAAGACATAAGATTGGAACAACAAAAATGGACTTACAGCCAGTTTCAGCTCTGTATCACACCGTATTGAATGCCTCTCACTGTTCTCTTTCTTGATAGATTTAACTTTCCACTTCCACTTCTTAAGTAACGCTTCATCTTCTGTATCTGGTCGCTCTGGCAGAGAGATCTGTGAGAAACAGAAGAATCGGAGACATCTGTTGTTATAATGACCAAAATAACCTCACCAGTTTGCTCAACAAAATGACGCAAAAAACTTAACCAGATATTGAAGAATAAGATCTAAATTAACATACATCACTGCGGTCAACTAAGTCACCTAGGCAACCTCCACTAGCCCAGATTCTGTCAATGATACTAAGTACTCTCTTATTCACTCTCCATCTGGTGCTTCCAAGAGTATCCAGTGCCTGGAAAGAAGAGGTGCAATTTAAATCTGTAAGCGCTTGACCTTTCTTAACGTGACCATGAAGCAACACATTCCATACCTCAAAAACTGGTTTCAATTGTTCTGTAGGGGCCCTCTTAACTGATTCACGTTGTTGTCGTGCTCCATGTGTGCGCATTACATACGAAGGCAAATATAAATATGCACCTTTGTCATACCTATTAAAAGAAAATCCATGATCAAAAAAGCTAAGTTGACTTAAGCGTTTGGCCCAAGATACCAAACAATATAAAAATTGGAATAAGGCACCAATGAGTCACAAAACCTAGCTACTATACCCTGTCCACTTGACTGGAGGAACTAACATCGGCATATATGGGATGACCATGTGTCTGGCCTGTAGAAAAGACAACTCTTAGAAAATCTACAGGTGGTGATAGAGAAACAGAAGATCAAATTAACAGAAAAATTTGCAACTTGAGGCTGTAACATGCGAGTCTATCTGCATCGTCATGGCCCTAAGATCTAAAAGTTATCAAGTGATCTGAAGCAATCCCTTTATAGATCGACCTCACCTAATTTGAACTTAGAAAGAAAGCGGTGCGAGAGTGCGGGAAATAAATTAACTTACAGTTCTCTCGAGGCCTTTGCGAACAAGAGGATCACACTGGATAACACCATATCTTTTGCTAGAGGTCCTGTCGAAGAGAAGCTTGTAAAGACCATCACAAACCTGAAAAAGGCATAATAGGAAGTTGAGATGAAGTGAGAATATCCTCACTTTGTTTCCTTTGTTACAGTTCTCATGGTGTGAACAAATGCAGGTCGAATATCCGGTGGACCTTCTGTTGACTGATTCGCAGGGGGTTGTATATAGGCTGTTTGCAGAATCAATTCAATGAGATGGCTTCCAACCTAAAAATAACAAAAAAAATATAGGGACTTAGTTTTCTGGAGCCGTAACCTTGTTGCATTATTAACAAGGATAGTTCAGACCTTTGCTTTAGCATCTTGGCCCCATGGCTGGTACTCGATCTGTCTGTTCACTAATTGCCTCACTGCTTGCAGCTTTTGTTTTTTAATCAACATCGTAACTCTTTGATGCAATTTTTCTTGCTCTTGGCTATTTCCATCAAATTCTTCTCCTTCCTTTTCTGTATTTTTCTGAACTTTTTTCTTCTTTGTTTTCTCCAAGAAATATTGTATTCTCACCTTATCCATCATGAAATTGTTAAAAGTCAGTCCTAGTATACATTACTCCTTTAGTACAACAAAGCAAAGGCTAAATTAGATGGAAATTAGAGAGGAATGCTCACAACTTCTTCTTACCAGGAACAGAATTAGCTATATGAAATCAACCTATATATTCAACCCAGTACAAGAAAATAGATCATGAATTTGTCTATCACAATAGTTCTTTCAAAATATCACAGTCACAAGTCATACTGCAAAATCTGGACTGACCATCGTGTTTGTTCCCAATACACGAGAAGTAATATTGAAATTTAGTAAACATAGTAGACCAATCAATCTTTAGACAAACCATAAGAGCAGTTACACACAACTTTTGTAGGTTTCACAGTCAAATACCAAAAACTCTATCAATAACTGAGGTCAACAATCAAATGTATACAAAAAAGACCTAGAAAACAAACTACAATAATCCACTAGAAAAAGAACCTAGAGGCATTACTTAATTGCATGAATCACATATGAACCAACAACATGGTAAATTCATAGAGCAATTTCAATGGCAATAAAATGATAAACTAGTTTAACTGAAATATTTTATATTGCTAGTATTTGAAAATAAAACAAAAAAGAAGTGAAAGGCTGCATCTTTTTCTTCAAGGAGCACACTTTCATTTATGATGGGGGTATTCAAGTCTTGCTCTGCTATGACCTATGTCAACTTTACTCTTTTGTGGTCACTTTACCAACTACTTGCAAGTTCAAATACATGAACTGTAACGTAGTAAATTTTCTTAGAAGAGGCTGAGTACATCAGGCACCTTTTGTTATCATTAACCAAGTAATTCAAGTGACAGGATTCCAGAAGTCACTTTAAAGGGATCTGCAGAACTAACTTGCTTTGTATAACACATAAGGTGGTCCTTTCCAAAAGATACAAAGGAAATATCCATAGACTCGTTATTTCGTTGCACAACACGATACTTCAATTCCTTTATCTTTCACTTCAACGCTAATTCAGTAATTCAAACTAACTTGTAATGCTTAAAGTATATAGTTTCCTATATTTTCAGATTATAACGCATAGATGAGCTAGCATCTAAGCAGACCAACCTCCTGTTCAATTGCATCACCTATAATGCAAGCAGCTTGAACTACTCTTGCGCATCCATGCTCCCCTCCGGTCATCAATAGCCCCATCAGCTTATGCATAGTAATAACAGCCATCATATCAGCCGGCAAGAGATCAAAATACTTGGCATAGGCCGCCTTACTCTTCCCTTTCCTAATAAACTCTTGCTCTTCGGCAATCTTATTCCGCAAAGGCTCAAACCATCCCAGAAATAAAGACTTCATATAAGGCAAATTGGGAGCCAATTTCTGCTCACACATGTCATTCAAAAGCTCCCTGTACTCTTTTGCGGCTTGTCCCCATGCCTCCGTCTCAATCTTAACTTGCCTCCTCCTAAGTGCTTTGTACCTCTCATTTCCCATTCCTCTAACACTTCTTCGTTGTCTCCAGCGAGTCCAGTACTGTCTCCTCTCCTCTTTCCTCACCTCATTCAACAGTTCTTGAACCTCATCAGCAACAGACACATTAACACTATTTTCCTCAACCAAATCAGTTTGCGACACCGCCACTGCCTCAGCTACACTGGCATAGCTTTTAAAGCACAAACCATTCCAATTTATTTGGTTTCTAGCAGGAAACGGAGAAAATTCATCCCGGCTGGAGAAATCACCAAGTTTCTGAAAGCCCAGTTCAGGAAAACAGAAGGTGGGGCGAGAATTGAGCTCAAACAGGGGTCTGAACTTGAATTTATCAGGAAAAGCTGACTCCTGGGCTGACCCGAGGAAGCTGCAAGTGCGAGAGAGTGACTCGGAATTACGACAGAGCTTTAGTGGGGTTCTTGAACTGACTTGCTTGACGATGTTTCTCCACATAACTCTGCAATCCCTGTATGGGTTGAGGATTAAAACTGGCTTGTGAAATGGGGTTCTTGAATTATCAATCTTGAAGCCGAAAGAAATGGGGGTTTTGCTGCTGGACATCAAATTTCGCCAAGAAAATCTTGCAAGTCACAAAAAATATCAATATCGACAGTGGAATCGAAGTAACTGTATGGAACGATTGATTTGAGAAGCCGAAGACGCGGTTCATTAGAATAGTGCTGATCAGTTCTTGGAGGAAGAGTACATTAGTTGCAGCAGCAGCACCAGTTGTGTTCCAAAAAGTATCAGAAATTCAGAAAGACAGATTCTTATTCGTAGTTGCCGACTTTAAACCCTCCTAAAACCTTGTGGGGTTGTATCTTGGCTTTCGGGTCTCATGTGCGTATGGCCCAACTGCTACTTGGGTTTTCAGCCCACTTTGATTAGGCAGACTTTAGTCTGAATTGAACTTAAAATTTGTAACGAACTTGTTGCTGTTTCACCAGGTTGAGTTGGCATATCACTTTCCACCGATCCCCGCCCCCATTGTACTGAAAGAGACTAGTTGCTGATCTCCTCATTATATCCCTCTCAACATATGGACATATCATTCGTATCCAAATCTTGTTAGTTACTAGGTTATCTGAAGCCTGTGGGATGTATCTGTCTTTGGAGTATTTGTAATGTTTAGATTTTTATAAGATAGGGAAAGGTTTTTTTTTACCAGAAGAAATGGAAAGTTTTATATGTAGTATTCCTAGGCTTATTATTTGCATACAAAGATTCTGCATATTTTAATTACATCGAATAACCAAAATGTCTTCTTTATCAAATGAAAATTCAACTAAAAGAATCTTATTAATACAGCAACAACATAATCGCATGCCTGCTACTGCGTAAAACCTCACATCACTGTTCAAAGCTTACAACCTGATGAGTGCAGCAAAAGAGTTTCTGATCACAGGCTTGAAGTCAAACTTCATTTCTCTTCGTGTGCATGTATGTACATATAACATTTATCTCAATATTGCACCTAATGGTTTAGCCCCTAAAACATACAAATGCTCATGAAACTACTAACTTCTTTTAATCCTTTCAATTAACAATTCGCACGTTAGTTCTGTCAATGTTCCCCACCTGCAGTACATGCATCAAGCCAATATTTTTCCTGCTTCTTCCCTTTCATCTGTGGAATCAAGAGCGCCTCCTCTGATACTATATTGTACAGGAGATCTTTAGAGAGCAAATTGTGCAAAAAAGTAATGTCTATATAGAGCAAATGAAACCTATTCACACGAGCAAATGACCATAGCTGAGATTATGCAGGTGGAATCTGGTAAACAGATTGCACTTTTGATTCTAACAGAGAAACATATTTATCAAGCATAGAAACTACAGCTTCGAACTCTGTAACTTGCTGCTCTATGGCATCAAGCTGTTGAACATAGTCATCAAAGGTACTGCTTTTCAACTTCAGTTGCTCCACGAAAACTCTTAATCCTGAAGCCACATCACCAAATCCTTTGTATTCTTCTGCTACCCTTAGATTCATGTTCTCCAAAAGCTCGAGTATATTATTTGTTCCCTGGGACATCAGAAAATTTTAACGTCAATCAGACATACACTTTTTAAGGGAACATGTTGGATAAAAAAAGAAAACAAATTACGCCTGTGCAATTTACAAAAGAACATTGCATACACATAATGGCAGCAACTTAAAACACTTTAAGGATTATTCCACACACCTTTCACTAGATGGAATAGAATAGGTTGATTGCAAATACAATACTTTGAACTTCAAACCATACTTTTGAAATCAAATTATTTTCTCAGCATACAAGAACAATCAAAACCATCACACAGTACTCCAGTAGTCTATTTATCTAACATTTATTTTCTCTCGGCAGCATATCAATAAGTCACTTTAAACCAACTAAGGGACTGATTCCTCCAAAACTACATGAGTCAAGGAAGAGTTTTTAGTTCAATTTTCACATTCTCACCATTCAACACCAAGAGAATGCAGAAACAAGTTTCCAGAAGTTTTTTTAGAACTACTTGCAGAATTTATTCATGACCTGAAACCAAGGTACTGTCTTAGACAGTGCTCGTACCTGTAGCTCGCCTTTGATCATGGTAGAGACACTAGTAAAAAGATCATTGAGAGATGCAGCTAGTTCGTCTTGTCCGGCCTCCTTCGCAGAAGCCATTATAAGACAGGTCCAAAGACCAGCTTGCCTTCTTCAGCTATGTCAGCAAACAATTCTGTGCGAAAAAGCCTACTGTCAGTTGGAAATAGTAACAGATGCATGCCCAAGCAATTCATTATACATCTGCTTCCATCATTATTCACATGAAACGAGACTGTTTTAGGAGTGAGTTACAGGATTCGTTAAATGTAAGTAACAGATTATTCATAGCATGCATACTGCAGCAAAAAGTTGTAGAACAGAATGCAGCAAAAAGTTATCAAACTTCAAGGGGATCTGTAAAGGGTTGAGCTTGATATGTATTTTAGGAATGAGGGTTCTATATTTTGAGGGACAACTATTTGTAAGTGGAGAAAATGTAGCTCCAGTGGCCAAAACATAGACAAAGTATAGAAAGAGGCAACTGACAGCAAATAATGCATCATATGGGTTCATTGGCAAATACAGATGATTTTTCATGACTAAAACAGAAGAAAGCACACTAAACATGCATCTTTTTTGTGGAAAGATCGCTTTCACGCCAGATCAGAAACTAAAAGGGGCAGTCAAAACCTTTCCATGCACTTAAAGCCTTCTTAAACATGTATTACAGCCTATAGTCTCCATAATTGGAGAAAATTAATACCTAATCCAGACAGTAATTACTAACAATGAGATAAAGCCAATATGCCTAGGCATGGTATAACTCCTATTAGCTTACGGATGCACTGCAAATTTCATGTTAATAATAAAAGGGCTGCAAAAATGAGCTGAGAGACACCAAGCATACATGAGTATGACACAAGAAAGTGCAATCGAAGTCCCGAAGTGATGTTAATACCATGTCAGTCAATAAAACCACAAACATATGGTAGTCTCTCTCTTTCATAAAAAAGGCGACATAAATCGTTCTCAACCAGCTATCTAGTGAACTATGCAGTTTTAAGCAATAGATCCATCTTACAGGGAAAAAAGAATTACCAGAAGAAAGCAGGTAACTCAGTTAAACATCTATTCCCAATTATGTGAGTATAAATCAGTAAAACAAGGCGTGAAGCTGGATACCAGATAACTCGCCTCTTCTCACCAAAACTGACAGCATCTATGACCCTCAAAAAGCAACTGAATCTAAGGTCATGTACACCAGAAACACATTAAGACCTAAACTCTTACAGATTGAACCTGTTTCATAAAACCAAATCAGGAAATGAGATTGCGATGAATATCACAGTTAATATCCCCCCTTTTAATCACGGCCTAAATCGTCGCTACGGACATAATTCTTGACCTAAAAAGTTAAAACATCAGAACCTTCTGCAGCACGTGAATGCAGACCCAAAATTGAGACGCAAGGAAATATAGAAAACTTCATCAGCCAAATCATCGCAGAATAGTCTGTTCATACAAACGCAACGTCGGCGACGGGTTTACCTGTATCGGCAGCTTGAGTAGACTCGGTTGAGAAATAGACCAAGTGATGCAGAACTCGTGGTTTTGGAGGATTTGTAAGCCTTCTCAAATCGTGTTCCTGGACACCGGATGTTGTTAATTCTTGTTGAATCACGATATTTACTGCCCAGGGAGAAACATAAAAAATAATACGACAGATGTTTAGAGGGTAAATTTTATTATTTAAAAAATTATAAATATTTTTAATATTTGATAAAATTATATAATTGATAAAAGTTTAAAATTATTAGTCAGTTTTTGTATTTTCTTAAATATATAAAATTATAAAATAATCTAACAATGTGGATGGAAAATTTTGAAATATAATAAACATATTATCCACTTAATCTATAGTTTTTTTTAAAAAAATAAAATTTTAATTCATAGTCAATAATGATATTTTTATCAGTTCACCATAAATTTTGATGAATATCTAACGACAACTAACAGATTGGACTAATTATTAACCGGCCGTTTAAATTAAGGAGATATTGATTATTTTTCAAATAATAATAAAGTATTTGTAATTATGCAAAATTTCAAAAAAACTTGTTATAATGTACCCATAATTTTAAATATAGTATTGTAAATTTATACAGACTAATAAACTCCCCGCTATTTTATTTTTCTTCTTGGATTTTGTGTTAAGTACATTTTATTTGCTATTTTATCTATCTATATTTATGAATTTTTTGTTGTCGTGTTTATTTTTCAAAAGTCTTATTTAAGAAAAGAGCGTTAAATTACTACTTTTGGTATATATTTAATTTATTGGATACATTTATACTCCTTACCTATTGTCTTTTAAAATGACATCTTTTAATAACATGAATCTCTATATTTGTCGTGTTTTACCTATTGTCATTTATACCTTTATACTCCTTACCTCTCATATTGAATCTCTATATAAAATGACATCTTTTAATAATTAAAATATTAAATCATTCAATTTTAGACCTCTATATAAATATTAAATAATTTCTATCAAAATCAAAGGAAGTATTTACAATTTTTTTCACAATAATTGTAAATTATTAAGAAAAGATAGAGATGCCAATGAACACTTGCTGGGATGGGTTAAACTTTTATTAATATGGTATATGTCTTTTATATTGTAGTCTTTCATATATATATATATAAATATATTTAGTTCAAAATTTTTTTTTTCTTTTAGTAATTTTGAATTTTAAGTTTAATTTAAAAAAATAATTGGAAAAAGATATCTTTTAGATAAAAAGAAGTGATTATATGTCAATTTTTAACATATTTTATTTAAAAAGTATGATAAAAAAATATTTAACTTTTGGTTAAGCGCATATATATATTTGTTGGTTATATTATATTTATTGTGTATCTACTATATGTATTAATATAAAAAGAAAAGTCCCTGAACGCTAAAAAATGACAGTTAATGACACCGCCACACTAATTTTTTATGATGTAAAAAAATGCCCTTCATGATAAAATAACTAACTTATTCAACTTTTCAAAATTTACATTAATTGATAAATTGTTATTTTTTATTTATTTCTTTTATTAATTTAATGTATTGATTTATATATTTTACTTTTATTTGTAATATATTTTAAAGCGTGAAAGATTTATTATATGCATATAGAAACGATGTGCCACAATAGCTAGTATATTATATATATTAATATAAAAAAATTAATATTAGTTTGTAGAATGACTTATACCAGTTAAATAGACGTGATTTATTATAGCATACATTGTGATTAATAAGATCGAATCCGATATTAATATCGAGTTTTAATACTAACAAAATGTGTGATTAAATATGATAAATAATTTTATGATGTTTAATCGCACGTACTAAACGGAGGCTATGTGTAATGAACTGCATGGACGGAGTAATTTAACCTACGAAGACAAAAGGATAATTAACTTGTACACGACGAGACATGAAAAACAGCCCAAACCCGTTAGCCCAAAATCAAACGAATTCCCGACCCGGATTACGCATCATTGTTTGACCCGCATCTTCAATTGCCAAAAACAGCCGAACGACAGCAAAACACCGTAATAAAAATAGAACAGAAAATCCATGTCGCCGTTGGTCTGGTAGCAAATCTAAATGGAAGAAGAAGAAAAGGAATTTCCAAGCTGTAAGTGAAGAGCAAATCATCATTCCATTACGTATAAGGTGCATCCGGAGACTCCTATTCCCCCCCTCAGATTTAATAAATCCGCACTGATTAAATGGTTTTCGCGTGGAATATACAGGTGCACTTCTGCTTAATTGAGCGTAATATCAGAGCAATGTTTGAATCGGATGATTCTACGCCCACTCTGTTTGTTGAGTAAATTTATTTTCATGTTTTGTGCTTTAAATTTGGCAGTTGTAGGCAATTGGGATCACGGCTGGAGAGAAACAATGTTAGGGCTGAGGTGAAATTTTGAAGTTGGAAGTTTGTGTCTGCTTTATTGTTTTACAAGTTGAGGAGGAAATGAAGGCCGGGAGTGCGGCAAAGCTAATTGTTGATGCGCTGCTGCAGCGGTTCCTTCCTCTTGCCAGGCGTAGGATTGAGACTGCTCAAGTTCAAGTAAGGTTCTTCTTCTTATTATTATTATTATTTGGGTGTGTGATTGTTTACAGTTAGCGAGACTTCATTTTTCAAAAAAGTATCATTGCTATTGTTTTCCCAGTAAATTTCCTTAAGGTTAGCTGAATTATGTCGTAGTATACCATGTTAAATTTCCATATAGGTTAATTGAATTATGTTGTAGTATACCATGTCTTCATACATGCCCAAGATTGGTCAATGAGTTGATAAAATTCGCAGTTTTAGTTGTATTGTACTCAATGAGGCTTGCAGTTGTTAAGCTGTAAAAAGTGAGAGAATGGAAGGGATCAATTATATGTGTTTAATGTGAGGAAAAGGTTGGCAATCCTAGAGTGAAAGACAAAAAGAGAAAAAATGTTGGGCTGTTTAAATTGCTCAACTTCAGAGGTCTTTTGATATGTGCTTTTTGTCATAAGAATGCTTGCTTAAGTATTTGTGGTGCGAGTAACTGCAGGATGGGCAGTACCTTCGGCCATCAGATCCGGCTTACGAACAAGTACTAGATTCTTTAGCAATGGTCGCACGGCATACACCTGTACCTTTATTGGAAGCTCTTTTGCGATGGAGAGAAAGGTTTTTCTCTTTCTATGATTATGTTTCTTTCTAATACCGAGAAAATTGAATTGCACACTATCTATATACAGATGTCGTATTGAAGGTAGTCCTTCCAGATGGTAATTAATAATGATGCTATCTCTTCGATTTATATTCCATATAAACTCTGCATGTGAATGATAAGCTGGTAGGTATATGTCTGTCGCTGATAAGTTGTTAACTTTTCTTTTTCTGAGGTTGATATGATTATTATTATTATTATGCTGCTTCCCGGTTCTAAAGTCAGGGGATATTGATTGAGTGCATATTGGTTTTACTTTGTTTTTACCTTTTTATTCCCAGAAATAACTCGTTGGAAAAATTAACTTTTAGAAAATGAACTCACTCCAAATATGGAGTTAGATCAATTTCCAATATTTCCATAAGCAAGTTCATGCTATCTAGAAATTGCATCTCTGGCCTAGAAAGTCACTGATATCACTATCGGTTACAACAATTTTCGTTTTTCTGATTTATATGCTTGAATTGTATTGTATGTGCCTGGTCGCAAAATTCTAGTGTGTTTGCCACACCAATTTCTGTAGCTGATGATGAAGCATTATACTGATAGATTTTGTTCATCTCATGCTTAATGTCTTATTGATGTATTGTCTCTGGGAGGAAATTATCACAGGCACACATCAATTACACTCTAAAACTTTACCAGTCTAGATTTTGGAAGTCCAGTTATACTGTGTTCTGCTCTTCATAATTCGATTCTGTTTTACCCAATGTAAATGTGCCAAACAAAAGCAATTTCATAATGTTGAAATGATATCAAGGCTTTTTAAACTGTACTATTGAATTACAAGAAGTGGAAAGGTTTCTCTGGAACAAATGTTTTTGGTTGGTGAATGTTGAGTATCCCTGTTGGTTTTACTTCTTTGTTGTCCTTATTGCTGGTTATTAGATTAACATTTACATGTTCTTTGAACATCAAAAGCACCTGACTTGCAAGGTGAGAAATAGTGGAGTGAGATGCAGAGGTCTGGAGAATACTGTCTAGGAAATGCAAGGTTAAATATTCTCATAGTTTGATGAAAGAACTGATTCTTATTGATTGACGGAAAGGACTGGCGTGCCAGCATACTTTTTTTTTGTTTTTTAATGAGTTGTTATCTGATGTTTTTATCCTGGTATTGTTGAGTTGTGACCCCTGAATATACGTGATGAGGAAAAGGTAGCAACTAGAGAGACTATCTGAGACCGTGCTGCTGATATTTTCTTTGTTGTCTGGGTTAAACTTATCTTTCGTTAACCTGCTTGTGGGTACTGAAACGTGAAAAACTTTACCTCTAAACACGTTGCCCTGTTCAATATAACTGTAAGGTTGATTGAACTGTCTTAGATGATACAGTATCTATAGGATCAGTGTGATATTAGACTGGACGCTCAGTAAAACATAAGTACATCAAGTATTCTAGTATAGTTATGGAATAACTCACAAAATAATAAGTCAAAACATCTGGCGCGGAGTTCGTGTTGTCATATATGTCATGATAATGTCTTTTATATCTTCTTTTTCATTTACCTTGCGGTTTCAATGTCAAAGGACGTTGGAAGATTTTTTTCCCATTTTTCTTTCTCTTTTAACATCAAAATATGCTTCAATTTCAAAGTAAGGTCTCTTAATGATTTTTTTGGGTTTCTATGCAGTGAATCTCCGAAAGGTGCAAATGATGCATCAACATTTCAGAGGAAGGTTTGTCTCTGTGCAATCTGATGAATCATTAGAACTTGCAGCAATTTTTTCATTTCTGAGTGATTAGGCTGTTATTTTTTCCCCCTTATTCGTAGCTTAGTTTAATTATATGCAGTCAATTGCTATGTTTAATACCAAGCACTGTGATTTGGGAAATGTTAAGGCAACTCAAGAGGGAGCTTAGGTTAGAATTGAATACAGAATGGTTATAGGACTAACAATTAATTAACTATATGATGCGTTCTGAGATGTGGTATTGGATTATTCTCAATTTGATGATCTTTAACACGTCGAGGGATACTGTATTATGCAACTACTTTTAATAGCCTAGCCCAGAGGGTGTTGAAGGGTTTACCTTCATGATCATCATCATAGCCAAAGATATATTAAAATCTCAATCTCCCTAGTCTGGGGCCATTCTACCTCTTAGTTGCCTCTCAACATAACGTAGAGAAGGATTGGGAGCTATACTGAAAGCATCTGACTAGAAGTCTTGTATAAATTGCATCTAATAACGGCCATTAAGTTGGAACTCCCAACAAGAGAAAAACTGTGAAAAAGGCATGATCTTGACATTGACAATGATGGTTCCTGTAGTTTCTTTTATCCACTGCAAGTAATTTACAATTTTTGGCTTGGTTCATCTTGAATTGGATCAATAAACTGAACGAAAGAGCATCATGCTGGAATCTTTGAGAATATGCAAGCAAATTTTATTAGTGACTGAAATCTGGGACATAGATTTGATATTTCAGTCTTGATGCTGAAAAGAAGTGGCGGTCGTAGAAAATATTCTATAATGGTTCTGAGAGAAAGTTGCTTTTCTTCTTATTGTACTTTTTTAATCAGTAAATTGCAAGATTTTGCAAAATATGAATCCCAAACTAACTTGAGTTTCATTGTGATTTTCACTGTACAGCTGGCAGTAGAATGCATTTTTTGCTCTGCATGTATTCGCTTTGTTGAGTGCTGTCCTCAAGAAGGGCTTACAGGTTTGTTCACGCCCTAGTTGTCCTCTGAATCCTTAATCAGCTGAAGGGAACTTAATGCAATAGTTACTGTCATATGCCTTGTCAATTGCTGGGTTCCCTCCCCCCCACCCCCACCAAAAGGAATTATCATTTGTAAATTTAACAGGTGTCCTCTATTGGCAGAAAAGCTTTGGATTGGGCTTGAGAATTTTGTCTTTGACTGGCTAATCAATGCTGACAGGTAATAATGACTTAGCTGAATTCAGAAAATAATGGAATATATCAAAATATGGTTACTGCTTTGGCACTAGTTCCACCTCAAAACTTCCATCACCACTAGCTTTTGTCTCTTCTTTGATTGGGTGCATCTACGTGTATGAATTTCCACCGTGGGGTTTATAATTTTTCTGTTAGCAAAACCATTGAACCATGCATGTTAAAATTATATAAAATGTTTTGGCACTGGATGGTGGATATAATCATGTTTTGCTCTTGTTGATACTGATGTGAAGGATGACACTCAACAAATTTAGGATACTTGAAAGTACCTCTGGTTGAAACTGGAATGCCTCTTTGCGGTATCCTCTTTTATGTACGGATTCGTAACCGATGTGCCTCTGATATGAAATGCTGGGAATATGAAAGATCAGTTATGTATCTAATAGTGATTGAATGCTTTCCAGAAAATTTATATGTTCTATCTGCAGACTAAAAGGAAATATTCCAGTTCACACTGCTTTACATCTGAGGCTTAGGCCCATTGATTCCATTCTCTTATATGCATATGTTGCTGATTACTATTTTGCCCTTTATATTGATTGTATAACAAATATCCAAGAAGATACAAAGTATAAAGGAGGGATCCACCTGCTTAAACGCTTCAAGTCCCTGTATTTGCTATGAAAACGAAATAAAAAAGATTCACTAAGATATTATAAACAGATACAAGATATTACTGGGAGAAAAAGAGAAATTTTGAAACAAATTTTTGCACGTTCCAACACACACACACACATACTTATGTTTTGACGATTTCATTTTTCAGCTTTGAGTTTTTAATATAAGGAATATTCAGTGAACAACTGTGTTGCATGTGATGAAAAAACAAATGCATACTTCATAAAATCTGTGAATACTACTTGCTGATTGTAACTTAATGATTTTCTTGTATCAAATGGAATTGATGCATTGTAGCTCAATTGCAGTAGAATAGCTTTCTCTGAACTTATTTTGCGGTAGAAACTCAGTATTTGCTACTATCAGGGTTGTCAGCCAAGTTGAGTATCCTTCCCTCGTTGACTTACGGGGGCTTCTTCTGGACCTAGTTGCACAGCTTCTTGGTGCTTTGTCACGAATCAGGTAAGAAATGATTCTACTATCATGAGTGTGGGTCTCAGTATGACATTATAAAGTTTCTGCTTGTAAGTGCACTGATGCTAACTTTTTCATGGCTGCACGAGGATTGCCTCTGTACTATGTTTTCCTTAGTTGTTTAAATTGCTTAGAGATCTGAATATCTAACTGTTGATGCTGGATGTTAATTGCATCTGCAACTAAACCCTTGGAAAGCTCAGCATAATTTCAATGCTGAGATAACTGTTAATATTTTGCTTTCACTTTTTAACATTTTCTCCATTCTACTCGGTGAACATTATTACATAAAAAGTTTCTCTAAGATATTCTTAGAAATTAGAATGTTATGTGATTTTATCTTCACGTGCTTTACTTCCACGATAGAGTGACAAAAAGTGGGAAAAGTAAACTATTATCCAATATCCAGTTGGGCCCGCAATATTCCTCACTGTATTTATGTTCCGTCCTAAGTTTTCCTCACCTCTACTAAATCAAGAGGCAAATCTATCTTCCTGTGCTTCAAACTTAATTCTTGCCCTGTATTTCTTTCCCGACCATTCAAGTTAAGCTTAGCCTTAGGTCCAGATTAATAGGAAACTGCTTTCTGAGGAAATTAATGTCAGTCAGGGTTTTCAGAGAAGAAAAGCAATAGCATCTGACGGGCTTGCCGTGCAGATTTTTGTTCTCTTATGTGCTTTATTTTTTGTTTCTAACTGCAGCACCTTACACTGCCAACATACGGACATGCTTGTCAAATAGTAAGAAATCAAAGGGCTCATGCTGATCCAAATTGATTTAACTTTTGTAGTTCTTTTGGGAGGATTCAGTTGATGCCATGATTAGCACAGTGTTGAGTCATCCATAACAAAATACTAAATAAATCTTTCTTATACAAGGAAAAATTGCGTTTAGTCAATAAAGACTAAGGAATAACATGGATTTAATTTCCATATAAATCAGAGCACTCTTCCAATTTTCGAAAATGAGTATGTATGTGTTTATATATTTGGAAGACACAGAAGCAAGAATCAACTTTATTGGTACACCCAATGTATCATTTCTGCCAACTTCACTGAAAGCTGTAGCCTTGGTTATCAGAAATTTTTAAGTGCTTATTACCACCATCTGCCAATGAGCGTTGATTAAAAAGCCTTATGTTATGTTGGACAGTTGAATATGATTAAATATTTGCATATTTTTCTCTTTGACTCAACAGATTTAGTTCTGTTACTGAGCGTTTCTTTATGGAGCTCAATACTCGCCGAATTGATACCAGTGTTGCACGAAGTGAAACACTTAGTATTATCAATGGGATGCGCTACCTTAAACTTGGGGTATGTCTGATTTAAAGTCGGAATTTAAAATTGTTACAGAAACATTGACATGATGAGGAGATCATTTTCAGGTCAAAACAGAGGGTGGCCTGAATGCTTCAGCATCCTTTGTTGCGAAAGCCAACCCTCTAAATCGTGCTCCTCATAAACGTAAAAGCGAACTTCACCATGCACTGTGCAACATGCTTTCAAACATCCTAGCACCGCTTGCTGATGGTGGAAAAGGTCAGTGGCCTCCTTCTGGTGTTGAACCTGCACTTACGTTTTGGTATGAAGCTGTTGCACGAATAAGGGGGCAGCTGATGCACTGGATGGACAAACAAAGTAAACACATAGCTGTAAGTTCCAGTGCTGGACTTTTATCGGAACAGTTTTGTCTACTTTAATTCATTAATTCACCTTGTTTATATTGGGAGTTAAATTTATGTCTTGATATGCTTATCTTGGATACCTTCTGACTGATGTGACCATTTTTTTCTTTACTAGGTTGGTTATCCTTTAGTGACTCTTCTCCTATGTCTTGGTGATCCTAATACTTTCCTCAGTAATTTTGGTCCTCACATGGAACAATTATACAAACATCTTAGAGTAAGTTTACAAATCTAATATGCACTGTTTTGACTTCTCTACCAATCAAAATTACATGTTTGCCTCTTTCCTCTAATTTTTATGTCAATCTCTGCCTTTAGTATTGTGTTCAAAATTACAGTAGTATTTTAATTGTATTTATATTGCAGGATAAGAACCATCGCTTCATGGCCTTAGATTGTCTACATCGTGTTCTGAGGTTTTACTTGAGTGTCCATGGTGATGCACAACCTCCAAATCGTGTATGGGATTACCTCGACAGTGTCACCTCTCAACTTCTGACAATCCTTAGGAAAGGAATGCTCACTCAGGATGTCCAACATGACAAACTTGTAGAATTCTGTGTGACGATTGCGGAACATAATCTTGATTTTGCTATGAACCATACGGTACTGGAATTGCTGAAGCAAGAAAGTCCAGAGGCAAAGGTTATTGGACTTCGTGCATTGCTTGCCATTGTTATGTCTCCCACTAGCCAGCATGTCGGCTTGGAAATTCTTCATGGTGGTTATTATTTGTTTTATCTCTTAGTTTGATGCTCTTTTCTTGACCTTTTGAATAAAAAACTTAACTTACTGAGGTTGTGTTTCATTGGCAGTTCATAATATTGGTCACTACATCCCAAAAGTTAAGGCTGCAATTGAAGCCATTTTGAGATCTTGCCATAGAGCTTATAGTCAGGCTCTTCTTACATCTTCAAGGACCACTATAGGTAATAATTTACAGCTCTTGCATTATAGGTTCAGTTTAGGGATGTAATCTTGTCATTTAACTTTTCAGATATCATGTAAGGTCAATTAAGGTGGCAAATGCAACTTGTTGATGGTTGTACTTTATCTGTCTAGGATCATCTTTCTTAGAACTGTTGGGTTCTCATAGAAACTTGTTATAACAATATTTCAACAAATGAATGATTGGACCTATATGACCCGATGGCTGGAACTGGAACTGTTCCTTGTCCTGTGTGCAATTGGTGTATACCTAGTATCAAGGGGATTCTCATTCTTAAATAGATTGGATTATCCATATTCCGACTTCAGTCTCCATGGGTTCGGTCACGCCCTAATTCTTACAAAAGAACTCCTTTAATTTTTGGTAAGCAAAATAACTCGTTCAATCATCAAACTCTACTCTTATCCAACTTCATTTTCTAAAGACTCCAGTGTCTTATTTAATACCTACGAACTGCAGTCATTCCTGTTTCATCTCCCTACAGCTGCTTCTACTGTCTCTCCCTTCGCTACTGTGAACATCCATCATCATGACAGACTCATGTCCACTTACTGCCAATGGCAATCATCAAAAGTGCCAACTCCCTGCTCACGTCCCTATTGACCTTGGCCACTGTTAGGTTGCTTTACTACCAGTCAATCTTCGATCTCCTCACAAGTTTCTGCAAGACATGATTGCACACAGTCACAACTTTCACACTCTCTCACAGGCACCCGCACATATACAGATTCGGGAGTTCATCGCTCAGATTGAACTCTTTTTTTGGCCACTAGCTCTTACATTAAAAAATGGAATTGTTAAATAATGCTTATGGTAGTAAAATGCAGGAATAAGCAACTGATACTGATACATAAGATTCAATAATTATGGCTTGCTAAAAGTGAAGCATTCTCACGTGGTTGGTAAATTCCCTCATTTTACTTGAATAAACGACTTAGAAGCAAAAGTCAGCAGCTGATTATTTTGTCCATGAAGGATGTGCTTGGTTTTTGCAAGAACTTAATGTGGATTAGAGATATTTGTTTCCTTCCATCTTCATGCCCTAACATGCTAAACATGGAGGATCAGATACCATTATGTTGATTACATTCCTTTTCTACTTTATTCTGTTTCTTATTTCATTTTTTCCTTTCCAAATGCCATTTTTATATACCAATTTCCACCCAGGTTTTCTAAGAATGGCAGAACACTTCAAACTTTTGCATCTTACACACTTCTTGACTTCCATATAATTGTTTCTACAGCAAGGTCTTACCTGGAGGAAACAGTAATTTAATTTTACTGATTTCAAAGAAGTAATAACAAGAAACTAGTAGAAGTCTATTATAGCCCCCATATAGTGAAAATCACCTTCTAGCTAAGAAGTCTGTATGGTAATCAAATTGAACTCAACTGGTCTGGTTTCAGAATTTTCTCCAGCCAGGCAACTCTGATCAAAATTCTCACCAGTCCTCAAGCAAGAAATTTGACCTGTTGCAAAGGCTCTGTAGTGGTACTAATTTTGGGAAGAGCACTTATTTGTGTTTCCTCATCATCTTACTTCTGTTGTACTTCTGATGACTGCTGCTGATCTTTACGAGCCTCATTAGTTGAGTTCAGTAGTGTACTTTTTCACCGCACATTGGCCTCTGATCCCCTCTAAACAATTTATACTGCCTTGTTGATTTTCTGTGGAAACAACTGTAAAAGCAATCAATTTTATCTTAGCATATACTTCAGAGTTCATATATTGAGTTTTGGCATGTAAAGTATTTACTGACATACCTCATGAAATGTATATAGTAACTTAATCATATGTCTGTTTTATATGTTTCCTGAACTGTAAGTTGCTTGAATATCCTGCACAAACCTGATGTAACTGAAAAAACTTCTCCAGATTCTGTCACAAAAGAAAAGTCTCAAGGGTATCTTTTTCGCTCGGTCCTGAAGTGCATACCGTATCTGATTGAAGAAGTTGGCCGAAGTGATAAAATCACAGAAATAATTCCTCAACATGGCATTAGTATTGATCCTGGTGTTCGTGAGGAAGCTGTGCAGGTTCTGAATCGGATAGTGAGATACCTTCCCCAGCGCCGCTTTGCAGTTATGAGAGGGATGGCAAATTTTATCCTTCGTCTTCCAGATGAGTTTCCTCTTCTCATTCAAACATCATTGGGCCGCCTTCTTGAACTCATGCGTTTCTGGAGAGCTTGTCTCTCTGATGATAAGATAGAACGTGATGCTCTTGATGCAAAACGTTTACAGAGAAATGAGGGATTGAAGAGGTCATCGTTTAATCACTCTCAAGAGGCTATTGAATTTCGTGCTTCAGAGATGGATGCCGTTGGTCTTATATTCCTTAGCTCTGTTGATAGTCAGATTAGGCATACTGCATTGGAGTTGCTGCGTTGTGTGCGTGCTTTACGACAAGACATACGAGAACTCACCATGCTAGAACGACCAGATCATATCTTGAAAAATGAAGCTGAACCGATACTGATAATTGATGTTCTAGAAGAGAATGGGGTAGGTAACATATTCTGACTTCAGTGGGTTGTCTAGCTAAATTCTGCTTCCTTTTCATGCTCTTGTGCTTTTACCTGTGATTCCAAGGTTTAATGTATGGCTCGCTGTTACACAGGATGATATTGTGCAGAGCTGTTATTGGGACTCTAGTCGTCCTTTTGATCTGAAAAGGGAGTCTGATGCTGTACCTCCTGATGTGACTCTGCAGTCTATATTATTTGAGAGTCCTGATAAGAATAGATGGGCACGTTGCCTTAGTGAGATTGTTAAGTACGCTGCTGAACTATGTCCTAGCTCTGTTCAGGAAGCAAAGTAAGTAAATGTCTTTATAATTTACTATCTCATATATGCAAATGCTCTCTAAGCAGCACACTAGCAAAATAGAACCTGTTAAATAACATGAGTTTCAACTAAGAGTCTAAGATGGGGAATTAATGAATCTGGCCATGGTTTATATTGTCAGTAAAATGCTGCTCAGTCATTCAGACCTCAATGATTCTTTCCATTTCAAACCGTAACATACGTATTCAGAGAGAAGTGTTAGGGCTTAAATTTAACATTTATATGCAGATTAGAGGTTATCCAACGTCTTGCTCATATTACACCTGCTGAGTTGGGTGGAAAAGCTCATCAGTCTCAGGACACAGACAATAAGCTGGATCAATGGCTCATGTATACAATGTTCGCATGCTCATGTCCCCTTGATAGTCGAGAAGGTGGGGGTTCAGCAGCCACAAAAGAACTATTCCATCTGATATTTCCTTCCCTCAAATCTGGTTCTGACTCACATGTAGTAAGTAATTGCTGCCGGCTAATGTTCTTTCAATATGTCACTCTGCATCTATTAATTACTTCTTGCTTACGTTCTTTCAATATGTCCTCTGCATCTTAGTCTGATATCTTTTTCTTCCTACAGCTTTGTAAGTAACAAAGTCAGCATAGGAGAAACTTTATGAGATTTAGGATTGAGATGATTATAGGACCATATGGTCTCAGGATCTGCTTTTAGTGCAATAGAGATCAGTCAGAACAATGTGAAGTTGCTGTTGCAATCTTACACTCAAGGGCAAATTTTCAGCATTTGACCGACAGAAACAATGCAAATTATGTATAATGAAGATGAGAATGAGTTAGAGGATTTCTTTCAGTTTCTGCAATTGAAATGAATGTAAAAGAAGGCGGTCCTGTGACAAGAAGTTGTAAGTACCAAAAAGTATACTGTTGCTCTGTCCAAAAAACCCTTTTATTTGAGTGAGTTACATCTCTGCCTCTAAGACGCCTACTAGATTACCATTCTAGAACACCGCATCATAACCTAAAAGTTAGAAGCTGTAACTAAACAAACAAACATATGAAATCAAACTTAATACTGAGACGCATCAAATCTGAATCACATTGCTTTATCAATCATTCCACTCCTGTCAGCGCGCGGTATTATTTTGCTTGTAAGTTAAGCGAGCCAGCATCTGATTTTCTAGATATACCTAGAATCTGATATAATAGTTTTGGAGTGGAAAGGAGCAGTTTCCTTAGAATTTGGATAAGTTTTTGTACTTTAGCAATGTGTTTTGTGATTCAAGTTTCACTATCTCATAAAGGTAAAACTCATCATGCGAACATATGAAATAGATTCCTGAAATTGATATAGTTATATTGCTCTTATACTTACCTCTATTGTGTACATACAAATGCCAAACATGATAGTAGTGCTGCTGAGTTTTCTAAAATGCAGAAGCTAGGATTACAATGTGAAAAGCTTTAAATGTAATATATGCAGGCTTTTGTTGAAAGAGGAAATATAACATGATTTTACATGTTAAATCTTTTCTATGCGAGTATTATATTACTGTCTCTTTATGATTATATTGGAGTACTCCTTGGGTGATGAAGTACTGAAACTTAGTGCATAATCTTGTATATATACCAGGGGTATTCCTTTTAATCATCAAGAGGAAGAATTATTCTTCCACAAATTTGCAGTTTTCCTGGAATATATTCAAATGTTACAGTTTTTGAGCTGGGGGAGCGTGCCTTGGATGGTTCATTTGTTGCCTACTGTCGGGTGTTTCTCACCAGTTGAAAGTTCCAAATGTGTTGATATTTATTAGATGCTCTCTTTACATGTACCTTAGCATCTTTTGATGAGAATGGCATCATACATAAAAATTGTTGTACAGATGGATGGTTAACCTAACCTCTTGACCGCACATTGAGAAGATGCGAAACAACCACTGATATTTAACATATATTATTTCCCTTTGCAGCATGCAGCTACCATGGCACTGGGCCATTCGCATCTGGATATATGTGAAGTTATGTTCAGCGAGCTTGCATCATTTATAGATGAGGTTTCTCTGGAAACAGAGGGAAAACCAAAATGGAAGGTATTCATGATAAAACACCTAAGATAAATGTTTTCATATTTTCTTGCTTCCTCTTTCTTACCTTCTCTATATTCATACTTCCTGCTTTTATTTTTTTCTTTTTCGTTTTACTGTGGAGACAATCCATGGTGGCTTGAATTATCTTTTTCCAGAAGGAATTGGACCTATTCATTTCAGCAAAATAGATGATGTAATTGGTCATGTATTGAATAAATACTTAAAGAAAAGATCCGTTTGGATTCAGAGCAAAATGCAGTTGTTATATTCATGTTGTAAAGGTAAAACTGATCAAATCATTATTGTCAGAATCCGAGATCTTTCTGGTTCGGATTAAACTCAGATCTCATTTTGTGGCAAACTAAATATAGTGCAGATGTTTTATATTTTTTCCTTGCTTGACTGCTGCTGAAGTCGATCATAGTCCTTCTGGGTCCACTGAGTCAAAATATCACTGGTATTTGTGCAGAGTCAAAAGTCTCGTCGCGAAGAACTCCGTGTTCACATTGCAAATATATATCGGACAGTTGCTGAAAAAATATGGCCTGGCATGCTAGGTCGCAAGCCAGTTTTTCGCCTACATTACTTGAAGTTCATTGAGGAAACAACTAGACAGATTCTGACTGCGCCTACGGAGAACTTCCAAGAGATTCAGCCTCTCCGATATGCACTTGCTTCTGTTCTAAGATCTTTGGCTCCTGAATTTGTTGATTCAAAGTCAGAGAAATTTGATGTTAGAACTAGAAAGAGACTTTTTGATCTCCTCCTCACCTGGGCTGATGACACAGGTGGTACATGGAATCAGGATGGTGTCAGTGATTATCGGCGTGAAGTTGAGCGTTACAAGTCCAGTCAGCATTCACGGTCAAAAGACTCGATTGATAGACTTTCATTTGATAAAGAATTGAGTGAACAGGTCGAAGCAATCCAATGGGCATCCATGAACGCAATGGCCTCTCTGTTATATGGGCCTTGTTTTGATGACAACGCGAGAAAGATGAGTGGCCGGGTAATTTCTTGGATCAATAGCCTATTTATTGAGCCAGCACCCAGGGCACCTTTTGGCTTTTCACCAGCTGATCCAAGAACTCCGGCTTATTCAAAATATATTGGAGATGGTGGGAGAGGAGCAACTAGCCGTGATAGGCATAGAGGTGGTCACCATCGTGTCTCTCTGGCAAAACTGGCGTTGAAGAATCTCCTCCTCACTAATTTGGACCTATTTCCCGCCTGCATCGATCAGGTAACTACGAAACCTGTAATGTAGTCTGTTTGCTCATTTGGCAAGACATTATCCACGCAGAAGGAAATTCTGTTGTACCATGTTTCTGAACACAAAAATGTAATGTCCGTTCTCTGAAGTAGAATGGCAAATGTCTTCTCAAATTAAGTGTTTGAGTTAGGAATGGACACATGCATATTATGCTTTTGGTCATTGTTCATGTATTCTCGTCATTTTGGATGTCCACACCAGTACATCATGTATTTAGAGCTTTCTAAGTACATTTGATATCACTGTGATGGTCGTAAATTTGATATGGTGAACACTCAGTGGGGCTTATTTGGGAAACATATTCCGTTCATGTGTTTGTTGCCGTGGGTTCATATTTCCAGTTCTCCATTTCTATTTATTGATTATTTTGCAGTAGAAACACTACTAAGCTTACACTTAATGCAGTGCTATTATTCTGATGCTGCGATAGCTGATGGCTACTTCAGTGTGCTGGCTGAAGTTTACATGCGTCAAGAGATACCAAAATGTGAAATTCAGAGGTTATTGAGCCTGATCCTATACAAAGTCGTGGACCCATCCAGACAGATCCGTGACGACGCTCTTCAGATGCTAGAGACACTTTCACTCCGTGAATGGGCTGAGGATGGTGTTGAGGGTGCAGGAAGCTATCGAGCTGCTGTTGTCGGCAACCTTCCCGACTCTTATCAACAGTTCCAGTATAAACTCTCTTGCAAACTTGCTAAAGATCATCCAGAACTGAGCCAACTTCTTTGTGAAGAGATCATGCAGAGGCAGCTCGACGCAGTGGACATAATTGCACAACATCAAGTCTTGACCTGCATGGCTCCATGGATCGAGAATCTCAATTTTTGGAAACTGAAGGATTCAGGTTGGAGTGAGAGATTGTTGAAAAGCCTTTATTATGTAACATGGCGCCATGGAGATCAGTTTCCTGATGAAATTGAGAAGTTATGGAGCACAATAGCTAGCAAGCCGAGGAACATAAGTCCGGTTCTGGATTTCTTAATCACTAAAGGGATCGAAGATTGTGATTCAAATGCATCAGCAGAAATAAGTGGAGCATTTGCCACATACTTCTCAGTTGCCAAGAGGGTTAGTTTGTATTTAGCTCGAATCTGCCCACAGCGTACGATTGATCACTTGGTTTACCAATTGGCTCAGCGGATGCTTGAAGATACTGTGGAACCATTGAGACTTAGTGCTAATAAAGGTGATGGAGGAGTTGTCTTGGAATTCTCTCAGGCGCCTGCAGTGGCTCAAATCACCTCTGTTGTGGATAGCCAGCCTCACATGTCACCTTTACTTGTCCGTGGATCGCTTGATGGACCACTGAGGAATACAAGTGGAAGCTTGAGCTGGAGAACAGCTGCTGTTGGTGGGAGAAGTGCTTCAGGTCCGTTGACTCCTATGCCTCCAGAGCTGAATGTTGTTCCTGTAACTGCTGGTCGGTCTGGACAACTTCTACCAGCATTAGTTAACATGTCTGGACCACTAATGGGGGTCCGAAGTTCAACGGGTAGCTTGCGAAGTCGCCATGTATCTCGAGACAGTGGAGATTACCTCATTGACACTCCGAATTCTGGGGAAGATGGATTGCACTCAGGAGTTGGAACTCATGGCGTCAATGCTAAAGAACTTCAGTCAGCGTTACAAGGCCATCAGCAACACACGTTGACACAGGCGGATATTGCGCTGATTCTGCTTGCAGAAATTGCATATGAGAATGATGAGGATTTTCGGGAGCATTTACCCCTGCTCTTTCATGTTACATTCGTCTCAATGGACAGTTCAGAGGATATTGTGCTGGAGCACTGCCAACACCTGCTTGTTAATTTACTGTATTCACTAGCTGGTCGGCATTTAGAACTGTATGATGTTGAAAACAGTGATGGAGAGAACAAGCAGCAGGTTGTGAGCCTGATCAAATATGTCCAGTCAAAGAGAGGTAGCATGATGTGGGAGAATGAGGACCCCACAGTTGTCAGGACAGAGCTCCCAAGTGCAGCACTCTTATCTGCTCTTGTGCAGAGCATGGTGGATGCAATATTTTTCCAAGGTGATCTGAGGGAAACTTGGGGTGCAGAGGCACTTAAATGGGCTATGGAATGCACATCAAGACACCTTGCATGCCGATCACACCAAATATACCGTGCTCTACGACCACGTGTCACAAATGATGCATGTGTATCTCTGCTTCGCTGTCTGCATAGGTGCCTGGGTAATCCTGTACCATCAGTTTTGGGTTTTGTGATGGAAATATTGTTGACTTTGCAAGTGATGGTGGAAAATATGGAACCTGAAAAAGTAATACTTTATCCCCAGCTTTTCTGGGGTTGTGTTGCCATGATGCACACAGATTTTATTCATGTATACTGCCAGGTGCTTGAGCTGTTCTCTCGGGTAACAGATCGTTTATCATTCCGGGACACAACAACAGAAAATGTGCTGCTTTCAAGCATGCCGCGTGATGAGCTAGACACAAGTGCATCAGATAGTTCTGACTTTCAGCGTATGGACTCCAGAAACATCTCTGACGCATCACTATCAACGGCAAAGGTGCCAGCATTTGAAGGAGTGCAGCCTCTGGTGCTTAAAGGACTCATGTCCACTGTCAGTCATGGTGTTTCGATTGAGGTTCTATCTCGGATAACAGTGCCTTCTTGTGATTCAATATTTGGTGATGCGGAAACACGGCTCTTGATGCATATTACAGGCATACTTCCCTGGCTTTGCTTACAGCTCAGTCAGGATGCTGTGGTGGGATCTGCTTCACCACTGCAGCAGCAGTACCAGAAGGCTTGTACTGTTGCAACCAACATTGCGATCTGGTGTCAAGCAAAATCTTTGAATGAGCTAGCAACTGTCTTCATGGCTTATGCCTCTGGGGAGATCAAGGGCATTGAAAATCTTCTTGCTTGTGTTTCACCCTTATTGTGCAATGAGTGGTTCCCCAAACACTCGGCTCTGGCATTTGGGCACCTCCTTCGGCTGCTGGAGAAGGGGCCGGTTGAGTATCAGCGGGTTATACTTCTTATGCTAAAGGCTCTGCTTCAGCATACTCCTGTGGATGCCGCTCAGAGTCCACATATGTATGCAATAGTCTCCCAGCTGGTGGAGAGTACTCTTTGCTGGGAGGCACTTAGTGTTCTGGAAGCACTCTTACAAAGCTGTAGCTCCTTGCCCGGTTCCCATCCACAGGATCCAGGATCCTTTGAGAATGGATTTGGTGGAACAGACGATAGGTTCCTTGCACCTCAGACTTCTTTTAAAGCTCGAAGTGGGCCTTTGCAGTTTTCATCAGGATTCGGGTTTGGGGCAGGCTTGACGAATTCTGGGCAAGCTAATGCAATCGAATCAGGCATATCAGCAAAAGAGTTAGCACTCCAGAATACTCGTTTGATGCTAGGGCGAGTTCTTGATAGTTGTGCACTCGGTAGGCGGAGAGATTATAGAAGGCTTGTTCCCTTCGTAACCACCATTGGAAAACCATAAAGCCATGGGCACTCTTTTTCGTCCTGCGCATGGTTTATTAGTACGCGCACTGGAATATTGTGGGGCTGGTAAATGTAAATAGATATTTATTTAGATATAGTAATGTTCCGTGATGATGTAAGTCTGCTAAATTTTGTCTATAGCTAGTTGGGTGCACCAAGTTTCATCCCTTGCCCATTAGTTTTGTAAAAGTCGTGGGAACTTTTTGTTAGTTATAGTTGTGTGATCTCTGTTGTTACATGTTAGTAAGTACGTACATACACATTCAGCTGGTTGGAGTTGGAATGAGATGTACATATAGATATTTGTCCCGATGATTCGATCAACTATAGTCTAGTTTTGAAGCCTAATTTTACTTGAAAGACTTGTATTAGCGTATATTCAAGAACTCAGGCCTTGATGATGGGCCTTATTTCCGAATAAGCTTATTGATGCTTCAAGTTTACTGAGGGTGTTTATGTGAAGCGCCTAATTCAAATGATTGAGAGAGAGGAGGATTTGCATGTATATATATTGTAATTTGAAGCTCCCACAAACTCGATACAGATTCAAGTTTCATACAGTAATATTTCTGCGACAATAAATAGAACATACAATGCCTTAACAACAATACTATTCGAGCTGGTATGTTCATACAGAATACCCAAGAAAGGCGACTCAGTCGTTTTAAGGCTACCAATGCAGGTCCCCAAGTAACAAATGAAGAATATGATCGATCATTCTTTGTTCGATCATTTATGAAGAGACGGATTCTTCTTGAACAATGCATAGGCATCACTGTATATCGCCACCAGATTTGAGAACACTGCAAGGAGAATCATGAAAATGGATAACATCCTGTCCCTTCTCGTGGCTATCCCATATCGATCCCTGCACCAACTGGACGGACAAATAATCAGAATCATGATCATGATTTCGTTACCCCTAGAGTGGCTACAAACAAACTGGCAGAACTTGCTAAGAAAGTGGATCATTTGATATTTTCAAGTGGCTTGACCGAATCATAGACTTACCTTAGAGTAACTGCAGCAGGAAATATAAAACCAATGCAAACAGCAGCAGTAGCTCCAGTGAACTGGAAAGCATCCCAAATGCTGGGTATGAAATTTGCACCTAACAATACCACCATCATGAGCCCAGTGCTGAGTGATGCAAACCTCAGGTTGTCTGAGGACAAAGGCCTCGAAGATGGAAATAGAAGCCCGTCTAAGTTTAGCCGTAGTGGGTAAAATATAATAGGGAAAACAAGCATCAGGTGGGCTGCATAGCTAACGCGCACTGCATCATTAAGCAAAGATCCAAATGGAATTCCGAGGTCTGTGGAGAAGTTGGCAAGTACGTCATCAAGTGTTGCATCGCCAAATAAGAGGAATCCGAAGACACTCGACATCACATATACGCTCGAGCAGAGAGCAAGAGAAGTTCTCACTGCTGCCTTCATTCGTGTGTTATCATCAAGCTCATTGTTTATTGAGTGAACTGCAGAGAAACTTGTATCTTTTAGAATCACCAACTCTGTACCGTTGCATATTGTATCACTAGATATAACCTTTGTGGCTACTGTACTGAGTATATATCATTATACGATGGTCTAAGATCGTCCTGACATAAGAAACACAAGAATTTGCAATCTGAAGTGATACCGTACCATTGTAGTGGCAGATGTAGGCCGTTACAAGAACAGGAACTGCAGTAAAGAGTTTGAAGAATGAGGCGAGATTGGTAACATCAGGAAACAATCTAGGCATCAGAATGGTTCCGTTGATCAATTTGAAGAGAGTGATCCCCATAGTAACAATCAGGAAAACCATAGCTAGTGCAACTGACAAAGCAGATGTGTATCTCAATGAATCTGCAAACACAAATGTAATAAATATTCAGCTTTTCTTGCAATGGAGGAGAACAGTAGCCATAGCAGAGTTCATCAATTTCTTCCTTAGAAGCATATCATCAAATTCAACATCAAATGAAAAAATAAAAATTCTCATGCACCAAGAAAGTCCATATAAGGTATCTTGTATCAATCGATCCATTATGGTCTGTATGTGTCAGTACGTGTACAATAGCTTCTCAAACTATCATTAAGTCCTAAGAAACACATTTGACACCTTCATTACCTAACTAAACTTGAAATAAGAATCAACGTGAAAGGACTCACCAATTCGCTTTAAGCTGGCTAATGGTGCAAATATGGCAAGGGTGGTAATAAGGAGGATGAAAAATCGTCCTGTCCACCAGTGCTCTCCAAACCAACCTTCCAGGACACCGTTGTGATGAATTCCACCAGATGTCATTCCGGAGAGCACATCACCTTAACCATCAAAAGCTCTGTAAGATCAATGTGACTTAACAATCACATAACAACAAGTAATAGATAGAGATATACGTCATACGCAGAAGATTGCAATTCCGAATTATACCTATGATAATCATATACACAACAAGTCCACCAACATTGTTGACTAATACACAAAATTGGATGGCCATCCTCCCGTACTTCCCAAATGCATCCTCCATAAGACCTCCATAAGAAACGGCCTTTGCTGTCCTACTAAAACGAAGCATAAACTCAATAGAGGCTTCTGTCAAGAATGCCATAAAGATTATTACAGCAACACCAAGAATAAGTCCCAACACTTTCATGGTTGCAGGTAAAGCCATGATCCCTGAACCGACAATGGTGGTCGATAGATTAAACACTGCCCCACTGAAAGAAGCTCCATTGAACTCATCAAACCCATCCTCCTCCTCATGCTTGTTAGGCAATAATGGAGTTTTGTCATCAATGACTGCTTGCTTGCTCTTTCTTGACTTCTCTCTGTTTGTGGATTTTAGACTTCCAATCACCATTTTCAGATCAAATCTGAAACTGTTCGATCCAAGAACGAAAACTTGGCTTCCTCAAGCTAAAGAATTATACAGAAACCTTAATAATTAGCCGCAATCTAAAAAGGGCTCTGAATTTTTCAACTAAATTGTCTTCTAAACCTGAAAGAAATGGCTCTATCCAGAAAATAGTGATGATTGGGTTAGGCAATAAATAGTGAGCAACCTTACGTTGATCTTAAAATAACTAGTTCAACAGTAAGAACCCTTCACAGATCTTCCTTTAACTTTCTTAATTCCTGCACCGGATTCACCAAAATTCAAGACAACCTCAAAAATCAAACGCGAAACAATCCAAAGACAAAACTTTTAAAAGAGAAAACGAAGTGATGACCAGCAAACAAACTTCAAGAATACTAAAACCAAAATAAGGTAAGGAAGCTGAGGTATAAAAAGAGAGAGAGAGAGAGAGAGAGATTGTTGCGGCAACGTGTTTCACGAATGCATTCATAGTAATAATGAAAGAGTTTTAATATTCTTCTGTGTTGCCAAATTAGACATAGCTGTCAAAGAAAAATCCAAGCTGCAAGCTGTAAATATATTTTCAAAGTAAATTCCACATTTCTTTACTTTTCTTGAGGTGAAGAGTGTCAGTCAGACAATCATTTCTTCCTATGCAACCACAATCACTGCTTTCCAAGGTTATGATTTTGAGTTCCTTTCACATGCTCCCAGAAAACAATCCCCCCACACGCCTGAGATACTGGATCATGTCTCTCAAACCCACCCTATATATATATATATTTTTAATATAAGTGAATTAAACACATGGCAATTAACTATATACAAATCTATCTATATCTATAACTATATTATTCATAATTGCCAATACTATGTTATTATCTTTGGTACTTTTATTGATACTTATCTTCGTTTTACACTCATATTCATGTTCAAACACAAGACTCCTCGTAAATAATTTTGAGCTCAAATTGTTGGATTATTCCTAAGAATTATCTTTATTCACATTATCTCCAAGAAGTTTAAAGATAAGGATATTTTCATTTTAAAAATTATCTATACTATTGATAATTGGTCAATGATCTTTTGGTATCTTTGGTTTAATATTTACTATTATTTTTCTTCATTCAAATTATGGCTAATATTATTGGGTGTATTTAACTCTTTATTTTATGTTGTATTCATAGGCATGTGCCTAAATAACCAGCCGCGGCTGATTTATGGCAGTGGGGGCGGCTGGTCACTATAATTGAAAATTGACTAAGGAAAAACCGACGCGGCGCCACGATGTTGGAATGCCAGCAGCTGAGCCACGTCTATCATTTCACACAACTTGGCTATGTTAATTTATAGGTTTAATATATTTGATCTCATTTCATAAATAGAAATTGTGGCGTATTTGGGCTCATAGAATAAACAGTTGTAGTACTTTTGTTTCAAATATTATAATTTTTTTAAATTTATGAGACTAAAAATTCTAAGTCTGTGAACTATGGGATCAAAAGTATAATATCATCTATTAAGTGGGACTAAAAATGCAATTCTTCCTATCATTAACTAATGTCTTTAACCTTAATGGTTGAGGTTTTCCATATGAAAACCATTTGTTTAACGTAGTTGACTAACTTACCTCGTTTTGACTTTCTCGTTTGTCCAAATTAGATTTGATTGAGGATAACTATTAAGGAACCTTCTGGATGGCTTAAGAAATACACATTTTCTCTTATTTCATCCCTCAAAGATTTTATCTTAAACGTGGAACAATTCCACCCCACATGTTTGCTTCTTCATATTTAGCTCAAATCATCTCTGACTTCCCATTTTAAAATAAAGTTTTGCTTGTTTTCTCATCTGAAAAATAACAAAAATATAATAAAATAACATGTTTGACACAAAAACGACACTCTAAATGCTGCAAGATTTGAATTCCTCCCTTTTTCTTTTTTAATTTAGTATATTTAAATTTAATTATAAATTCAATACATCGATATTTTTAATGCAACAAATATATTAAAAAAAAAAATACATTCACATTCGTTGAGTTCAAACTCACAATTCTCATAATTATAAGACCGACTTCTTCCGATGTTTGCTCCTTGAACTTTCTAAACAGTGACGTAACTGCATCCACTAGTTAAAACAACCAAAATTACCCTTATACCCCTTCACTATCAATTAATATATTTTTTTCCGACAAATCTTGCACATGAAATTCTTTTTGTAATTTTTATAAACAAGTGTCGATGAGATGCGAACCCAAAACTTGATCTGAATCTAATACGGTATACAATCACTGGTTTTATAAATAAGTACGAGATGTATTCAGTGTTAGTTCCGACTTTATCTCATTATTTTTAGTTATATTGATATATTATTCAGCTATTCAAATCTATTAATGTAATCGTATAATTATCGATCTTTGTCAAAGGAAAAATTTTGGGCCTGAAATTCTACTGTAATGACTACCGAGGCAAAGTCGTGATTTTAGGGAAGAAGCGTAGAGCCCATTTGGTATAAGCAAGCAGACATATTTTCAACAACTTATTACAAGTGCGTAGGGCACACAAACTTGTCAATGGTTGCAATAATACACATCCCGCACACGTGTGTATGTTTTTTTTTTTTTTGAATAAATATAAATTTCATTTATAAAATAAAATCATACACACGTGTGTATGTTACCATTCCTACCTGTGGAAGGAATATCAAATAATTCGGTATTCAATTTTAAAAATTTGAATCGAAATTCGGATACAAAAGTCTGAACGAATAGGTTTAGGCTTTAGCCCTATCAACGCTACTAAGAGAGGCTCTCTTTGGATTTTTTTTTTTCAATTATAAATCATAAATATTCTGTTCCAACATTATTTTTGGTTAAATTTATCAACTTTATAAAAATATTTGATGAAATATTTGAAAGATTATAATTTTTTTAAGTGTTTGATAAAAGATGAATTTATAATCTTCTTAAGAAATTATTTTTAGAATTTGGAAATATATTTTTTATTTTATTATATTAATTATAAAAATTATCATTACTAACTTCTTGTAAATTATGTTTGGGACGAGTTTTTGAACTTATAAATGGGTCTAAAGGATGATTCTTGGGTCACAATCCTCGGATCTGAACCAAATAATGAAGCATTTGTATATTTTTAAGGGTAAAATATATTTTGCCCCCTCTGAATTATTCAGTATGTAACAATTATCCCCATAAACTAATAAATGTAATACTTACCCTCATAATTAAATTTTTACACAAATATTCTCCTTATATTATATATATATATATATATATATAGTTCAAAGAATTTCTTTTTTTTTTCCAGTAATTTTTTGCATTTTAAGTTTAATTAAAAAGTTTTTAAATGAAAAAATATTTTTTATTTATAATAAAGTTAAATATGATTAATGAGTTAAATTTTTTGAATTTTACTCAAAGTTAGCTAATAAATGAGTACAATAAATACACAAAAAAAATTCATGAAAAGATTTATAATTTGGTGATAAAATTAAGTTATTAACTATTTATTTTTTTAGATAAAAATAAAATTTAATATCAATTTTTTAACTTTTGGTGAAGCATATATATATATTTGTCAATTTCTTTTAAGAAGCATATATGAGTTGTTGGTTATATTATATTTATTGTGTATCTACTATATATATATAAATTTATACCCCACTTTTAATGTAAATTCTTTACTTATTAAAAAGATTAATTAAAAAATATTTTTGTGATGATTTAATGTGCAAAAATACTAAAATATATTAAAAATAATATAATTGTTGAAGACACGAGGGGCATTTTTGTCCAACCAAGGGGGTAAGTGTTACATTCATTAGTTTATGGGGTAAATATTACATGTCGAATAGTTCAGGGAGCGAAGTGTATTTTACCCAATTTTTAAATTTCATCTGTATTATTATGTGTACCCAAAAAAAAAAAAAGAAAAAAAAAGAGAAGAAATATGTGCATTGTTTACGTATATGAAATGTAAATATACTACTTGTATGAATTAAAATCACAATTACAAACTAATAAATATTTTATGCTTTTAATACCTAAAAATATGAAAAATACTTTTGAAATTTTAATATTTCTAAAATTCATTTACAAAATAAATTTATATAATTTTTTTCGTACCTAAAAAATTATAGTGATATTATTTCTTAAAAAATTATTTATTTTAACAATATGGTACGAATTGAATTCCAAATCTCTAAAAATCTCTTATGATTATTAAATTTTGGAGTTTGACAAACCTACCCCCATATCATCAACATCAACGCATGTCATAGAGGAGACATGAAGCTCAAATCTGCACCTACTCCTCCTGATTCCTTGGCCATTTTTGAATTTCCTAATTTGCCCCTACAAAGATATTCAAAGATTGCGTTATAACCAGGTTAGAATAGGGAATAATGATGAGATACGTGCATGACTTTTTGAAAGACAGGGGGATTTGGTGATGCAGATTTGTGCCTCAACTGGACAATACGTGTTTTTTTTTTTTCTTTAGGAATAATTATGTTGTCTTTATGATATTTGATATATGTAATTTTCTATAATTCTAAAAATTCTATTTAATATCTCCAACGTTTAATTCTGCTTAACATGAATGAAAATTTATATTTACCTCAATTGATTTACTATTGACTTCTTGCAGGCCAATCAAATCTTTTCCGTATACATGAAAAACTATATTTTCACCCTTATAAGAGTAATTTGGTCAGATATACTAGATGTAATTTCTGAATGGATCTATTTGTTAAGTAGAATCAAATGTCAGGAATAGTAAATGTGATTTCGTAAAATCACAAGAGATTTATATATAATTACATAAAATTTTATTAAAAAAAATAATGTAATAATTTCTTCTTTCTTTTTTAATAAAAAAGGATCAAAATTGTAATTGATCTTTAATAGGAAGAAGATGAATGGGTCATCCGTCTCTAATTATATTTCTTTCACATTAAAAGGACAGGATTTGCACCCAATCCACGGCTGACGGCTCCATCTCTTCTCCTTTTCGTGTTTCTTTATAAATAAATGGGACGAAGAAAAGGGGATCTTTTACGTTCCAATTTTTTAATATTTTAATTACCCAATTCATGCATCTTAGACCGTCTTACTCTATATATTTATTTAACAATCTTTATAAAACTTATAGTTCTTAAAACATAATTTAAAAGTATATATATAATAAAATAAATTCTTTAAATATTCAAATAGAATAAAATAATAAAACTTATAAAATATTAATAATGACAAATTTTGTACTTTTTTTCTAAATGTATATATATATATATATATGTATTTCTAATTATAAAATATTAGCAGTGGAGTTCTTGAAATTCTAATTTCTAATGCACGAAGACTAGTTCTTCACTGTCAGCAACTCCAAGAAGATGGCATGTGAATCTTTTCGGAATTTTTTATTTTAAATCATATTACATCTTTTATTCTATATGCATTTTATGTACAATTATTATATTATTTATTTTATTTATAAAAAAATTTATATGCTTGACGTGTAAATTTTAAATGATATTAAAGATTAAATATGATCAATAATAGAAAAAAATCAATTTCTTTCCAACCGTTGCCAGTTCATCAATCCGTCGCCATAATCCATGCAAGTTGGAGCTAAAAATCTAGTTGTTTAAGCAATGCCCAAGACCAATTAGTCGTGGAATATGCGATTCAAATATAATAGAACTCGCACTTGTAGAAGAAAAAGTGCGCTTTTCCACTGCTCTTTTAAGTAAAAACAAAAATGAAAAAGTAGATTAAAACATGAGGTCCTATTAAAGTCTAGACCCAGAGTCTATCAAGAAACTAGATTTCGTCACTTGGTCAAAAACTTTTAACAAAGGGTGATGAAATTTGTGGGAGATAATCTTTTTTATATTTGGAGACTTTTTCTTTTCCTTTTTGTAGAATAAAAGGTAGGAAAAGACCATTAATTGATGAATTTCTTTCATAGAGATTGTAATAAAAGATTAGATTTGTTGCTTCAAAGATGGTCTAACAATCCAATCATTATAGGGGAAATGTATCTTGATATTAGAGGTATTGGGTCACCCCAATTCAACCATTTTAACAGTCAAATTAGTAAATATAAGTGCATAGAGATTAAAAAATACTCTAAGGTGGTTCAATATATAAGAATGTATTGAATGATGTTATTACATTGCATACGTACTTATACTGTATATTTATCAGCTTTGGAACGTTATAAAATGCGTGCTCGTCTACGGAAGATGATGCCATTTGTTAAGGTAGGTCAAATAACGAATCGGGTCAGCTAGATTTGCGCTTACCCTTAGTCTGTTAAGCAGTACTCCTTAGGGTAAAATAGAAAGATCGGAGATTTTCTTTTAGACCATGAAACTCTTTCATCTTTTATCAATTTCGATTTAACCTAGGCCACTTTTACTTTGAGTTATTAATTGGGATATCCAACGCAATCACCTTTAATTTTTTATTTACTTTATTTTGAATCGATCCGGTATTAGTAGCTAAAGCCCGATACTATAGTTTATTATGGCTGGATTTCAATCCTAAAGTTATTTATACCATTTAAATCCCATCAGGCTAAGCAGAGAATGCCTTATAGTAACTATAATTACAGAAAATTCTTATCACATATTTATAACGCAAATGTAGTGATTGGTCACTTTTTTTTAAGTATAGACCAATAAACTAAGGGGAAGAAAAGCCACTCCTCATATTCGGAGTCTTTGTACAAAAATAATGCCATTTGCCATACAACCAATAATTAATTCAGTCTCTCAATCACCACCATGGGACAAGGCTCTTATCAGGAAAGGAGACAACGTAGCAGATGAAAAGCAGTATATATATATATATATATATATTAAAAAGAAAACAGGCGAAAACCGAATGAGACAACAAAAGAAAGAGGAGTCAAATTATGTCTAATGATATTATTGTTGACCGTTCAGACCACACCCAATATGCAGAGTGAGGGCATCTGTAGGCATTAGGATTTCTCTCTTTTGATGCAATATTGGACACTTGTTTTTCTTGGTGGAAGAATACATTTCAATTAATTCAACAACCCTATATTACATCGAAAAAGTTAGCTCTAAACCCACAAATATTTCTTTACTCTTTGCAAGATTATACGTACACTCTTCAGGAGCGTTAATGTGATGTAATTTAGTGGGTATTTTTGTAATTTTTTATCATTGAATCGAGAGTATTTGTAATTACAAATATAATTTAAAAAAATTGTCAACAGCAAAACTAATTCAAGTGGAATGATTAGGATCTGAGAGAATGATTTGAAGTAAGGATTTTCAATGACTTCATTGAAATTCGTTATAATTCCACAAAATAAGGACATACATACTCTGGCATCACAGTGCCTTGCTCTCATCTTTCAACTCTACTCTACTCTAAAGTGCCAAACATGGGGGGCCAAAGCCCCCTTTTGCCTTTTTCTCCCACACCAAATCTTTTGTTTCAACAATTTATCTCTTTTGTTGTAAATTTAAATTATTATATTACAATTATGTGTCAATTTTACACGCATGATGTGCATAAAGTATAATAATAATTTACAAATAATTGAAGTGGACTAATCAAATATTGATCGGTGTATTAATCGGTAATTGTTTGGTGAAAACTATGAATTTTAATTTTATCTCAATAAAAGATATTCTATCACATATTATTATTATACAATGATGTTACATTTAAGTGTGTATTGTTCGTCAGCCCACTTTTAATTTATAAAAAAATACGTGTCAATCAATTATTGATGTAATATCAATATGTGATATGAAAGTGTGATAGGAGATTCATAACGTTTGAAATCAGATCTCTTTTACCATTTTCATCATAATTACACACCAACGTGCAATGACGATAAATCAATTAGTAAGTAATCAGTGATTCACGGCTCGTAACAGTGATCGAAGTTAATCAAATATTCAATAGAAACAAGGAAGAACGCACACGTGGTGACTGCTATCCTCCATCCTATAAATTCACCCTTCCCTGCAACTCTCTCCTCACCCTCTTCTCCTCAAAACGCACCCCAATAACTCGCCGTATCCAAACAATGCATCAAACAGCTGATCTTCATTATCTACTACATTCAAACCCAACTCAGTTCCCGGCCCATTTCAGCAGCTTCACAACCGCCATCGCACCCACACACCACAATTTCCACACACTCTCAACTCCCCGATCGGAACAGCTCAATCCCCAACCAACGTACTGTTCCAGCAACAACAACTCGAATTTCGAGGATGCAGAAATAAGCATAATCAACGAGAGAAAGCAGAGGAGAATGATTTCAAACAGAGAGTCTGCGCGGCGATCGCGCATCCGCAAGCAGAGGCACCTGGACGAGCTGTGGTCGCAGGTGGTGTGGCTGAGGAATGAGAATCACCAGCTGATGGAGAGATTGAAACGTGTGATGGAGCGGCATGAGAGAGCGCTCGAGGAGAACGCTCAGCTGAAAGAGGAGGCTTCGGAGCTCCGTGAGATGGTTACCGGTATGCAGCTGAATAGTCCGCTAGTGGAATTCTCGACGTATTCGCCTCCACCAGATCGAAAGGCCCTGCAAATAGATAGTAGTTGAATTTGGCCAAGTATAAGTTATGTTTATTGTATCTATGCTTAACTGTTGCCATAAGATATGTAAAAATGTTTCACTATTGCAACTTATTAGCATAATTTGTTATGTAGAGTAAATTGTTAGATGGTATAATTATTTAATATTAATTATTTTAATATGCTCTCTTTCTCTGTAAATTCTGTACATGAAATCTTCTCAATCCAATTACAACATATAATAGCTTATTTGACCTGACTCCGACATCTATATTTATATTATTATAAAAGAAAATTCTCTTGTCGTACTAATTTTTGAATACTTAAATTTAATTATTCTTTAATTTATTTTTTTCTTTTAAAAAAAATGATCAAAATAGTAATTTTAATATTTTTTAATAATCTCATAATTATAATTCTTTTTTCTCTCAAATCACTGCTCATGTTTCTTTCACTTTCTTTATATTTTTTTTCTCACAAACTTTCATATTTTTACTAAATTCATAATTAGAATTTATTTTTTGTATATGACCTTACCTGATATTTTCTTATTCTGATAGACGTCTTTATTTCTCCTCACCTCACCTCATACTACGTTTGTGTTTTTTTATATATATATATTTTTTTCATCTCAGATTCTTTTTTATATGCGGTTAAGAATTGTGACAATAACTAGTGATGTGTAAATAATTGTCTTCTTTAAAAACTTAATTTGTTAGAGATTAATATTAATATCTTAATACGTCCCCTAATGTGCAAACCCTATGAATAAAATCTTAATATGTTAGAAAGCGAATCTTTTAATATTAATATTTTAGTATATTTCCGTAATGTGTTAATCCAACACTTGAAACCCCTTTTCCATAAAATGGTGATAATGAGGTTTGAACCTAAAACCTCTTATTTGGCTAAAATTTTGATACCATGTTAAAAACCATGTCATTTAAATAATTTAAGTTATGAGATAGAAGAATTATTTAATATTAAAATTTAATAATAATTAAATTAGATTATAATTTTTAAAACAATGTATACCGAAACATCAAAGATATAAATTTTCCAAAACATAAAATTTTGAAGAATATTTTCATCCAAAAATTACACATCTACGCTGTTGATGACAAAAATTAACGGTTGAATGTTTGGAATAACGAAAATTGGTGAAATCATTTTGCATATTGAAAAATATTTTGTGATTTTTAAATATAAATTTAGCAATAATTATACTCTCTTTCCGTGAAAATTGGTGTAAATTACACATAGTGTAGTATCCCCTATTCACTACATTTAATTATCACTATTTCATCATTTTCTTAATTAGAATTCATTCTATAAGTAATTCCTTTTAAATCCATAAAATAAATTCTATTTTATTAATATAATATATAAATATCATAAAAGATAATAAATATCGCCAAAAGTTTATATTTATCCTGACCAGATGTCCTCATGCACTTAATCTTAAAGGAAATTAGTACAAATTTTAAACACAAACTCGGTAAAAGACTAGAATATTTAGCAACCAAATAGCCAAAACCCGGCTTCAGATGTCACAGTTGACCCATCTATTAAGAACAATGGCAAGGATCAAATCCGATGTGGCTAGTCAATGTGACCTATCTCTTGAAAAGTACGTGGCAAAGAATGAGCTGCTTACTCAGTAAGTATAGCTAATCAGTCTATATATGTACACATAGGCCGCAAGTCACGTATAATGTAATCACATCAACTAACAAATATTCGTCATACAGATGTAAGAAATAATGCATACCCACGACATAATATTTGACATTATCGTTTATTAACTAAGGGCCCTGCTTACTCTAATTGGAGTACATCAGTACAAAATCTACGTATATAAATATAAATTCAAATTTACGATCAAATCTAAGAAACCGATATATATTATATATACAATACTACACATATTAATATAAATATATATATCTATATAAATTCAATTAGTTATATTTACCTCAAATTTCAAAATGCTTCAATTAACACAAGGGACTTCTCAACCTCTATTTTGTCGTCACATCCTATAATAGAGTATTATACGTGCAATCAATACATGTAGAATATCATAAATTCTAAATAAAATATTATATAATGTTGGTACATTTTTCACCAATATTTTAATATTTCACTTCTATTAAAATCCAAACCCCTGTTCCATTTTCTTTTAAATAACTATACTTTCTAAGCTTCTCAAATATATATTTAATTTATCAACTAATTCATAAGGATTTATTTAATCAAACTCTTATATATTTATTACTTTCGTTTTTAATAACATCTCTAAATTATATTACCGTTAAAAACATTCCCTTTTTAATAACATAATATTTCTTAAATATAATTTTTAGAATATTTCTATTAATTTTCTATCCATTTATCGATACTATATAATTTAATTGAATAACAATGCATAAAATTACGTATTTGGTTAATCATTCCGATGAAATATGTAAATTAACTAGAATAATAATAAAATCTAATAAATTTATTAATTTAATTAACCAACTATATCATTTTTATATCAAATGTGATATTTAATTTGATACTAATTTAAATAGCCAAACTCGTAAAATATTTTGATTAAATAGTATATCATTCAATATAAATAATATTTAGTAATCGAATTAATTAAATAATATAATTACATAAATTAATAAAAATTAAAATCAAATTTCCGTACCTATTCAGCCGCACCCTCAATTGTGTGAAATGTGTGTAATAAATGTTTTGTGTGTGTGTGGGTGGGTGGGTGGGAGATTAAGAAAAAGAAAGAAAGTGAGGAGGTGGCTGAGGTGATGGCCACCGCACTCCTTTCTCTCTCTCTCTTTATATATATATATATATATATATATTTAATATTTTTAATAATTATCATTATATTCTTTCTAATTTCTTAATTATTATAATTTGCTCTCAAATATTATAATAAACTTCAATTTAATCCATTCAAGTCTTATTATATTATATTTTATTTATTTACTAATTAACTAAATTTCATAAAGTTTTATCAATTAATCTCACAATTATGTATTATAATCTTTGGGGTGTTACACATAGACTTTTTGTAGTTTAAAAAATTACATCTGGCATCCCTAATAATTACTTCTGTATAACAAATAAGTCTATTTGTTACTCAAAATTAACTCAAGTTGTTGATATTAACAAAGAAAATTGAATGAAAATTGATATTTACCCTTAATTGATTTATTGCAAGTCAAATAATTTTTTTTTACTAAACTACCCTTATAACGGTAAAAATATATATATCTCCTTACATGCATTGATGTGTGAAGACGTATGGGGGTAATTTAGTTATAAAAAAAATATTGGACTAATTAGTAATAAATTAATTGGGAGCAAAAATAGATTTTTTTTTTCTGATTCTTTTTATTTCAGTAAATTCAGTGAATTTTGACTAGCGAAAATACTTATTTGTTATAACGAAAGCAAGTTTCATGGTATGTTAAACATAATTTTTAAAATCATAGAAGATTTACTGTATATTACACCAAACTTCAGGAGATGATAGTATTATTAATAATTATCCCTAAAATTTATCTCCAAGGCTTTTAGTAATTTTTTTTTTCATTTTATTATTCCGTCTCACAATTTTTCCTTTTTCGTTTTAGAACCTCCCATAATAATGCTCAATATTATAAAATTAACAATATTTTTTTCATGAAAATCTCGATAATACAAACATAACTAGTTGAGTTTCAACTATTATTTCCACGAATAATTTCATAAATATACAAAAAACTTTCACATTTACCTCAACCTTAATTAGGATAATACATAATACTAAAGTCGAGTACATTAATTTATTTTAGAATATTTCAAATAAAATCCTATTACAAATATTATAACCATTCCCTCAAAAGTATTTATAATTTACAATAAGGATAAATTTTAATTTGTCATCCAAACTATGAAATTTTTATACTTTTTCACTTTTTTTTTTTTCAATTACATTTCACCACCTAAGGTAAACGAGGTTTATCTTACCATCTTAGATCACTTTTTAGTAAAAAAAAATCACTGAAAAGTGATCACAAACATGACACGTGCTATTTTCTAAGAATAAAAATATCAAGTAAAAACTATTATAAATATCAACCTTTTTTCTCCAGAAGTACTTATAATTTAAAATATGAATAAATTACACTTTGCTATTTGAATTACTGTGTTTTTTACACTTTCCACTTAAACATTTTTTTTCAATTATATTTTGCCACTAAAGTACACAAAATCATACTTTAATTCTGATTATATTTTATTAAATATTGATTGATTTTAAATACTTTTTCAGATGAACTAATACTTTTTCGACCCAAATATAATTTTTAAGAAAACATAATACACAATTCTGGCATTACTGAAATATGAAAAAATTCTAACTCGAATCGAATTTAACCAAACTTAAATCAATATACACTTACTTTTATGTTCGATATTCAATTTAAAAAAAAAAATCAATCATATAAAAAATTATATGTACTCTATGATTCTATCAAATTTAATTGAATTAAAAATTTTCACTCAGACATTTAGGTCGAAAAATGAGAAATTAAGGAAGGTGGGGACGGGTCCACGTCATATGCGGGGTACTAGATCGACGCATCGGTAAATGCACATCAGATAAAACAGACCAAAGACCCACCGACGCCGACGCGGGTCGGACCAGTAGTCCCTCACTCTTCCTCTACTCCTCGTAGCTTTACACTCCAGATCTCACAAACGCGCATCAGTTTGACCAACAGTACGTACAAATTCATCTGTTTCTAGACACCAACTGCTCATATCCACTACACATTCGGAGTTTGATTTTGTGGTGCAGTAAATCAGTGATCACCACATTCGGAGAGGATTGTTCGGATTCGTGTTTGCAGAGTAGGGTGATTATTGATTGATTTGTCCGGGGATAATCGTGATGGCGGTGGCGGTTCGGGGCGGGCGGATCGGATCGGGTGGTGGATCCGTGCTCCGAAGCTTCTTCAGCTACCGGATCTTTGTTTCCGCCATGTTCACGCTCCTCTTTCTCGCTACTCTCTCCGTCCTGCTCTCCTCTCATCCGTCTCATAAAGACGCTGTAAACGCTCTCAGTTTCTCCCTACTGTGTGTTTTTTAGTATTTACTTACGTAACTGAGCTTGCTTTTGGTGTGCTTAAATTGTGGTTTGCGTGGTTTATTGGTACGGAAAAGGGAACGGTGCTTTTTCGTGCAGGGTAATTTAAAGTGTGTTCGAATTTTGAGATGTCTTTACTGTCTGTTACTTAGAAAATCGGAATGTACAAGAAACCAAATCTTTTGTTAGTGAAAATTAAGAAAGATGGGGTTTTTCTCCAATTTTATGGATGTCGTAGTATGGCGCTTCAGCTGTTTGTTTTTAAATATCTATTCTGAGTTAAAATCATTATGTTTATACAATATTTCTCTGATAAAGCATCAGACATTGCGCTTGATTAAAAATTATAGCAAACAATTTTGCTTCAGTCTGTTGGAGTGGATTTTCTTGAAGATGAATTTTAATTATGTGCATGTTGTTTTTGGATGCGATAATTACTTCACACTATGTTGCTAAAACTGAATGACAATTATTTATTAATGAAATTAAAGTAGATATTTTTCCCAATTATGAACAGGTCGTGGAAGCTGCAGGAAATGCTCATGTACGGCGATCTTTTCTAGCATGGCAGTCAGATCCAGTGAAGACTAGGTTAGAATTGATACATAACCAGGCAAATAATCATATTGCCTTAGTTAATGCATATGCTACATATGCGAGGAAGCTCAAACTCGAAATATCCAAGCAGCTTAAGATGTTTGATGATTTGGCCAAGAATTTCTTGGACCTTCAATTGAAGCAGACCTATCGCACTGCATTGTTTGAAACTGAAGGAGCAGTTGATGAGGATGTGTTGAGGCAATTTGAGAAAGAGGTAAAGGATAAAGTCAAGATAGCTAGGTCAATGATTGCAGAGGCCAAGGAGTCCTATGACAATCAGTTAAAGATTCAGAAATTGAAAGATACAATCTTTGCTGTGAATGAATTGCTATTGAAAGCCAAGAAGAATGGGGCATTCACCAGCTTGATTTCTGCAAAATCGACTCCCAAGAGTTTGCATTGTCTTGCGATGCGTCTTCTGGAGGAGAGGATTGCACATCCTGAAAAGTATAAGGATGATGAGCCCAAGCCTGAGTTTGAGGACCCAACTTTATATCATTATGCTTTATTCTCAGACAATGTGATTGCAATATCTGTGGTGGTAAACTCTGTTGTTAAGAATGCAGAGGAGCCATGGAAACATGTTTTCCATGTTGTTACTGATAGGATGAATTTTGCTGCTACTAAGGTTTGGTTTAAGATGAGGCCAATACAAGGGGGAGCGCATATTGAGATCCATGCAGTGGATAATTTCAAGTTCTTAAATTCCTCATATGCACCAGTACTCAGGCAACTTGAATCTGCGAACTTGCGGAAGTTTTACTTTGAAACCATGGCAGAGAATGCCACTAAAGATGTGAACAACATGAAATTTAGAAATCCCAAGTATTTATCAAAGCTCAATCACCTCCGTTTCTACTTGCCTGAACTGTACCCAAGGCTGCACAAGATTCTCTTTTTGGATGACGATGTTGTAGTTCAGAAGGATTTGACGGCCTTGTGGAAAATCGATATGGATGGAAAGGTGAATGGTGCTGTCAATACCTGCTTTGGGCCATTCCATCGCTTGTCTGAATATTTAAACTTTTCTCATCCTCTCATCAAAGAGAAATTTAATCCGAGATCTTGTGCCTGGGCATTTGGTATGAATATGTTTGACCTTGATGCTTGGCGACGGGAAAAATGCACCGAGCAATATCATTATTGGCAGAATCTGGTAACTCATGCTTTAGCAGTTTTATCCTGTATTTCTTGACGATAATTTTGCTTCTTTATCATTCAACTTGGAGCTCCATCAAATGCTATGAAAATTTATACGTGTGTATATATATATATATATATATATTCTTGCAAATAATACTTTTTGGTTATTGAATGATCAGAACGAGGACCGTACATTATGGAAACTGGGGACGCTACCGGCTGGGCTCATTACTTTCTACTCAACAACGAAGTCATTGGACAAAGCATGGCATGTTCTGGGGCTTGGAATCAATCCGAGTATCAGTATGGAGGAAATTGACAAGGCTGCCGTCATCCATTTCAGTGGAGACATGAAGCCGTGGCTGGATATCGCCATGAACCATTACAAGCATCTATGGACAAAGTACATCGATAATGAAATGGAATTTTTGCAAATGTGCAATTTTGGCATGTAACGGAGCACTCCTCCTGCTTAGCAAGCACAAAGTGACAAAACACATGACGCATAGCTATCTGCTGAAGTAAAGCCTTTCTGATCATTCATTGTAAGTCGTAATTTTCAGAACAAAGGTTCTAAGTTTTACTCTCCCACGAAATTTTGTCTCCATTACTTCCTGTTGTTCTGTATTTTATTACAATGGAGTGACCTGAAACCCAAACTGTCTTTTATATGCACATAAACATATTCTTTGTACAAGAAACAGCCATAGTGACTCAGAAAATCGAGTGTGTTTTCTATCATAACTCTCTCACCAAGGTTCTTGAGCCCCTCCTATGTTGTACTCGGCCAAAAATCTGCAAATTTATCATCTCAGTTTTGGTTTATTGCACCTTTAGTTCTCATTGGTAGCTACTAAATATCGATCCATTTTCAGCATCCTATTAGCTAACATCAAACAGTGTAACAAATATCCAATTTGGTTGTGGTGCGTGCTTGGTTGCGGTGAAGAAGCAATGGTTGGTAGATCCGTTCATGGCCGCAATTTGGAGTCAACCAAAATCTTCCGGTGAATGTCGTACCGCACTAATTCTTCAATTACACACTCTGTTGTTAATGAACAAATTGGTCGGTTAGTAAAACATTTGACCGGTTTATCTTGAGGGATGATTAATGCCTGCCAAAACATGCAAAGTTAACCAAATAATCTCTTGACGTCTTGGTAGGGAAAGCGTGACGTCTGTCTCAACTCCTTTTTTAGCTCATTCTATTTTCTGATAAGATTATTGATGTGAACCGAAATGAAGATGAACGATTCTTTAAACCTAAGCAAATACATCTCATATCGAACTTCATGTTTCATGTTTTTCCTCCCAAGAATAGTCAGATTTGGACCAAATTATTTTCATTACCATTGCTAATTAAACATTCTTCCTCAACTTAGCTGGCGACCCAGAAAATTACAAAACCGAAAGATTACCAAGAACACATGCAATAAATTATTCGTGGTAACGAGGCCTTACTCAATTAGAAAGGTTGTTACACCCAAAAAAAATAGAAATGGGTGAGGTTGTGTATTTGAGTGATTGAGTCTGTGAGTATATATATCTCTATGTTATAATAGTCTTTTTTGTTTTTTGTTTTAAGGTATTTATTAATTTAGATTATTGATATATAAAACTGAATTTGTTGAATGGGTTAATAAATTACATATTATGAAAAAGTATTATTACGATTATCTTGAAATTAATAATCAATATATTAAACAAAGCAAAAAGGTTATTTTAAAAAAAATAAAAAATAAAACGCATCCCACCAACCCCAGTGGAAATTGAAATGCAGCCAAGCCAACTACCATCCACGATCAAGAATAGATAGGCCAATTTTGACCCGCTGAAAACTTAAAAAAGAAAAGGCATTCAAGAATATTGTGCTGCTTCTTGATCCTTTACTCTGTTTTTCTCTTCCACAAATCACTATAATTACTGCTCAATTTAGTTCTCTCAGACTTGCAGATCTTCGTGGCCACCTTTGGTTTCTCCTCGCAGCATCCATTCTTCTAATTAGCAATTCAAGGTTTGGGCTTCTCTCATTTTCTGATTTTATTCTCCTTGTGAAAGAAAAAAGAATGGATGTTTATACTGTTCTTGAAGTTCATTGATTTGCGGTTGAATTGATTCTCTTCTCTATGGCTGGTAGTAACAGCGAATCAAGCTGGCGCTTCCTTTCTTGCTATTCCCCCAGTTTTTCAGCTACCCCCTTTGTCAGGTCGATGTGATGGTTATGTTTTGATGTAGTGCATTGAGAATAGCTCCATCTTTCTGGTTCTTGATTTAATTATATTGGGAGTATATTCATGGTTAAAGAGTCAAATTAAAGACTAAGTTGGAGACTTTTTTTACTTGTGTTTCATGGGATGCCTTCTCGTCTTGCTTATTGTTACAGAAGTTTCAGATCCTAATGGGATATCGATCGATGCAACTTCTTCCCTTTTTAGTTGTGTTGGAAACAAATGCTCATGCTAAGAGAGATTAGTTTTTTTTGCTTGGTTGATGCTTGATCTGAGTCTCTCACTGGTATGGATTTTGGGAAGGAGCCAAGACTGTTTTCTGATTTTCTTTTATCATGATAGTATTAGGTCCATGGATCCAACACTCAAAGAAATGGATTCATCTCCTGCTACTTTAGAGCAAACTTAACTTGCCGTTTGAATTTTTGCCTGTGTATTATGTTGTGATTTTTTAACGAATCATATCAGCAAACTATTTGTTTATTTCTCTATTTTGTAGTAGGCCAAGTTCAAGTTTCCTTGAGATTTGGTTTTTTATGTTTTGGCAGGTGAAAGAATGGCTGATCAATCCCCAAAACTGACGAGAATTGGCCTTGCTGGCCTTGCTGTCATGGGACAAAATCTAGCCCTCAATATTGCTGAAAAAGGCTTTCCCATTTCTGTTTACAATCGGACTACGTCTAAAGTTGATGAGACTGTTGAAAGAGCAAAAGTGGAAGGAAATCTTCCCGTGTTTGGCTTCCATGATCCTGAATCATTTGTTCAGTCCATTCAGAAACCTCGTGTAATCGTCATGCTTGTCAAGGCTGGTGCTCCTGTTGATCAGACCATCAAAACACTCTCAGCTTACATGGAGAAAGGTGATTGTATCATTGATGGTGGAAATGAGTGGTACGAAAACACTGAGAGAAGGGAGAAAGCTATGGCTGAATTAGGTCTTTTGTACCTTGGCATGGGGGTTTCTGGCGGTGAAGAGGGTGCTCGAAATGGCCCGTCTCTGATGCCCGGAGGGTCCTTTGAGGCCTACAAATATATAGAAGACATCCTTCTCAAAGTAGCAGCCCAAGTTCCTGACAGTGGTCCCTGTGTGACCTACATAGGAAAAGGCGGTTCCGGAAACTTTGTTAAGATGATTCATAATGGAATCGAGTATGGTGACATGCAGCTGATTGCTGAGGCATATGATGTTCTGAAATCCGTTGGGAAACTGTCAAATGAGGAACTGAAGAAAGTTTTCTCAGAATGGAACAAAGGGGAACTTCTAAGCTTCTTGATTGAAATCACTGCAGATATTTTCGGAATTAAGGATGACAAGGGAGACGGCTATCTAGTCGACAAGGTTTTGGACAAAACCGGGATGAAGGGTACTGGTAAATGGACTGTCCAGCAAGCTGCTGAACTGTCAGTTGCTGCTCCAACTATCGAAGCTTCTCTTGATTCAAGATTCTTGAGTGGTTTGAAGGAGGAGAGAACTGAAGCAGCCAAAGTCTTTAAATCTGGCGGTTTTGGTGATATTCTAACCGATCAGGTTGTTGACAAGGAAAAATTGATCGATGACGTCAGGCAGGCTTTGTATGCATCTAAAATATGCAGTTATGCTCAAGGAATGAATCTGATCCGCGCCAAGAGCATTGAGAAAGGATGGGACTTGAAATTGGGGGAGCTGGCCAGGATATGGAAAGGAGGCTGTATTATTCGTGCAATCTTCCTAGACCGAATCAAGAAGGCATACGACAGAAACTCGGAACTTGCCAACCTACTAGTCGACCCTGAGTTTGCAAAAGAAATCATCGACAGGCAGTCTGCTTGGAGACGAGTCGTTTGTCTTGCAATCAACTCAGGCATCAGCACCCCTGGTATGTCTGCTAGTCTTGCTTACTTTGATACTTACAGAAGGGAGAGATTGCCAGCTAATCTTGTCCAAGCTCAACGAGACTACTTTGGCGCACATACATACGAACGGATCGACATGCCAGGATCCTTCCACACTGAGTGGTTTAAAATTGCTAAAAACATAAATAATTAAACTCATAAATGCTATTTTCATTAATAAAGCACAGCTTCATTCTTGAAATCGTCACTTGATGCCTGATTTCACAACATTGCTACTGTCCGAACGAGCACCAGAAGGAGAAGGAGCTTTCTTTCTTATCAATAAAATTTTTGGGGCACCTTTGTTCTTCTTGTTGTACTTCCTGTAGCAGTTTTGGTATTTCATTTTCACTTGCGGTTAGTCTTGCTCAAGGTACAATCTGTGTGTAACTTCGATGGATTTGATATTTATTTTCGTTTTCCACCTTCTTTACTAACCATTCTTACACACTGCCATGTTGATGAATCTGACATTAATATGGGAAAGGCGAGATTTGAAATTGGGTCTTGATGTGGGGTATGTCTTATCAAGGTCATATCAAGACTCTCCTGTTGAATATTACGAACTTCCAACAAATCTTTGGATTCATTTTATTTATTCAAGATCTTTACAATCTGGACCCAGTGCTTCTTAAAACGTAACATGTAAGGATTCACGCATTGGATTATTTTGGTGTTTGTAATTTACTTAAATCATACAATTGAGAGAATTTGGTTTGCATTAGGTACAACTTTTGCTGCTAAACGACTTTCACTATCAGTTAGGGGTGCAAGTTTTGCCAATCTCACATTCAAGCTCGAGCTCTATGATTTATGTTCGGCTCGCGAGCTCAACCCCCCACCCCTTAGTTGCTAGTCAATATATCATATTTAAATATGATATTTTGGGATGTATTATCTAAAAACAAGCATAATCAACAATTTAATACTTTTGATTTCAACTACAACAAATATATTTGTTATTAGTTATTTTATCCTTATATTTATTTAATGTATAGGAAGAAATATATTAGTTATTTGTATATTTATTAAATCAATCAATTAATTTATTAAAATTAAAATTAAAAATAGAAAAGGAAAGGTATGAAATCTGGAGAGTTAAAAACTTAAATGATGTGATTACGTGAAAACTCTCTCTCCCTAATTTCTGAACTCTCTCTCTCCCGCGGAGAAGGAAAAGATTGCAGACTCTAACTCCAACTTCACACCCACAAATCCATTGGCACCTCCGACTCCACCATTAACTGTATTTTTCTTCTTTTAATTTTTTTTTTTTACCGTTTGTAGAAGAAGATGTTGAAGTGCGCCAAAGAATCCAGGAATAACATAAAGAGAAGATATCTTGGATGCAATTCTTGAGGGAAAGATTATCTTCCATTAGCTTGAGCACATTGTCTACTACTCGAGCTCGAGCCTTCATTTCGACTCGTTTGCACTCCTATTATCAGTTCTCTTACAACCTACTAATTTAAATATCAAAGTACTATAATAAAAACCTTCTTGATTTAGTTGGAGCGATGGTGTGCTTGCTTTGTGGGCTCATAAAGGATATAATCGAGGCATATAGTACAAGCTTCTACTGTTTATTGCTCAAGTACAATCAGAATATGCGACGGATATGCGACGAAAAGGAATCCTGAGGAACGCAAATGGTGCTTTTGTTTCCACTATTTACAGTGACAGTCACCACTTCTTCGTTTGTGTTAATAAGCTTCTGGGTTTTAAACTCATCAAAATTTTACCAAACTCCAAACATTCTACAAACCTTACTCTAAACATATCTATCGATCAAATATTATTGTCCGATCATTACATTATTGAAAGTTATTACAAATGTAAACTATCTTATTTTTTAAAAAAAATACATCAATATTTTTGAATCAACCAACATAATATTATCACACTTTTCAGTAACAAAGCATCGATCATTCTAAACCAACCAACAAACTCAAAGTAAACAAAAAGACAATGTCTATTGTTAAAAGTAGATTAAATACCCGTATTCAGAAGACTCGAACTCACAAACTTAAGGCGATGGATCATTGATCTAAAATACAATACCAAAAGCATATGTATGAAATTTATGAAAGACAAAGCCTAAACATAGTCCACTTTTGTTTGAATCGAATGATCCTCATTCATTGCTTTTGCAGCTGCTGTTGTCATCATTCATATCTACATCACTGATCACTTTTTGCATTTCCCAGCCGCAGCGTCCACTACGTTTTTCCATATCGAATATCATTACATTCTTAATTCCTCGCGCATGAAAATATTATTACGGAAAATCAGGTGCTCTACTCAATTAATTAAAAACACTTTTATTTTCTTATTTTTGGTTTTTTTCCCCCCTATCTGAGCTGTTTCCAAACCCACTATTCGAGACTAATCCCGGCATTGTGGCTGCTACTGACCCGAAGGGGCCGATTTGCGCACATGGGGTTCGAGTACGAAACTTTCTGCTAGATAAATTCACTCGTTAATGTGAATGCAATGGAGTTTTACACGGTTGCGCCAACCCTTCAGTTTATAGTTAAAATCTTTTATTGCTCACTGTCGGAAGCAAAATATAAGCTGTGTTTATAAGAAAAACTAACAACAATATCAGAATTTCGATGAATTTTTTTATTTCTTGAGTGGTCCGAAACATTGTTCAAGAAGCTGACATGTTTTCTTTTTTTTAATCTCATGTAAAAATAAATCTTGTATGATTGTCAAGAAAAAATAAATTAACTCTTCGTCTTGTGTTGGTGGATTATATCCTCAAACCCAGAGCAATAAAATACAGAAATTCATGGAAATCAAGAAAACAATAATTAAAAAAAAGAAAGCATTAGTTCAATTTGGGACAATAAAGAAATGATGTAAATGAAGCTGGTAAGAGTTAAAAAAATAAATATACACAATAATTTGCATTTATTTTTGGAAAAAAAATTTTATTCAGGTCTAGTCGAACAAAATCAATTACATGACCAGTGCCATATAGTTGGTTCAGATCTGGTTAAATTCGGTCGAAGTTAGACTCATGGTCTGATCATCCCCTTCTGCATGCAAAGTGCTATCTTTTACTACTGTAGAGACGGTGTGGCCACGTACTTTGGGCAGTCATCTCCTGCCAGGATCACAACCACCACCGTCTCCATACGAACCTCAACGTCGTCTGGTCTGATCGTCCGTCTCTCCTCAGACGAGCCCTTCTGTCCCGTGCAGACAAGAACGGCCAATGCCAACACAATAAGCACCAAAGCAAGAGCTAATCCGCCAAAGAGGTAAGGAATTGGAGACTTCCATCTCCAAGTAGTGTTAGAAAGTGTCATTTTTCTTTTTTGTTTTTTGATGGAGCCGTAGGTTGTTTGGGTGTTGATATTTGTGCTAGTCGCATTTTGTTCTGCAACCGTCCATTTCAACAGTGTAAAAAAGTGTAGTTTTGGGGGAAGATTCCTTCTTGTACTTTGGTAGATTCTTGAGAGATTACTCGTAAATTAATTGAGAAAGTGTTTCAAGTCAATCATCACCGCAGTTTAGAAAGGTGTGGACATTATGGGATTTGAGCATAATTTGATTAAGATTTTCTGGTCTTGTAAAGATTTGATGGCTCAAAGAGTTGTCCATGAGCTCAGGTCACTTGGAATCAATTCAACTTCAACAGATACTTCTCTCTATAAAATATAATTAATCATGAATATAAAAACACGTAAATTACGTTGACATTTTTTTTTAGATTTAGGTCTAAATATATAGATATTTTTAAGTCTTTTATAAAATTATAAGTACATCTTTAAAGTTAGAGTTTAAATTGTAATTACAAGTACATATTTATTCAGAGGTAAAATTTTATAATTATGCCCCTTGAGTTAATTATATTGGTAATCCTCATGAGTGAACTTATAATTTTGCAAAAAATTAGGGATTGTTTGTGTAATTAAACTTAACTTTAGAAGTAGGGATGGCAACATGGGATAAACAAAGGGGAAAAAGTATTTTTTTTCTTCTTATAGGACTACACCTATTTACATGGTGGAATAAATGCTTTTTAGTTTATTGAAAATTACACCAATGTTCTTGAAATAAGATATAATTACACAAATGTCTTTCACTTTATGAAATTACAAATACACTCCTTAAAATTATAATTATAATTCACATTGGCACTTCCTCAAGGACAAAACCTACACATTGACACCTCTAGGATAATTACATCGTGGGGATTGATTTGTGTAAAAAATATTGACGTTTCTAATGTGTGTATGTGTAATTTTTGAAAAAGCAGAATGGTTTATGTTAATATTAATATTTAGGTCGATCCATATATAATTTTTAAAAAATATAAATAGTTTATGTGAATAGTCCATAAATTACGGGCATACATATAATTATTCCAAAATTTATCATAGAGGTAGGTAGTGTTGGACTTGGAATATCCAACAAAGATTATAGACAAGAGAGACTGAGAGAGCGAATGGGAAGTTGGAGTTATGTAGAATGGCAACATACAGCACCACTGTCTCCCATTATACAGTCTATATATATATATATTGTATACCGTATCACACAGTATTTTTGCACATAATTTACTAATATATGTATTTATTGAAATTTATAATTAATTTATTCTTGTATATTAGAGTTTATCATTAACTTACAACCTAACATGCAAAAAAAAATGCTGATAATTTTTTCTATAGGCACTAATTGTCAATAATTGAAATTTTGTACAATATATGTTATAGTAGCGATGATTATATTTATATATAAAATAAATACTAATATGTTATTTATAAATAATAAAATTGAACAAAAGGGAGTAAATTTAATTTGTAACTACAGTAATTGTAAGGAATTTTTAGGACATCATATCTAACGTAGAAGAAAGGAAAATAATATGATCCATCCAAATCGACCAAAGAAAAATAGCTCGATTTTAGGACATCCATTTCGATTACAACGTGAGTATTGTATTGCGTGTCAAACGCTCAATTGGGTTGAGAGCTGACAATTTCTCTTTATATATTCATTTTTACAACAAAAAATACACAGAGCATAATCACCCGACCGAAGGCTAGTTTATAATTCTATCAACAAAAGAAAATTTTTGGCATTTAAAAATTTTGATGTGTTGATATCAAATCTATCACTTGAGTTTATAAATCTTTTTTTTTAAATAATAGTATAGATAATGAAAACAAAATTAAATGGAAATTTTTTTTATTTAATTTTTGAATTTGAATAATGTAATAAATTATATACTATAAAAATAAAAATATTAAAATCTTTTGCACCCTCGAGCCGTGGCATAATAATCAAATTAGAATGACTAAATAATTACTAGTACATGTTTCTAATCACTATAGAAGTAATTGGTGAGAAAGCGCAGCCTCTCAAACTAATTTTAAAATGCAATATATATTTAAATTAAATTTAATCACACTACAAATATACATAATTAATCAATTTTTAAAATTATACATTAATTATTTAACAAATACAAATAATTATATTTACAATTTGTGCAATTATCTAATATTTTTCGAAGGTATTGTAATTTTTAAACAATAAAATTAATTTATATAAATAGGCCATAAATTAAAAGTGTAAATATAATAATTTTAATATATTGCACATGTTACAGAGCAAATCTAATTTCAAACTACTCAATCATTCTCTAACATGTTCGAGACGCCACAAATGAAAAATCTCACTAATTACCTATGAATATTATTATTCCCATTAATGGAGACCACATTAATTAGCAAAACAAGTCACATTAATTATAATTATCAAGTGCTTCTTCCTTAACTGTTACCAACCACACATCATTAATTATATTAAATAATTATGTTTAGTCTTAATTTCTTAATGATGATCTGTTCTTATATTTTCAATAAGAAATGTGCAGTAATATACTCAAATAGGTCGGTTAATTATTCAACTTAAATAATCTAAGTAAATATGATATAATTATTATATATATATATATTTTAATTTTACTATCAAAATTACAAATAAAGGAGGTGATGCTAATTGCCATTTACCAAAGTATTGACAAATTGACAGACATAAAGCTGTCAAATTAAAGCCTAGTAAAATCAATTTTGAATTAAATATATATGTAGAAGAATGAAATCAAACTGTAATCTCAAAATTTGTATTGTTTGTCACAAATTAATCCCTTTTTCTTTCTGCTATCAAATTACCAAATCCCAGAACCAAAAAGTCCCAAAAAGGACTTAACATGTTAAACTACAAACTAAAAAGCGTGTGTTGATGCAACTAATTAATGAACCTATCTAAACCAGATACCAAAAAACGTATTCATGATACACAAGTTAAAAGTCTCCCTCAAACTTCCTCAACCCGTCTGGCGGCGCCCAGCGGTTTCGCGAGGTGGGTGGGGTTGGTTTCTCCGGCCATGATCACCACTATTCTGGGCTCCATCTCAGAGCGTAAAGCGTGCACGCTTTTCTCCGGCTTCTCTTCCGACGATTCAGACGACGGACTCCTGTAAGAGCAAACCAAAATTATCAATGCCATAGCTATGACGCCCAACACCAGAGCCAAACCACCAAACAGGTATGGAACCGGCGAGTTCCACCGCTGGAATCCGCCGCCAGCCGCCGCCGTGGTGCTGTTTGTTGGATGCTGGATTTTCGGCCCCATCTCTCTCTCTCTCTCTCTCTCTTTCTTCTCTCTGCTTTTATGGTAGCTTGTGCTGTGAAGTTACGGTGTTTGTGGGAGTAAGGATATATATATACACATATATATGGGGGGGGGGGGTGTTCCAAAGAGAGACTAGATAGTGCATGGATTAGGATGGGGGTGGAAATGGGATTATTGTGTTGGAGAAGGAGAAGTGAGTTTGAGGGCATAACATAAAAAGAAAGTGGGGATTCTTTCTTAATCTTTGGTTTGGTTTTAGTACTGTTTCCATCCTACTTCTCAATGGATTTGATTTCTTTTCAACTTTCTTTGTTTACAAGCTTTCCAATTTTACCCTTTTACAATGGATGGCATTGTCAATTAATGTCATACTACACTACACACAATAAATACAAGGATCTATTTGAGTTGGAATCTTGTATGCCATAATGCCAACACTTCTTCCCTATATAATATATGGTTATTAATGCATGTGGTTCCATTCTCTTTTCTTGATACCAGAACAATATTGGTGGGTAATTTATAAATATCTCTGTAAGTAATTTATAATTTTAAAATATGCGTGGTTCTTCGTTACTTTTTATGGGCACTCACAATTTAGTAAAATAATCAAACAGAACCCAGACTGAAAATTTGGTACGTGATGCAATCGAATTGAAAACTTTTCAGTTTGATTTTCCGATTTTATTTTCTTGAATATTTGGTGTTCTGTTTCGGTTTCGATTTTTAGTATTGATTTGCCGAACAGTACCAAATACCAAAATAATATTTTTATATACATATAATAATTGATAAATAAATAAAAGTGTAGGTAACACTTTAAACATTTAATTATATATGCTTTATATATCTAATGAAAACTTCGGTTTACCAAATACCCAAACTGAAATACTAAAAAGAAATTCAGTATTATCGAAATGGAAGTGAGCAATTTGATGTGAGAAAGTATTAGGCGAAAGAGAATGAGTGTGAAGTCGTCCCAAGAAGATGACCCAAATTCTGTGACTGGACCCACTAAACGTGTTGTTTTGCTACAAGTATCCTCACCTTATATGCACATTTAACCCTCCTTTGCAATAATTTCTATTTTCTTATACCAATAAAATTGTTAAGAAATTTGTAAATTAAATAATAGTAAAACTTAAAGACGTTTGAAAAAAAATACCAAAAGTAGAGAAACTTAATACTTATAATTTTATTAATAAGTTGTAGAAGTTGTTTTTAATTTTTCGTTTAAATCAATTTAATTTAAGTAGTCCAAAAGATTAAAATAGTAAATAAATAGTATTATTTTTAGTAATAAACTGACAAGCGCTTACTTTAAAATATTGCAAACTCCCTGGAAAATGGTTCAAATAATTGGCTATTTCTTGGTAGAGGTTAAATTTCAAAATAAATTGTCAGTATATCACATGTTTCACAAATAATATTGTTTACTTATTATTAACATTTTCACACTTGAGATATATATATATATAATAATAATAATAATAGAAGAAGAAAAAAGAATATAGAAGGGAAGGAAATGGGAGATTCTTTACTTTTTATGTTTGATTATGTGAAGGAAAAGAAAAGAAAGGCAGAGGGGGCAAAGAAATTCATAAATTCCTTTCTCATTCAAGTTTTTATTATATAAATCAAATATAGTGTAATTTATATCATATCAGTATAATATAAATCTCACCATAAATACAGCTTAATTTTTATTATTTGATATTTTCACACCTATGTATATTACATATATATAAACTTAAAAAAATAATTAAATACAAGTAAAACTCCTATTAAAATAACTATTAATTTTTGTTATAATTAATTACTATAATTAAATTTAAAAATCGTATTGAATATTAATAAATTATGTCTGTGCAATAGTTATTAGTCATTGTTTTTGCAAGTATATTAAACTAAAACATCCGCTATAACTAAAAATTATGACAATTATTTTAATAATGATCAAAATTTAAATTTTTATATTGATTTTATTTGATTATAATAAATAGTAAATCTTTATATGATAATAATTTATAACATAGGCAAAAATCCATTTTTATGTAATGTATCCAGCCCTTTAATTTGATTTGATTGTTGTGGTGAGGTAGGGTGAGTAGCGTCTAGTAGTGTGTGTGTGTGTATATATATAAATATAGAGGGGTCTACTTTCTAAAGCACAAAGGGGACCCCAGGACTTAATTAAATATAGTTTCTATAATGACAAGACCACCATTATATAATTAGTGCATTAATTAAGAAGATTAGCATATGGATTAGGCTAAGCAAGCATCCACATTACTTGCCTAATGATGCCAACACATGACTCATGATCAATGGTATTAGATCTTAACCCTTTTTCTTTTTGATGGATTAGGTGTGTATTAAAAGAAATTAATGAGGATTAACAATGGATAATTTCTAGTTGATCAATTGTGTTTTTGTGACTTTGCTTTGATGGATTAGTTGGAAACAAAGATTAGTAATTGAAGTCATAAACTCAGTCTTCCAACTATATTAATTAATAAATAAATGAAATTGAGGCTTCCAAACTTTATGACGTGATCAGTGTTTTTCTGAATGAGATATTGTCCGTTTACCTTCGTGAGAATCATGATTTTATCTCGAAAATACGCCTCACAATGAACAAGGTCTTAGTCCAGCCAACTTTATAATAAGGTATTGTCTACTTTGACTTCAGTCCTGTAAGAGAAAGTCGCACGATTTTGTTCTATTAAAAGACATAAATAAATACAATACATTTAGGTGACAAATTAAATATGCGAAATCAACACAGATATAAATCACCACGAGTACTGTAAAAATAGTTATGCTTTGACAATCAATAATTAATTAATAAAAATTTATAATTACCTAAAATTATTATAAAAGTATTTCAATAGTTGGAACTAGTTAGGCATTTAGCCACTTACCTTCGAGACTGCGGATGCATTCCCACCTGAGCTCTCACGACTGATTAACACCAGAAAACACGTTTTACGTACGAGGCATCCATTGTTAAATTAGCGATTATAAAATTTTGACGAAGACTCGTGTTTGAACTAATGACGGTGGAGGAAACCATGCGACAGAATCACGTGATATGTGATTAGACTCGAATACTTATAGATCACGTTTTCTTGACAATATCCTATATTAGTCCTTCAACTCTTAAATAATAAAATTTTAGTCCTTCAACTTTCAAAATTCTAGTCGTGAAATTTAAATCATGAACTGATTTATGCTTATCATACAAATTTAATATCTAATAAAGTATAAAGAATTTTGATTTTTAAGGACTTTAAAGAGTTTTAAAAGGAAAACAAAAATACTTGAGTTCTACAAAATATTGAAAAATTATAACTTTTTACCCTGAATATATATATATATATATATATTGAGTGAATTAATTACAATTAAATGTTAAAATTCAATCATTAAAAATCAATGTACATCAATTATAATTATTAAATATGTATAATTAATTAATAACTGATATTATTACAATAAATCAACAACTATTATTACCCACATATTGACGGAACTCAAATATATAATCACTTAATTATATAATTTAAATTTCGCCAACTGAATTAAGCCTAATGAATAGTAAGAGGATTAGAGACATGCCATAAAAATGTGAAATTTAATTAAGGTGTGGGGTAGAAATTGCAATGTTGGAGTTGGAAATAATGTGAATGGAAGTGGGGTGGAGGGGTCCCTTAGATTAGAAAGTGAGGCACCCAGATTTGTCAAAAAAGTCCACTAATTCAATTAATTAATTAATACTTTAACTTTAAGACATTGATAGCTAGGAGACAAAGATTCATGAAGACTACTTGGAGAAAAGGAGTATGCAAATGGGTTGATATTCCCATCAAATTAATCCTGGAATCACCTTAGGATAAAAATTTAAAAGTTGAAAAAACATGCTAATTAATTAATTAATTAATTGAAAATTTATTAATTATAAATCAATAATATGTAAATATCGAATATTAATTAATGCTTATCCACCGCTATAAGGTTATATTATTTAGATTGATGAATTTGAATTTTGAGGGAAGATTTCGAGAAACGTATTTTAAGTGACTCCAGAAAAAAAATTCAAATAAAATATTTCAAATAACTTCATAGTAGAGGGCTTTGAAGTCCATCCATATTCAATGAAAAATTGGTTCTATCAATCCAAATATCGTTTAAAAGTAGATATTTGGATCTGCCAATAATCTATTTTGGAGAGGCTCTTGAAAATCTAACTTTTGGTTTGTGCATCTCGAGCTCTAGTTACAATTTGGGAAATAATCCAACTCAAAACTTCAATTTCGGCACTTGAATCAGGTCTCATTAATACCACGGTAGCATGTTAAAACTTGTCCTTATATACCCCATCATGATCTTTTAACATTATTTGCTTTTCAATTTACTCGAGATTTGTTTGTGTTTGAAGATATGATTTCGAGTTTAATTTAAAATTATATGATATGTTTGAAATTCGTTACTAGAGATTTGAGAATCATACGAATTTAGAATCACTTAAACAAAATATAATTAATTGTTTTTTATTATAAATAAAGAATTTAACTTCAAATATATTGTATGCGAATCAAATGTTGAACCATTTTGGAATTAATTAATGAGCATTAATGTTGCAAGGTTCTTACAAAATCTTCAAAGAATGGTTCTTCAGTTGTTGTGTTATGATGCAACACCACTGAGGTGGCTTTTCATTCATCTCGCCAGCCAATTTTAGACCAGGTTTTCACCTTTATTTGATCTTAGTGAAATAATATTATTTAATAAAAGTTTTCACTGAAACCCCATAATTAACTATGGTTGAAACAGTAGTTTGAGTGAAACGGATTGTATCTTTTCTTAAGAAAAATGATAATTTTGATTGGTTGTAGTGGAACTGTGAAGATGGGTTCGTCCTTTAAATTGTAACTATGACTCAAATTAAACATTTCCGACAACAAAGAACTGTTATTGATTCGGGTCAAATTATTCGATCTCCTGAGACGATCTCACTGCAGATGGACTAACTCTTCCGAACCAGAATTTTGGGTTCCCTGAGAATAAAACACGAACCGTGAGCTCGTCGGGCACGTCCCCGACAATGACCCTCCGACGCTCAAGTTAGGTTGATCGAGAGAAATGTATGCGATCTTAAAATTCGAGCTCAATTAATGCACAACAGTTACCTTAATAACGGCGTTTCGGGGTCTATTTATAGAACACAACTGGACATTGTTGACTGGGCCACGTGGCCTTATCCTGCTGGCTCGCGTTCTGATCGAACGGTCGTCATTGTCCTGGTCTTCAGTCAGTCTGTGCGACCCGCCCGCTACAAAACACGCGGATCCTGGTCGCGAAATGACTATAATGCCCTTAATGAAGGGTATTTCGGTTTTTTTGCAAGGGTGATATATATATACCCATCAGTTATACTTACGTTCAAGAACAATTGTTATATTAGTCGCTCAATTCTCTGTCTTTTACTTTTCAAGAAAAACACAATCTCTTTGTATTATGAAAATGAATAGAACTTAGGTCAATTCTTGCGTCAAGAGGGTTTCTTAACGAGTTATTTATTTTTTTATTAGTAAAAAAAAATTATATTAATATAATTGTTTTTAATACATTAATAATAATATGTCGAGTCGTGATTTAACATTAAAAAAAATTTAATAAATTGAAGAAGTCGTGATTTCTGATCACGAAATCACGATTTCATTCATTTTATTTTTTTTAATTTTTGTTTAATTAAATTTTATATAAATTAATTATATATAATAAATTTTTAACAATATATTAAAGTCCAAAAAATTATAATGTTAAAATTGTATTAATTTAAAAATTTATAATTAAGAATACAAATATAATAGTGTATTTTTTTTGTACAATTGTAAAATATCACAACTTCAACCATTTTATTTTTTTTTTAAATTTTCGTTTAATTAATTTTTTTTATAAATTAATTATATATAATTAATTTTTAATAATATATTAAAGTCCAAAAAATTATAATGTTAAAATTGTATTAATTAAAAAATTTATAATTAAGGGTACAAATGTAATAGAGCATTTTTTTTATACAATTGTAAAAAATCACAACTTCAACCATTTTGTTTTTTTTTTAATTTTTGTTTAATTAAATTTTGTATAAATTAATTATATATAATTAATTTTTAACAACATATTAAAGTCCAAAAAATTATAATGTTAAAATTATATTAATTAAAAAATTTACAATTAAGGGTACAAATGTAATAGAGTATTTTTTTTGTAAAATTGTAGAATATCACAACTTCAACCATTTTTTTTTCAATTTTCGTTGAAAAAAATACAATGAAGTATACAATTTCAAATGTCAAAAATGTCCACCCATTCCACAATTGCGTCTGTTGCGTTGACACCGAGGTCTTCTTATTTCCTCACCCACATTTTGCAGTAGCTCCTTTTGCGCATCATTTTTCATCACCACCGAATCGATTAGATATTGTTGCAGAACTAGATTCGACAATAATTTTTTTAATTTCATTTAATTAATATTTTTTATAAGTTAATTATATAAAATTAATTTTTTAACAACTTATTAAAATAAAATTATAATTATTAAAATTATATTAATTTTAAAAATTATAATTAAGTAGACAAATATAATAGTGTATATTTTTTTGTACAATTAAAAAAAATACAATGAAGTATACAATTAAAAAGATAAATACAATGTCCACCCGTTCCACAATTGCGTCTGTTGTATACTTCATTGTATTTTTTTTAATTGTATAAAAAAATATACAATTTTAATATTATAATTTTTTTAATTTTAATAGGTTTTTAAAAATTTAATTTTATATAATTAACTTATAAAAAATTAATTAAAAAATAAAAGTAAAAAAAATTAAAAAAAAAACTAAAAAAAGGTTGGTGTCGTGTTTTGAATCACGACACCAATTATAAAAAAAAACAAAATTAAAAAATATATATAAAATGGTGAAGCAAAAAATGCTGAAAAAAATATTATTTATTCGTCATATTTTTATTACCCTATTTAAAATGATTATATTAATATAATTTTTTTATAATAAAAAATTAAATAACTCGTTTCTTAACCCCTTAAAAAATAAATAAAGGATTATATTTTCTTATAGTAGTTATTTTTTCTAAGTATGTTAGTAAAACAACTTTTCATCACACTTGTTATTTTACTAAACAGATGTTCATTTGAATGGGAGAAAATTCTTACCCAAATCTGGTTCGGTCGAATCAATCTAATCACAAAACAAGTGTGATATACTTATTTTATGACTGGTCACTTTCTATAAATTGCATACCAAATCACATGACAAATGTATTGTACTTCATGTAATTGATTTAGATTTGATTGAACCACGTCTTCGAGCAAGAATTTTCCATTGAAGGTGCATAAAAACCCCGGGTTTCCAAAAAGTCTCCCCTGAGATCGAAAATATAAAATATGTCCTGAGATTCTAACCTCTCTTGGAGCTTAAAAGTATCAAAAATATACTAGAACTCCAAGGAAGCTCCCTGACGTCGAAGATATTAAAAAAACTCTAGGGCTTCAAGAGTCTTCCTTGATGTTGAAGATGTCAGGAAGGCTCGTGATTTCAAGAAAACTTTGTGACTCCTCAAAATTTCAAAAAATTTCTTTGAAGTCACAAAATACTAAAAAGACTCCAAATTTTTAAGAGAGTTCCTCAATATTAGGAATATCATACCACTCTGAGAGTCCAAGAGAATTTCCATTAAAAGGACCCCGAACTCCAAAAAACCTCCCAATGAGAAAAAAAATTATTAAAAAATTCCCATACACTAAAAAGCATCCCTTAAGGACAAAGAATTCAAACTCTATATTCGAGAAAAAAACACATTTTTAATCATATAAACTTAGATAAGATACTTATCGACGTATGAAAAAAACATGTAATAAGACAATAGAGTATTGTGGGACACTTTTACACCACTTCTTAACAACTTTCAGAGCAAATCTTTCTTGCATATCCTAAGAAGATGGTTAAAATTACATTACGGCACAGAACAAATGGTGAGCAGGGCTAGACACAACCTACTGCAGCCAAGGCACTACCCCCCCCCCCCCCCCCCCATACTTCTTCCTTCGATTTGACCTACGTGATTGTTTTGTAGGTTTGCTTCCTGCCAAATACGACATGGGATGCTCATACTTCACAATGAATTGCAAAAAAACCCTCCATATTACAAGTAACTGCAAAAAGACCCCTTATATTGTAGCTATTGCATATGTACACAGTTCTTAGATACTTCACAATACGCTACCGAATTTAAATAGCTTATAGTACATGGAAACGTTGATAAATAATTTTGTATATTGTAATTGTTATAATCAATAACCTGTATGTACATTTTATTATTATTATTTTTTTTTGGGATAGCAATTCTATATTTCTTCTGATGATACAAAGTTATGGATGATAATCTTTGTATTAGTGATGGTTATTTTGGATGATCACCGAGTTTTTTATTTTCAGATGATAATTACAAAATATTTTAGATGGAAAATTTTAAATTTTACACGAGTATTTAAGTTAAAATTTTTTAAAATGACTCTGTATTAAATGTATTTAAAATTTATTAAAGTGCCACAAAATATAGTTCCAAGATTCAAGAATTTGAAATTTTTTGTGACATTTATTTATCCAAAAAAATTTGATGAACTTGTTACGATGAATTTACAATTCTTAAATCGAATTTGTCTATCTAAACATAATATTAAAGAATTGTCCGTTGTTATCTTTCCATGCATCACATACCTACTAATAAAAAATATACTATATTATAAAAAAAAATTAAGATATATTGATAACTTGATTTTCTATTTTTTCGGGTGCGATATATATGTATGTATGTGTAATGAAATATAAATGCTATATAAATATATATTAAAAAAATTAAATACAATGACTTCCCTCAAAGCTTAATTCTTAACATAATTACGGATAGATTTTATTGTTTAAAAAATTATCAATACCCTAATGTTGTACTTTTTCTTAATTTTTTTGAAAAAAATATAAAAAGAAAAATGGACTATGTGAATTGAAAATTTTATAAAAATTCTAGAAAAATAACATTGTAATTTAGGTATTTCGATGAATTCATCATAAAGAATAAATATAGATCAAATAAAAATTAATAATTTCGATTGATTGTTGAAGGATTGTTAAAATTAATTATATTAATAATTTTTTAAATAATAAAAATATTTTATAATTGTATCAATCTTGAGGTAGCCCAATATAATTTGCCAAAAAAAGAAAAAAAAAATCAAATTCTTAGGGGGTGGGGCTGAGATCGTGTGAGTTTTTGGTGGATGATCAATATTAGTGAAGTGTGGTAAAAGTGTTGAACTCAATGCTCAGATCCAAATCCCCTCATCTATGGACATTCTCTTCGCCATAACAATCAGAAAATTCAACTTCTCAGAATTATGCACGCCGATTTTCCATTCACGGCCATCCTCCTCCTCCTCCTCCTCCTCTTGCCGCTTAGCTCGGCCGCTGCTGGTATCTCGTACTCGGATCACTGCGGCGCCATCGTACGGGATCTGCCTTTGCTTCCAAGCCCTAATCCTCCACTTCTCACCCCTAAGTTTCTCGCTCTCCGCCACGCCCATGTTGATGCCAGTGCAAACAATATGAACAAGGGAATTTCTGAAATCCCCAGGTCGCTATCATTCTCCTGTCACAAAGCGTATAGAACCCAGAAAGATGCTGTCTTCAAAATCGAAGGGGTTCTGAGCGTAGCCGGTGTGGGTTACTCTCGTAATCGGACCCGCCGGGGATTGCGCCTTGTGCATTTCCGGCCGCCGAGGATTCCGGTGACGCCAGGTGACGCCTGGAATTCAATCAGTTTTACGTTGAGTGGGTTTTGGGATTCTGTTTCAGGGAAGCTCTGTATGGTTGGGTCTGGTTTTGGCAGGTTAAGCTCTAATCATGTTGTTTTAAAGCTTGATTATTTGAATTCGTCGAATATATTCAATAGTTTAGTTAATGGCACTATGGAAAGTGTAGATGTAGATAATGAAATGAATCGTGACCGGAAATTGATATCAATACTGGGTGTGAATTTGAGGACCTATAAGTATGAGTTGATTGATAAAGAAATTGAAAGTAATGAGTTTCAGTTGTTGGATGATACGACAAGTGTTTCTTTAGGCTTAGAGGATTTGGGGCAGAATATGTGTACATATATTATATCTGCTGGAATAGTTGATCTGGATTATAAGAGTGACTGCAATAGTGTGAGTTGCAATTTTCTTGGAAGAGGAAATGGTAATTTCACACCAAGTGTGATGTACTTTAACCAAATTGAGTGTTTGGACGGTGGTACAGTGAGGTTCTTGTTGGGGTTCGGGGATTTGGGGCACAATGGTTATGGGTTGCCATTTGAACCAAATAAGACATTGGTTAGTGAAGGGAAATGGGATGGGAAGAAAAGAAGGCTTAACATGGTTGCCTGCCGTATTTTCGGCGATGGGGATGAGGGTTTTGTTGGAGAGTGTTTGATCAGACTAAGTTTAAGATTTCCAGCTAGGTGGACATTAAGAGAGAGAAGCTATATAGTCGGGGAATTGTGGAGTAGTAGAAGTGTTAATGAATCGGGCTATTTTGGCAGTGTGTCTTTGTCAAGCATAAAGAATAAGAATGCCAGAGCAGCAGGCTTGACATATGAGTATAAAGAGATTTCAAATGCCAGAAAATCTTGTGCAAATAAGATGATACAGAAAACAGAGGAAGGAAAGTACCCTGCTCCATTATCGCCTGATATGAGATTTGACATGTTTGGTGGCAATAAGAAAGTGAAAGATCTTTGGGGTTACTCTTCTCCCCTTTACATAGATAATCAGCCTTACCAGTTATCCTCTGTGGTTGGAAGGGAAGCAGACTCTACTTGGGAAGGGAAGCAAAACCTTAGTAAAATGATAAATGTCAGCTATATACTGAGCCTTGCAACTTCTCATGATTTCAGGCTCAGCAGTGAATATATGCAAATCAAATCATTTGAAATCTCTGCTGAAGGGACATATGACTTTGGAAGTGGGCACCTTTGCATGATTGGCTGTATGGATGTCGGGCCACCTAAAGCGAGGGTAGGGCGAAACGTATCACTGGATTGTGAGATTCTGGTTGACATTCAGTATCCTCCACTTAATGCGAGAAATGGAGGTGCCCTAAAGGGAACTATTGAAAGCACACGAGAGAAGTCTGACCGTCTTTACTTTGAACCTTTTGAAATTTTTGCAAGTTCAGTTTATGCAGGGCAAGCAAAGGAATCCATATGGAGAATGGATTTGGAGATTACCATGGTTCTGATTTCCAACACCCTCTCATGTATCTTCATGGCTCTGCAGCTATTGCATGTTAAGAGACATGCAGATGCACTCCCCATGGTTTCTGTCATAATGCTTGTCGTACTCACTCTAGGGCATCTTGTTCCACTATTATTGAATTTTGAAGCTCTCTTCATGATGAGCCACAACAATGTGAATGTCTACTTCGGTAATGACGGATGGCTTGAAGTGAATGAGGTGTTAGTGAGGGTAATAACCATGATACCTTTCTTACTGGAAGTTGGACTTCTCCAAATGGCCTGGTCTGCAAGATCTGGTGATGGAAGCCAGAAGAACCTCTGGATATCTGAGAAGAAAGTTCTGTATCTATCTTTACCTATGTATATTGGTGGTGGGTTGATTGCTTGGTTCGTTCACCTGTCAAGAAAGTCATATCAAAGGCCAAGGATCCACCATCTTGGATATAAACAGCAATCTGTATGGGGTGATCTCAAATCCTATGCTGGGTTGATATTGGATGGCTTTCTGCTCCCGCAAGTACTGTTCAATATATTTTCCGACTCCAATGGGAAGGCTCTTGCTCCTCCGTTTTATTTTGGAATAACTTTTGTTCGTCTACTGCCACATGCATATGACCTTTACAGGTCTCATAGCTCTGCTTGGTCGTTCAGTTACATATATGCAAACCCAAGACTTGACTACTATTCCACCGCCTGGGATATTATCATTTCGGTTGGAGGTCTTCTATTTGTTTTCATTATTTACTTGCAACAACGGTTTGGTGGACGTTGCCTTCTACACAGAAGATTCCGGCAGAGGTCCACATATGAGAAACTACCTGTAGCTAGTACTGCATGAGTTTGAAAGTGCCATGGCTTTTAGTAATTTAGTGAGTAAACTGTCTTTACCACAGGATCCATTTTTCCTCGTTTCTACTAGTACACTCTCGAACCATTTCATTGGTTCATGACAAGGACAGAATTTACAGTAAGTGCCAAACTCTTTTAACTTCATTTTTCGAAGTGTCATATTGTACAGTGATAGGTTTCCTATTCTTTGTGAGCCATCTAACTGATCTTGTTTTTCAGCACGTATAAATTTCGTGCTACTTGTTATAAGTTCACAAACACGAGTCACGTTTTGTCCTTTTATAATTCCTCCTCTAGTATGAATTTATATTCGTTTTCTTGCTATTGTTGCTAATGTTGTAGCTTAATCTGCTGGCTACGCAAGAGAAGCCAGATTAGAAATGTCATATGTACCAACAAAGGTTACTTCAATATTTTCCTGCGTTTCCCACTGCTACCTCATTAGCCAGATACACCGTCATATCATGCACACCTGAAGACCGCACAGTGGAAGAAAATCCTTTTTGAGATTGAAGGGATATAAGAAAACAGACACAAGATTAAGAAAGAAGCAAAAGATTTGGGGTATCGTGAAAAAGACGAACAAAATGACTGCACAACACGTAAGTACGGTACATCGTGGCTCTACTGTAAAGCAACTAAAAAAAAGAATAGTGTACCAATATCCTGTTGATACCAGCATATGGATAACCCATTATTTTTCAGGTCGGTAAAATAAAAAATTATGTTGCATTGATGCAAATGGCGCAACAACAACATATTTAACACCACGACGTAATTTCAACGACAAGCGAGAGTAAGAAATGTCAAAACCATTTTCGCTCAACCAAATGGTTATTTATTAATGCCAATTTATTTACAGCCCCAAATCTAGACATTGTCAAGTTTTTACCTCGGAATTCAAATCAAGTCTTCCCGCCAATTCTATCTTTATTGTAAATTTACAAACTTTGCAGTTTTTTCCTATAGAAAACAGATTAAATTTGTTGTAAAACCAATGTACTATACTCACACTTATCGTTTTTTCTTTGTAAAATAAATTGCGATGAAACGGGATTACAGTCTCAAATTTAAACTTAAGCCTTGTAATAGTCACTCTTCAAACAGTAATTATAATTAAATCGCACATACCACAACACTGGATGATTCATTCCATCAAACCTAATGAGTTGTGTTCCTTTTTAAGCCAAACTTCTCCAAAATTTTTTCCATTTTCTACCACCCCCAGTTACCAACCTAGTTACTTGAAAAGTGTACATACATACATAAGACATATCAATATTATAAACAACAGAATTGCAAGAAGATGCAATATATACTATGAGTGTCATTTTAGTACTATTCGCTACTGCAAATCCCGACCTCTTCAGAAGGACGGGACGACGCTGAACGCGCTCTCGCTTACTAGAGATGTAGAGAACAGCTGATCCACTTCGGCTTCTGCATCTCCTGATCTCTTGGCAAATCGACCTTTGATCCTCGGCCTGGTTTCTGCATAAGCCTTTCTCGACGCATACCTGATTGTCTTCTCAAACTTCCGGTTCTTCTTCTTCTCTCTATATCTCAACACTCTGGCCTCTCTGTCTGTTGGAGAAAGCTGTGTTGGAATTTGGACAGGAGGGCCTGAGAAGAGTTCGATGGTTCCTTTTGGAGGTCGTGTTTGGGAGACTGAAACTTCACTTGTTGCTGGTTCTGGAACTCCCCCGACATGATCCATTAATGGAAGCGCAACCTGATCCGAGAAATTAAACTGGTTAATTATGTTTCAAGGTTTATAGTGTTGCTGGTTTGAAATGATTGTTGTATCTTTAGATATACATGTGTCTGTGTATATATGATGTAGAACAGCAATCACTAGCAGAGGAAAATCTTGAACGGGGAATAGATAAGCCAAGTGAAGAACTTACAGTTTGAGACATTGAAGCAGGATAACTGTATGCAGGTGGGATTGGGACAACACTGTCGCTGCCGTAGCTCCGTTGAGGAAAACTCTGACATTGTCGCTGCTGATTAATACTGTATCCATTGTTGAACTGATTATTCTGACACGAATTGTAGTAATCAAGGGCTAAATACTCATCCGCCTCTCCGCCAAACGAAACCCTCCCATTATCGTCGTTGCTTTGGTCTTCATCCCCGTTCTTGATTGTAGGGTTGTATAATAGCCATGAAGCTGCTTCATCCTCATCCTCAGCTTCTTCATCCATCGACCGGCGGATTATGACTCCATCAGCGTTGGCAGCTGAGGGGCCGTAGAGAGTACCTGGAATCGGCAGTATGGGGACGCGGTGGTGGCGGCGGGCGAGAGGGTTGGCCGAATGGATGTCGGCGTCGCAGGCGGAGCAGAGGGAAGCTGAATCGGCTTTGCATATGAGGGCCGCGGTAGAGCTTTCGCAGGCCTCGCAGACCCATACGCGCTCGTGGCGGGGAGATAACTGGTTGTCGGCGTGTATGCGGGTATCGCAGCTGGTGCAGAGGTAGGCCAAGTGCGTGCGGCAGTAGACGGCGGATGCAGCTGAGCGGCAAGTGTCGCAGCCACGGGGCCAGGTGCTCCTGGCGGCGCCGCCGTGTTTCATGGGGCTATTTTGGAGCTTCAGCATTTCAGTATAGTCACTCTGTACTTGGCATGGAAGCTTAATGTTGAGGGGTGAGCGGGGGAAGCAAAGGTAATGGTGGCAACTGGGGGTTGAGACTTGAGAGAATCCATGGGATGACACATGGCATAAAGTTAGTGGATGAGAAAGTTGTTAAAACTTTTTTGTGGTTGGTAATAGCTCTTGGCGCCTGGTGGGCCGATACAACTTTTTTTCATAAAATTTATTTCATCTTTTATCCTACATATATTTTATATATAAATATTTTACCAAAATAAGATAACGTCATTCTTTTAGTATGTATCAATTAAATAGAATGGAAAATAAAAATAATAAAAATCCAATTCGTGTTGAGTCATGTCAGAATTATGATATATTATATTGACACTTTTTGAGTTTCGTTCAAATTTATAAAGACAAAAATTTACATAAATATTTCTTGATATCCATTACACTAACACCCTTTGGGAGTGTACATATAATTTTGTAAAGAGCGTGGGAGTGTACACTAACACCGTACCTATATATATCCACAGATTCCTCGTTCACTTTTCAATTACGAGATCTCAACATCCGAGAATCTGATTATTCCAAACTTAAACCCATAACAATAACTTTTAAAATTTTTTAAAACACATCATTTCCTTAATTTCTTTTTTGCATTTTATAATTAATTTTCCCCAATTAAGTGTCATAATTATAAACGTACGTGCATTTGTTGTTTAAGTTTCTTTGTAGAGGAGGTGGCCCAGTAGCAGTCGAAGCAGTCAAAGTGAAGTGTGATTATGCTTATTCCCTGTTTGGACAAAAACAGAAGATCACAACGTTGCTGCAGATGAATCAAAAAGTTCTCAAGGAAGGAAGGGGGAATATGAGGTTTAGAACACACCACGTAAGAATCGCTGGTAAATCTGTGAAATCTGAACCACGAGTTTAAAATTTGCGGTGACACGACAACTCAACTATTTGCAGCAGTCTAAACCACGTGGGCCTCTAAGCTCAATGAAAGAAACGTGTTTTTCCCACATCAGCATCCCCTTATGCGATATTATTTAATACATTGAATCTTACGTTAAGAAGTGTTTACATAATTTTTTTTTCTTTTTACGGTGGAAATAAATTATAAAAAATATAAATTAAATAGTGATAAAAATATTCGAAAATAAAAAAAATTAAAGCATTAAAATTGAAAAATAACTTGATATTTATAATTTTACTAGTAAATTGTAAGAGTTGATAGGAAAGTTTATAATTTTTAAAGGCAATTAAACAAAAATACTCTTTTAACCTTATTTATGTAATAAGTTGATAAATACTAATTTTAAATATTTTCAGACACTCCCGTAATATAATTTGATGTCATGCCCTACCTATAAGCTCAACTACAATGTTCAAAGTAATCTATTTTTCTAGATCGAGTTATGTTAGACATAATTTTTTAAATGAATCAGGTGCTACATTTCAATTCATTCAAATTTATTAAATTATAAAGGGCTATGTGCTAAAAGAGCCTTGAATTGCAAAAAAATGATCAATTTTAAGTATGTCATATGTCGTTTTTTATTTTTCAGTTACATAATGAGGACATTTGTGTCGAAAAGAAATGCAATAAAATGTAAAAAGGCGACAATATGTGGGCGAAATATATTTATTTGATCAACTAAAGAACTTTATCAAAAACTCTTCTGTTTGCCCAACAGAAGTCATTTATATCGAAATTTAAACTCAAAATTTCAAACTAAACATACCTAACAACTCCGGAAAAATCAAACAAACAAAAAGAATGAATTAAAAATGGATGCATGAATAGGATAGAAGCTAGACGACGATGGCGAAGCCCTCATTTGTTCATGCCAGTTGCATCCTTCACAGCATCAACTGCGCCCTGTGCCTTGGCCTGCGCTTGCTGTCCAGCCTATACACAAATCACGACACATGCACATTATAGCTACGATAAAGAAAAACTTTGTTTATTTAAGTTAAAATACAGAAACAAACATCAGACTACATTACAATTTGGTAGAGAGAGAGAGAGAGTGGAAAAGGGCAGTTAATGATGTGTTAAGATATATAACCTGCTGCATTGATTCCATGGCAGATTGGGCAGCATTGCCAGCCTTCTCCATCATCTGGTTGCCCTTTTCCTGTGCTTGGCCTTGCACCTGTCCAGCTTTGTGGCTAATGCTCTGGGAGTTATCCATTTTCTTCTTCTAACTCAAATAATTAAAAGCACACTTCAAACACACACACAACCTCTGTCTCTGTGTCAAAACTACTTACTAATGAGTATTGCTGGTGAAGAATGAGTTTGGAGAATTGGTATTTATAGTATTTTGAGGTTGCCTATTCTTAGAATGTGGTAGTTCGAAAGGTTTGAGGTTGCCCGGCGTGTCAAATAGATGTGGTAAAAGATTTAAAAGGAGAGAGCTACGGAAGGCACTAGACTAGGAACATGTTGCAAAATCTCTTGTTTCATCCGCATTTGACTCAGAGGACGTTTGTTTGTTGATCACTCTGAGTAACTTAAAAAATTCTTATATTAATATGTCGCAATTACTAAACAAAATCAGTTTATTTATTAAATTATAAACGAGTACCATTTAAAATTTTTAGTAAATCAATAATGTTAATTGAGTTTTTAACCACAACTATTCAAAATTTATAATGATCGAGGTATAGTCTGGAGTACTTGCCATGATTCTTAGATATGATTGAAACAACTGCTATTGTTTAAGTACGGTTAATATTTTATAACCTGGCCTACAAAAACAAAGCCAATAGCAATTGCTAGATCGTGGTTAATTACTATTTATTATAAATTTTTATTTTACATTATGATAGTTAGCCAATGCGATAGCATGTGTCGATATACATAATTATAGGATATCTCAATTTCACCAAAACATACCAGAACATCATATAGTGTAAGATACGATTAATATCTTTCAATTTTTCATCTTATTTAATCATATCACGTTCGATCCTAGTACACGAACCAAACGAGCCCTTTGTGTATAAATTAGAAAGTTGCTACCCAGGGTATTAAAATGAAGGGATAATGACATTTATACTCCTGATTTTTGGTCTATTATATAAATTATTTATAATTTTTAAAAAATGACATATACATACACCAGAAACATTAACATTATTCACAAATTACCCATATTTTTAAAAATTTACATATACACCCTCTAAAAATATTAACATCATTCACAAGCTATTCCTATTTTGAACCTAACCCATCAACAAATTAAGTGCAAAACGACTTATATGATATGGGGTATTTCAAATTTCTATTGGAAAAAAAATATAGTTTAAATTTTTAAAAGTTTACTTTTCTTGTCAATTTCCCTAAGAACTTAGATTTTTAGTCGAGATGCTGGTTTAATATTTATCAGTTGTTCAAATTATTTAAAAATAATATGGAGTTTGAAAATTTATGTTCAGATTTGATTTGATTATTGTTTAAATTGAATTTAAACGAGTTTTAATTGATTTAAATATGAATCAAATTCTAATAACTTAATACTTTTAATTTATATTTTATTATCTTTGTACAAATATAGTTGAGTTCAAGTCGAATTTAAAAATTTATTGCATAATTTTTTTGATTTAAAATTAATTTATTAAATTTAATAAATTTAATTTAAATACATTTTTATGATTAATTTCAATAAAAAATGGAGTAAGTTGATTAGGTTTTCAACCGCGACTAAATCTCAAGCCAAATAGAGGTTCCTCCAAAACCCACCCGTTTAAACATGCAGCATTCAAGAATTCGGGTAAATGCCCATATCCAACAAGTATTGCACTCTAAACCCCCCCCATCCTTTAAACCCTAATTTTTCCCATTTTGCACCGTCAATTCCAGTATAATTCTGATTCCCTATCGGACCGCTCGTCGTTGTTTTGCTCGTGTGAGATAGGAATACAGAGATCGAAAGTGAGATATGGGAACAGAAGATTCACTGAAGAAGCTAAAGAGAAAGAAAAATACGAAGGCAAAGGGGGAAGAGGAGTTGGAGAATGGGAGTTCTCAGCTTGCTCAAAAGGGTGCTTATCTTTTACTACTAATTGTTATTTGCTTCGGATGTTTTTTTACCGAGTTGTCCGTTTTATTTTCATCTGCTTGTGTGAAATTTTGATATTCTGAAACATATGCATGTGGAATCTAGTCTCTTGATAAAGGAACCGTCTCGAACAAAAAAAAAAAAAAGATGTTTGTTCGTCAGTATAACGTGATTAAGAGAGGATTTGCGTTGAGTGGTTAAGTCTATGGTAGAAGCAAAGTAACAATGGCATGTTCTGCCTGGCAAGAAGAAGTTTAATGCTAAGCTATATGTTTTTTACTGTTGTCTTCCCTTTGTTGGTGCTTCTGTGTTTGGCAGAGTGGTGGTTGTTGGTTAACTACTGGTGCAAACGTACTATCCTATTAGTAAAATTTGGTCAACCCAAAAAACTGCTGTAGGTATCCATTTTTAATTTTCTGGATTACTTGTATGTTAGATATGTGTATGGTTTTCTGTAACTGGGTCAAGATTGATTTTATGTTGGACACCATAAAGCACCAGAATGAAGGTTTTGGCAGAGCCTGGACATTGTTAATATTAAAAAATGGAACTAAATCTTCTCGTTGATGTTGTCAATTTCTGCTTAAATAAACACTGTATAGTTCCTTCTTTTCCTTCCGTTATTAGTTTAGTTTGATGTGGCTGGTTGGTAGATTGGCTGTTTCCAACTGATCACATGTGCTAAATAAGCGTTTCCTCATACAGAAGGGGACTTTTACAGAGCTACCGAGGAAGACAAGAAGAATAAGACTAAGAAGAAGAAGAAGAAACCTTCAGTGGATATCGCCAACAAAGATGATGCCGAGATGTTTGAGCTGCCCAATAACACAGGTAGGTTAAGATACCTGTTATTTCAGTAGTCACCATATTCATGCATTTAAAGTTGACATGAAATTGTTTATGGTATCAGCAGATGAAACAATTGAAGTAAGTGGAGGCAACAAAAAGAGTAAGAAGTTGATAAAGAACAAAAGAAAGAATAGCAAGATAACAAGAATGGGAATTGAGGAATTCGATATCCAGAGCAATGAAGTTGACGATAGCATTTCTGGTGAAAAAGATGTTCAAAATGAACTGGCAGAAGAAAAATTGCAGATATCGAGGAAAAAGAAGAAAAGAAATGTTGAGGGTATCAAAAAGGGTGATGAACTCAACGAGAAAGATGATACGTCAGAACAGCAAAATGGTATGTAAAATTAAAATAATGTCAATGTTCTTTGTGCATCAGTTACTAATCTAAAATATACAAGCTTACTTTCGAAATAGCAGTACTTTATTTTATCTTCTGATGCTATATTTTACCCGTATGTTTGGGCTCCTTTTATTTGATGCCTCCAAATTGAACATGATGCATGCTGATATATGTCTCCTAGTCTTCTTTCTTACTGTTCATTGAGCACTTTACTGATGTTCTCAGTTCTGGAAAGGGGTGATTCCTAAATGGGCATATCAACATGATTACGCACGTTCAATTGCGGAATAATGCGGATCCATAAGTTAGCTTAACTTGCTTCAGTGTAAAAGGATGTCTGTCCTCTAATTCTTGATACATGGACTTTGAAATTGCAGAAGATAATTGTGTTTTTTTCTACAATGGAATTTTTCACCATGTTCATTTATCTAGATAGTGCTTGAGAATTGAAATTTTGTGTCATTGAGGCCTTGTTTTCTAGTAGTGTGTAGTGATTCAAATCTTGTTAAGTGCTTGTAGTTGAAAGTTGGTAATTCTCATTCACACTAAAAAGGAAAATTTGCTTATGATTTAGCATCAACATTCTGTCCTAAGATAGTCCCTGAAACTGAGCAACAATGTTAATGCACTATTTTCCAGAGGAAATGGCTGGGAGAACAGAGTCTAAAACTCAACATCATATTGCAAACTCTGAAGGAATTAACAAGGTCGATACAAGTAGAGGCTCCAAAATGGGTAAGTAACTGATTCATGAGTATGCAAAATTGATACAACCTTGTGTAATTGTCACTTTCACTATTCGTATCGGAAAAATAAAATTTGGATTTCTTTGTCCATAGGCAAGTCAAAAAAGCCTGGGAAACGTGAAAAGAAGAAACAGTTGGAGGCAAATGAATTATCCCCTCATAATTTGCTGGAAAAGAGAGGAGAAGACACAGAAGATGAAGTTTATCAGATGTCCTCAGGAGATGAAGATTATTCAAAAGGAATGAGAAGTATGATCCTCCTATCAGGAACACCTTTCTTGTTTGTCATACATTTTACTATGCCTGTCTCTTGGTCATTTCTTGTTGTTTGGTGAAATTTCAATAAGGTATTTCAGTAGTTAGCTCCAGTGAGCTCAACAAAAACAGTATTGGTGGTAGCTCTCTCTGCTTTGTTGTGAAAAAATGTGTAACCCAGTTTTGAAACAAGTTTTGCAGCATTTTGTTTCTATTGGTCCTTTTGAACCTGGTCAAATATTTATCTTTGCTCAGAATGGATCACACAATACCATCAGAGTAGACCTGGGCTCAAGCTGCTGCAAGAAAGGATTGATGATTTCATAATGGCTCACGATGCACGAGAGGAGCAGGTAATTTTATTTGTTCTGCAGTAAGCTGCTGCTGCTCGTTAAACCATAGATAGTTCAATTGAAAACATCCGGTACTGATGTCTACTTCTATCTGTTGCTAGAGAGACCATTATGCATGTCATGTATGTGCAATCCTCCTTGTTAAGAATGCCACAGTTTAAGTAATTGAAATTTGTTTTATGTATCATCATTAAGTAGTTAAAATTAATTTTATGTATAGTATTAGCTGGGGAAGTGCATGTTATTTTTACAGAATATCGGTTCATTTGGCCCACATTGGTATAATAAATAGCCCTTTCTCATTATATTTAATCAAGATCTCTCATGAGCTTCTTTCTTCTATGTCAATCTTTTCTTAATTTATTGCAGGCAAGAGCTGAGAGGGAAGCCCAAGCTGCAGAAGGTGGATGGACAGTTGTTGTACATCACAAAGGTCGGAAAAAGACAACTGATGCTGAGAGTGGAATTGCTGTGGGTTCTGTTGCCCAAGCTGCTGTTATAGACAAGATGGCACAGAAGAAAAAGAAAGAAGTTGGTTTAGATTTCTATCGGTTTCAGAAAAGGGAAGCCCACAGAAATGGTATGTGCTAATTCAGTTGCAATTGCTTATAGTACATGTTTAAAGAACTTAATGGCATAGTCAATTGTATGGTTCAAATTTGATGATGACGCCTCTGTAAGGATTGTGTATATTTTTTATACTCTCTTTCCTTCCCTTTTTCTTCACCTTATTTCCTGCACCACTTCTCCTTTGATTTAGCACTTACTGATTGTTATTTGAGATTAATTATCATGTTGCATATTCATACATCAAGTTAGATCTGGTAGTACCCTGAAAAATAGGTTGGTGCTGCAATGATATGATTTACTGCCATTAGGGTATCTCTGTATTGTGCAAAACACTTGATTGCATGTATACAAGATCCAGCTGTCAATTTTGTTAGAGCTTCCAACATTCAACTCAAGACAGAATTGGGCATGATATTTTGTCCTCATCGGTTTTGCATAAGGGTGAGGCAATTCTGTCAAGTTTAAGTGATTTTCTTTTCGTTTTTTTATTCAAACACAAATATTCTTATAAATGCTTTACCAACCTAAACATGCTACCATCGGGAAAATTTCCTTGTTCGACATTCATATATGCTTCCCACTCCATGTGCAATCTAGACTGCCTGAAGGTTTTTGGTACCTTTTTTACAACACTCAAGTGATAAGTTGACCTAATAAGAATGTATGAGCTAATATTGCTTTAGGTGTTGCTGCCAATTTGTAGAGAAATGAATGTGTCTCAATTTGGTTTACACATTTAGTTGTCGTTTCTTGTGGCCTGTGATACATTACCTAGAACTTGATCGTTAGATAGAGTTTTGTTCCTTATCTAGTCAAGTTTTCTTATTTTGCCTACTGCTCTCTTCATACGGAAATATGATGGATTTGTGCTGTATGCAGAGATCATGATGCTACAAAGCAAATTTGAGCAGGACAAAAAGCGGATACAACAACTGAGGGCTGCAAGGAAATTCCGGCCCTATTAACTGGAGTTCCGGATGTCATTCCTGGATTAAAGTTTGTCTTCAGCTAACCAAAAACATCTCCGCTGGCCTGAATCTTTCTTTTCCTTTCCCCCTTGCGTTTTACACCATAATTCCACACTGAAAGAGGACTGGCTCAGTGTCAGTTCCAGATGTCCGTTGTACGTTACGTTTCAGCTTAATTCTTTTGTATACTTATATTTCAAAGTGAGTTATAGATGTGTAATATACTTGCTAATGAATTTGGAGGACAGAGTAAGAGAACTACTTATAGCATCAATGTAGCAAACATGTACACTAAATGTAGACAAATTGCATGGGGAGAATTTGGTAATTTTAAAAAGGGGAATCGCCAGAGTTTGGAAATTCTGTAATTTGATTTAGAAAATTGGAGGGAATATATGCAGGCCATTTCTTGAAAAGAAAAAGTCATCAGAGAATATCCAACCTGGAAGAGACTTAAAAGACAGAGGATAGCTTGTGTTTCCCTGAGAAATACATTTTTGCCCAACTTGATTGATTTGTGAAACTCATAGGTACATTAAGATATTAATATGGAGCTTTATGTAAATCAAAAAATTGATAGATTGACAAGCCATTTTATCTTATATTGGGGGTAATAAAGTAATTTGGTAACACTATCTATTAATTTGTCCAAATTTCTAAAAGACACAAAGAGTAACTGTCATACGTATAATCAAAAGATTTTTTCTTTTCGATAGGATAATCAAAAGAATTTTGAAACCATTAAACGACTTACAAATAAATCAATCACCAACTAATTAACAATATAATCATAAATTCACTATTTGGCATATTTATTTCATACAATAAAGTAAACATGGCTTAAGAGTATGTTGTACTTTAACTATTTAGGTCAATTTCTAGTGAAAATTTTAAAAGTAAAACTATGAATATATGAGTCGTGAAATATAATCATTTAGTTGGACCATTAAATATATAAAATGTTACAAAATTAAGCGCTTATGAACTTGTGTTTTTATTTTTATAGAAACTCGCAATACCCTAAACTTTTTGATTTTACATTTCTCAAGGTAGCATTTTTGAATTTTAAAAGATTAGAGACAAATATTAGAAACTAAAGAAATTTAAAAGGACAATTTTTCAAATTTATCCTTTTTATTTTTCTAATTAATATGGCAACAATATTTTGTGAAGGTTTAGAATAAAGTAATTTATACATTTTTCAAAATATATTTTTGTGCCAAATTAGTTGTAGGAGCCAATCAAAATCTCAAAATTAAATAAAAACCCTAAAACAACAATTAAAGAACAACCCTAAATTAATTAGTTTATATGTTTAATATTTTGGAAACCCATTTAATATAAAATTCCAAATTAACAAAAAACTAATTAAAATATGGTTTTGATGCCTAAAAACAAAAGAAATGATTTTCCATAATTTTGGTAGAAAGAGAGCAACTCATTAATTAAATTAATTAAAATGAGAATTGTAGGCTCCACTGTTCTCCCTTCTAACGGCTAGTAAAGGTTTACACAAACTCATAAAGCTGAACCAGAAACCCGATCAGAACCATCCATTCTCAGTAATCCAACGGATCCTATTCAAATCTGAAAATATGACAGTTAACGCCTGAGAGGCGTCCCGCCACTTCGCCCACATTTTATATACGACGCTCTGCTCCTCTTCATCACTATTTTCTGACAAGAACGAAGGGAATTCTAGAGAGAGAAAGAGGAAATTCTAGAGAGAGAGAAGGGAGGGGCTGTTTGTGAATTGTGGCTATTGAAAACCCATAAGAAAAGGTGAGGCGAACAGCGGTGATCTCCTGGTGTTTCTGTCGTCTTTCTTGGAGGGGTTCCCGAAATCGACGATCAAGAAGAAGGATTGGAGAAAGAAGAGGAATCAAATTTCTGGGTTTTTTCTGTTCATCAGGTTTGATCAATGCTTAAGAGTTCATAGGTTCAGCTTTCTTTCCATGTATTTCGCCGAGATTTAAATCGAGGTTTATGCATGAATTTCCTGTAATAGTTCATGATCCCTTGATATTAATTCGGACCAGGCATTTCTTTAATTATTCTTGGATTTGCTGCGTATATACTTGTTTTGTGATCCTTACCGCAAGAACAGAGTTCTAGACTTCCGTTTGGGCTACCAACATTCCCTTTCTTGGTAATTTTCTTCTCCTGGGGATATAGTAGAATTGTTGACTTCCTGGGATTCTTCTGTGTTCCGATCTGAATTATTACAAGATACAATGTTTAGTTTCATTTGATGCATAGTTACTCCTTGGGACTTCTGTTTCTTGGTTTTGCTTTGGTGTTATCCCTCTCTTGATATTGATTTATTCTCTTACGAGGGACATTTTAACTTGAATTCTTGACAACTTGTCCCATTATATCAGCAAAGTTATGATTAGTCTTCTTGTGTTTGATCAGTTGGAGGAGGGAAGCAAAAGAACGGTCACGCCGAAGGCAGAAATCGGCGAGTTCTCGGAGACATTGGGAACTTCGTAACTGCACCAGCTGTTGAGGGGAAGCCTCAAAATCAGATGCCCGCCCCATAACAAGGTTTCACTTCTCTACACACACACACGTGTGTTTCTGTGCTCTTGTTTTGGTAAAAGATATAAGTAACAGAAGAATTGACCATCATTTCTGATTTCAGGAGTTTTTTCGCACAATTGCTGGTAAATGCACAAGCAGCAAAAGAGAAAAACAACAGCAAGGTTAAAGAAAAATAATAAAAAGAACTCCAATTGATCAGAGCTTCTCAACATTGTTTTTTTTAATTTTCTTGAGTACTAAGTACTAAGTATTGGTGAGATAACAAAATTTTGCAATATGCAGAAACCCACTGGCAGAAAATGTTAATGATTTGGTCGGAAAAGATGGTGCTGTGAAACCCGCCGTGCCTCACAAGAAGGAACCCTTGAAGCCGAAGAAGGAGGCTGTAAATGTAATCAGTCCGGACGAAGACGGAAGCTGCAAGAGTGGATGGAAACTAAGGGAAGGATCATCAAAGAAGTTTGAACTGATGCCTAAGAGTCTCTACCTTACATTTAATATAGTGGATCGGTTCCTTTCGGTGAAAACTGTTCCAAGAAGGGAACTTCAATTGGTCGGGATTAGCTCGATGCTAATTGCTTGCAAATATGAAGAGATATGTGCGCCGGAGGTATATATGCTGTTAAATATTGGCTCGATCAAACATGAAATAAAGTTAACCAAGTTTTCGATCTTTCTCAGGTCAGCGACTTCATAGCTATGTCGGACAATGCTTATGTCAGAGAGAAAGTGCTTCTCATGGAGAAAGCAATTCTTGGGACACGAGAGTGGTATCTAACAGTTCCAACTCCATACGTCTCTCTCGTTCGATACATTAAAGCTTTTCTTCCATCTGATAAGGAGGTATTTTATGGTTGTTGCATATGTAATTTCCAGTTGAAGTAGCTGAATGTGAGTGGCTTATTCATTTATTTGTTGACGATGCAGATGGGAGAACATGACATTTTTCTTTGCCGAACTTGGTTTAATGAACTACTCTGCCGTCATACCGTATTGTCCCTCCATGCTTGCTGCTTCTGCTGTATACGCTGCACGTTGCACTCTTAACCGGATTCCCCTATGGACTGAAACTCTGAAGCACCATACCCGCTACTCTGAGGATCAGCTGATGTACGTAAATTGATCCAAATAACTACAGACACCACACACCCCTTGAGTTATTACAAGAGAAGAATCCCTCGATTTAGGAATATCAATTACTGCAACTAAATTTTTCAGGAACGTCCTTGTAATTATTCCTTATTACATTTTTGTTACAGTTTATATACTAAAACTCTTGTCTGTATTGATGTAACAGGGAGTGTGCAAGGCTTTTGGTGCGCTTCCACTCCGGTGCTGTTGCTTTGTTTCCCAGCAAGAAGCCTTCTCCCGAGCTGCTGCTGATGTTGCAAAGACAACAAAAGGTGTGTCCATGTCCCCTTTGAGTTGTTTCAGATGGGCACTATGTATTGTTCAGACAAGACAGATCCTCAACTTGCTCAACCATTTGAGGAGTTGCAGCATCTTTGGAAGATATCTCATACAACTTCTGACGACCATATGGATCTCCACCCAAACCATTTACGAATAAGTCCCTCTTTGAACTCTTGAGTTTTCTCAGATTTGGGCTGTTTTGATAATCCTCCTCTGAACTCTTGCTACAATATAAGTAACAGAGTTAAAACAATAATTTCATAAGTTTTCATAAAAAAAAGTTAAATAACACTAGCAATTACAGTTGCTTGATCAGCTTCAATCCCTTTCCCACAAGATCGAGATTCAAAAAACATCTAATTGTATAGTATCTTTTCCTTCCTGTTGCATTAGAAACATAAAGAGGATAAAAAAAATATTATACCTTTGGTCTGCCCAGTACGATGAGGATACTTCTTTTTAGCTCTACTCTCTGCATTTCGCACTACTTGTTTCTACAAAAATATATGAAAAGTTATTCATACACACAATCTGAAAGAGAATTTAAAAAGCAAAAAGTATACAAAAAATTATTAACCTGCACTTCATCATGCTTCCAATATTGTACAAGAATTAACCACTGATCCAATTTACTGTCAACTATCAGTTTGAGATTATTATTAGGCTGTCAATTATCTCTTTCTGCTCTCAGGTCAACTTACTTATGTTGGGTTTTTGTATTTTCTGAGGATTGAATTGTGTGTGTTCTTGTTTTGTTAAAAGATAAAAGTAGTAGAAGAATTGACCATCATTTCTGAGTTCAGGAGTTTTGGCGCACACATAGAGAAAAACAACAGCAAGATCAAAGAAAAAAAATAGAGAGAACTCCAATTGATCGGAGCTTCTCAACATTGTTTTTTGAATTTTCTTGAGTACTACGCTTTACAAAATTTTGCAATAACTATGCAGAAACCACTGGCAGAATATGTTAATGATTTGGCAGGAAAAGATGGTGCTGTGAAACCGGCCGTGCCTCATGAGAAGGAATCCTTGAAGCTGAAGAAGGAGGTGTAAATGTAATCAGTCCGGACGAAGACAAAAGCTGCAAGAGTGGACGGAAACTAAGGGAAGGATCATCAAAGAAGCTCCATAACTTCGCTCCGTACACCTGCCTTTGTTATTTAACATTTTTTTGCAGAAAAATAAAGCTCTACATCGAAGTAGGCACATACGGCACCCATTATGCCCTCCTCCATGAAGGCGCACCCTCTTAACAGTACTGCTCCATACAAGCACGAAGTAAGTTTTTCTTATTCTAAACATGCTATGCTTATTATATTCTTTGCCGGAGTTTGAAAAAAAAACGAGAAAAAAAAAGTTCATTCTTCGGACTCCATCTCTGAAGATTTCTACTCTAATAATTGTCGAAATCTTCACTTATTAGAGTGGGGCGTCAATATTATAATACATAATAGTACGATTAATTGATAAATTCTTTTAACTAAATTATATAATAGCGAGAAATTGATAGAAAGTTCATAAAAATATCTCGAGAATTATATTTAAGAAATATATGTTATTAAAGAGGAAAAAATAAAGTTTTTAATGATAATTTAATTTAAGGATGTTATTAAAAAGGATAGTTATAAATATATATAAGGGGTTTAGTTAAATGTATTCCTATGAATTACTTAATAAATTATAAATATCTTTATGAGGCCTATAATGTCTAGTTACTAAGAAGAACTAGAACGAAGATTTGTATTTAGATAGAAAGGGAATATTAAAGAATTATTAGAAATTGTACGAATAATATTTAATATTATATTTAAAAAAATTACAATATTCTCGATATATTAATTGTATGTGGTATATCTCATTATAGAATACAGGGGTAAGGTGAAAGAACTGACAATTATCGATTGAATAGATAAAAGCATTGTGAAGTCGAGGTAAGTAAATAATTAGAATTATCTATCTATGTTTTCTTTATTTGTGGTATTAAATTTGTGGTTCATGCCGACGTTGATTTATCTGAAAATATATGAGTGGTGAATGATTTAATTTAATTGATGATATTGTGTACGTGAAATGCGAAGACGCATTGAAATATTATATTTGTTGTATGTTGTGTTGTGGGTGTTTGAAATTGAGAATGTATTGATATATGCTTTTACGTTACTAGTTGCTTACAAGAATGGTGATATGTGGAAATGAGGGAGTTGTGGAAATTGAATATAATTGTGGTATGAATACCCCTTGATGTGTTGAAAAACCTATAAGACGAAATGAAATAAAAAGAGCTATGATGCGATATGAGAAAGAAATGAAATGAAAAGCGATGTTGCGATATAAAAGAGCTATGGTGCGAATTGAAAGAGCTCTGATACGAAATGAGATTGATGAGCCGGTTGTCAAGGGGATTCACTTGATCTTATTTAACGGTGAGATTGAGTTGACGGAAAAAACACGATATCACCTTCTGGTAAGCAAACTAAAAGAAAGGGAGTTTAATTGGTTGTTTTGTTGCGAGTTAGCTATGTGATGCGATGAAGCTGATTATGTTGGAATTAAATTGACTGTATTCCATGCATGTTGCCTACTTATCTTGTTTAGGTTGTGTTTGATATACATATATAAATAGGGCTGGTTATTTACTTACTGAGTGGCAGACTCACTCCTCTTAATAGACTTTGAGGTGTCTGTCTGTTGAAAACTAGGTCTACACGCTATACTCAGGCAGGTCGGGCCAGTATGTTGTTTTCTCTTCTTCGTCAGTTAGAGTACACAAATTGTATTTTATTTGTATAGAGAGAATGTAAGCGTGGGGATTAATTGTGATAGATTACTTGTGGTATTTGATATGTATATATGATGTTGTGGGTTGGTTATGCCTGTTATGAGGTTGGGATTACGTATGCATATTGATTAGATGATTATGTGCATTTATAGATATAAACATAGGAATTACTTTAAGTACGTTTAGGGAAGATATAGTCCTAATAGCGTTAGAGGGTGCTACAGGGGGGGGGGGGGGGCTATTAATGTGCATAAAAACAGGTTGGCCCAAAGAGGCCCAAACGATCCAAAAAGAAGAAAGAAACGAGATGCTTGTAACATCTTAAGAGGCCCAAGGATCTGGAAAGCTTCCTTGGCGAGCACCCCACAAAAAACAGATAGGTGGACGGTTTTGGCAGGTGCCCCCTGAAATCCAGATAAGCGGGCTGTCTTGGCAAGTGCCCCCTAGAAAATAGATAGACGAACGGCCTTGGCAGGTGTTCCTTAGGAGACAGATTGGTAAAGGAAGGAGGTTGAAGGCATTCCCTTTTTATTTGGCCCATGAAGAGATCTAAAGCCTAAGCAGGGCCACATCCAAGATGTTGATGACCCGTTGAAAAATTACCAGGCTCAACCCAAGAGGGAAGTTCAGTATGATCGGCCCAAGAAGGAAGCCTGGTACAAGACCTGCCTTCCAAGCCTAGCCTTGGGAGAAAGGAAGCTCACTCAAGAAGCTGGATTCCTTGCAAGTAGGAGTCCTCATGTAAAAGGAATTCTCCTCCAACCGAAGACGTGCTGCTCAAGTCAAGGAGGAGATAAGATCGTGCCTTATCCTTGGATTTTCGCCTTCTGTCTAAAAAATGCAAGTCACCCCAAAGTTATTGCGAAGAGGGACTCATTCTCTATAAATATAGGCAGTACTCCTCAACACAAATACCTGCAGCCTCCTAATAGACTTACCTTCAAAAAGCTGGAAACTATTTTGTTATTTCGTTGCAACTCCCACTTTGTACTTTTGTCATATTTTACTCACAAAATCTTTATTTTTATTTCAATTTTTCATTTTAGCACCCCTCAATAGGACGCCTTCTTTAGTACTCCAGCAAGGATGCCTTCTTCCATCCACCAAGAGGGACACCCTCTAGAATTTGAAAAACCACTCTCTGATCGATCCCCCAAGAGGGAGCATATTATTAAAACATATGTATATATATATATATATATCTATATTTACACCTTTATATTAAGGGAGAACACCTAATTGGTGTCTCTCTTTTTTTGATCTGCCATTTTTTTTTTGTTAAATTATTTTAGCAGTTTTTTTCCTAAACCTCCATATTTTTCTCTTTCTCAACTTTCATATTTTTTCTTCTCCACTCTCCTCTAAATAGCTACCCATAACTTCTATCTTTGCACTACTTTTTTGTGTTTATTTAACTAAAATATATAATTTGAAAATGTAATAATTATATTGTAATATTTTGAACAAATTTTGATGTGTCACATACACTAGTTATATGTAATTGAAGTGTACTTTATTGGTATGTTAATTTTTAGTTATTAATATTTAATTATTTTTTTTCTTAACTCTCCATTTTTTTCCTCTCTTCTTAACTTACCATTTTCTCTTTTTTTTTTTTAACTTCCACATCTTTTTTCTTCTCTCATTTTTTTATTATTTTCTCATTTTTTATACTTTTTAATATTTTATTAATTTGATTTATTTATGTTTAAAATAATATTAATTTTTTTAAAATTTTATATTAATTATGCACATATATATATGAATGTGCCACATATGTTTGTATATATTATATTCTGAACTTGAATTCACAATGAACATGCTGTCTATAAAATGGTAATAGCATTTGGAAATTACAAGAGAAGAGGACATAACTTTCAGAGGGAAAGTGTTCCTGCACCAAAAAGAGAAAATAAGAGAATTTGGGGGGGGAATTGCTAATACTGATAAACAACACTAACAAAAAGGAACGGAAATACAATTTTCTCAAATTTATGGGGTATCGATGGGAATTAGGAGATACTCGTAGGGGACAGAGATGCAGTAAAAACAACGCTACCCGGAGACCGACAATCTTCCGCACTGTCAAGCTCAAGCCTTCAGCACTACATTTCAGATTTTCGAGGACCCATTTTACTACTGTCGATCACATTTGCGGATTACCAGGATTTAGATTGTGCTCAGGTACAACACGGAGAGGTAAATAATGATGCTTGATCAGAGTGTTGTTAGTGTTTCCATGTTTAATTGTCTGATTGGAATTTTCGAGGTGAGATATTTTGGGTAGTAAAGAATTTCATCCCCGACTACGAAAGATGAAGAACCCTGTTTTACCTTTTCTTTTCCTGGGTATTTGGATATGATTTTTCTTTTTTCACGTTCCATAAGTGTATGTAGTTTGTGTTTTTGTTAGAAAAACTTGTTATCTCGCCGCTTTCTTCTTTGATTAGTACTATTGATTCGGTGATTAGATTTGTATCTCAAACCAAGACTTCTAGCAAGTATTATGATGCTATTTTAGTGATTACTGTGATAATAGTAGAAAAAGTTGTTACTTTTATGAAAATGTTGGTAACATTGTTGAATGTGGAGTTATATTTGGAGTTCAATATGATCCTTTCCTCTTTTACCGATGGATGATGAATATATTTTTGTGTTGCAGATAACATCTTACAATCTTAGTAAGGAAAAAGAAAGCAAGTGTTGTGACAAAAAGAAATGGTTAACTCAGAGGAGCCAAGGAGAAGGGTGGCTTTTGTGCTAGTTGATGGTTTAGGGGATGTATCGCTGCCGAGATTTGGTTATAAGACTCCTCTGCAAGTAGCCAATGTGCCTAACCTGGATGCCATTGCTTCAGCCGGAATCAATGGTTTAATGGATCCTGTTGAAGTAGGATTGGCTTGTGGAAGTGATACCGCACATCTTTCTCTATTAGGCTATGATCCTAGGGTTTATTATCGAGGTAGAGGGGCATTTGAATCAATGGGTGCCGGGCTGGCAATGTCCCCAGGAGATATAGCATTCAAAGTATGTGCTTTGTTCTTTTCCTATCATCTAAATTCCAGCTATCATAAGTTGATATCTATTGTTGTTTGTCCTCAAAAAGAGAGTGGCTTACATTCAAGGTTGAGAGATTTTATCATTTCATATTTTCTCTTGTATCCCAATGCTCCGCCTTAAAATTTCTGACATGTTGTATATGTCTCCACTTATAGAATATTTTTGTTTCATAAGCTGTACGATGATATCATTTTCCTTCCTTCTGAAAAATGTCATGATATAATTGTACAAAAACGATGGTATTCATTTTTATCTCAGTCGAACTTTGCAACCCTGGATGAGAAAACTGGAATAGTTACCAGCAGGAGGGCCGATAGGCATTTTGAAGAAGAAGGACCTGTTCTTTGTGCTGCATTGGATGGAATGAAGCTGCCTAATTTTCCTCAGTATGAGGTTAGAGTCAGGTGCGTGTGGTTCCATTGCAACTTGTTCTCTTCTCCATCTTTGCGTCTCAACTGTGCCTCACTATTTTCCCAAGTTAAATGTTTTGTTGTAAAATCCTATTTTTTTAGGTATGCAACAGAGCATAGATGTGGGGTGGTTGTGAAAGGACCAAAATTAAGTGGAAACATATCAGGAACAGATCCACTGAAGGATAACCGCCTGCTTTTACAAGCTCAACCTCTTGATGATTCCGAAGAAGCAAAGCAGACTGCTGCAGTTGTTAACGAGTTATCAAAGGAGATATCTCGCATTTTGGTTGCTCATCCAATAAATGCAAGAAGAGCTGCAGAAGGAAAGAATATTGCTAATGTTGTCCTTCTACGAGGTTGTGGGATTCGAATTGAGGTAATCTTTTGTAACTTGGGTAATTTATGTCCTCTCTCTTTGAAGAATAGAATCCTTGGAGGCATTTGTTGATTCAAACATCTGTTATGCATTTCAGGTTCCTCAGTTTGAAAAGATACATTCTTTATGGCCATGTATGGTTGCACCTACCAAAATCATTGCTGGCTTGGGTTTATCTCTTGGTATAGATATTTTAGAAGCTCCAGGAGCAACAGGAGACTACAGAACCTTGTTAACATCTAAAGCAACTGCAATATCCAGAGCACTCTCGGCTCCTGTAAACACATGCCCCAATGTCTTTGTACCTGGGGAAGATGAACATAAACCTGGCCGATCTGATGGCTACGATTTTGGATTTCTTCACATTAAGGTGGTGACATTACAATTCTCTCTCCATTCTGTTTCTAAGTTATGTAGTTGTCCTTTTCATGAATGTGCCTGTTCGAAATCTGTTACCTAACATTCTTTTTTGTTTGGGGTCCACCTTGGGCTACAATGCGAGGAGTGTTTATCACACGAACTTCTAACAAAGAAATATATTATTCAGAACACCTTATATTTGTATGTGGACAGTAGATTCTGATAATAAACATCTGTCAAACTTCCCCATCCATATTTAACTCATGATAGCTGGTGAAAGTTGTGCTGTGATGAGTATTGGTATTATTTAACTGTATGCACTTTTGAAGTTGTCCTTATTTTCTTCAAACTCGTTGGAATTGCAGGCGATAGATGATGCTGGTCACGATAAAGCAAGCATCTTCAAAGCCAAAGGATTAGAAGCTGTTGATAGAGCTATAGGCCAGCTAGCTAGACTTCTTTGGCAAGCAGAGTCAACTGGGGCATTTCAGTATTACATTTGTGTCACTGGAGATCATTCAACTCCAGTTGAATATGGTGACCACAGCTTTGAACCGGTCCCATTTGCACTGTGTCGTCTGAAAGACTTTGTTGGTGCGATCGGGGAATCACATCTTTTGGCAACTTCCCTGGACCCATTTCCACTTCCAACCGTCAAATCTGGTGAAGACCTGTCAACTGATTATCCAAATCAAGATGAGAAACGAGGCAAACAGGACCGGGCGTTTAAAGGTGACACTGTTTTTGAGTTCAATGAGATAGCAGCAGCAAGAGGGTGTCTTGGGCGATTTGCTGGAAGTGAAATGATGGGAATCATAAAAACTTTTCTCAAGGTCTGACTGAGAGCCGCTCTGGTTTGAACTTTGGGAGCTGATAAATTACCTGGAATCAAGAATAAGGAAGTAGCATCAGAAAGTAATTTTCTTAAAACTAAGAAGTATCTGACTTGCATCCACTGTTCGCCAGCCTGAGAGAAGGAACTATTTTACCTTTCTGGCTGATCAACTGATGTAGGAACAAAAGCAGGGCAGCAATGGTTTCTATGTATCTACCTTCCACCATCTGCTGATATAAGTCACTTCTCTACTTCTGCAGCTGCTTGTGTATTGAGCTACACTTTAGTTGTTCTTTTTCCAAAATTCAGTTATGATGGTTCTTAACCCTTAAAAGAACTTGTTTCCTACATGTGTCGTGTCGGCACTTGTAACCTTTGGTCCTTTGTGGAAATTCCACATGGACTGAAAATGGGAGGAACTCCACGAATGAATTCTGGAGAAATTGCATTCAAAATCTGGAAGAAAAATCTGGAGAAATTGACACGTAAGCGCCGGCTATGCTAACTACATTAACCAACTAAGCTGAAGAGAAAAACGTTATCACTTACAAAAGTGTTGCGGAAAAAAACATTTTACACCTAAATTTAACTAATGTGCAAAATGTATTGTCTTCATCTTCTCCGTCTGCTTTGTCTCTGGTGTGCGTATGCTCTGGTTCTGCACAATTTGCTGCACACAATTCCTACAGCCACCCTCAAGCTGACCTTGGGAGCTCAAAGCCAGCTTGGACAACAATCGATTGAAAGCAGAAAAAGGAAGGGCTTTGCTGAAGAGGTCTGCAATCTGTTCAGGCCCAGGGATGTAAGAAGGTGCAATGAAACCACACTTGAACTGATCACACAACAAGTGACAATCCAAGTCAAGAAGGGCTTTGGTGAAGAGGTCTGCAATCTGTTCAGGCCCAGGGATGTAAGAAGGTGCAATGAAACCACACTTGAACTGATCACACACCAAGTGACAATCAAAGTCAAGGTGCTTGGTGCGCTCATGAAACACAGGGATGGCCGTAATGTGAAGAGCGGCCTTATTGTCACACTAAAAAAGAATTGGCTGAGAAACTGGAACACAAAAATCACGAAGTAGATATGAGACCCACAACAATTCACTCACAGTCGACGCCATGCTGAGATATTCTGCTTCAGCGGAAGAGCGAGATACTATGGCCTGTTTCTTGGTCTTCCACGAGATGAGTGAAGACCCAAGAAAGACACAAAAGCCGGTACTTGAGCATCTGGAATCAAGACACGAGGCCCAACTAGCATCGGAGTATGCAGAAAGAGTAAGAGCGTTGTGAGCAGGGAAGAAAAGACCCAATGAACTTGAACCCTTCAAATAGCGAAGGATACAGAGAGCAGTGTCCCAGTGAGATGTTCGAGGATGAAGGATACAGAGAGCAGCATCCCAGTGAGATGTTTGAGGATGCTGGAGAAACTGAAATTAGTTGCTGAACATGGAAAGAAATATCTGGATACATGAATCCAAGATAAAGCAGGTGTCCCACTAATCGTCTATATTTGCCCGGGGATGACATCTTGCAACTCCTTTGTCTTCTCCATCTTTACTTTCAAGTATGCCTAGCTATTTTACAAGTAAAATTTATGTTATAAAATCATCTCTTTTGGTTATGGAACATGGCATAGATGTGGGGAGGTTGTGAAAGGACCAACATTAATGATAAGCGCCTGCTTTACAGTCTCAACGTCTTGTTGATTCAGATGAAGCAAAGAACACTGCTGCAGTTGATAACGAGTTCTCAAAGGAGATATCTCACATTTCAGGTTGCTCAACCTCTTGATGATTCAGATCATGGTTCAAACTATCGGCCGATATTGATCCCATAAATTCACCCGATTACATATATTATCTCAGGTGACTCCGTATCGTCGTTACAGTGATATATCACCAATAAAATCGGATTTTATAGTCAAGAATGTACGAAGATGGGCCATAGAAAGCTGCTGACAAAGTTGCAGCAGACAAAGGATGATGGCAGAGCTTCCTGAAGAAGATAACAGACCCTAATCGCATCCATTGACAAATTTTTTAGTTATACGCTTTATTCCTTAGTTGCTTAATGTGAAAGTTGCACACGTTTCTATTATTTTGTAACAAGTCTTTAGTTAGCTTCAAATCAGTTAGCATTGGTTAGACTCCGTTAGCAGCAGTTAGTTTCTCTTCTCTGTGTTTAAACGCTTGAGAGGCAGCCATAGTAGATACGATCAATACAATACAAAGCTTCTGCATAGTGGTTTCTCTTCTCTGTGTTTAAACACTTCAGAGGCCGTTAATGGTTTGGTTTCAAGGATTTTGGTTATACTTGAAGCTGTCCATGTTGAGAGTGATAGTGAAAAAGCTGTCCATGTTAATGGCTTGGTCCATAGTTGGGGGTTGAAAATTGCCATGATAGTGAAAAAGTAGAAATTAAGAACCAAAAAAGTTGATCAAATAACAAAAAATAGAGTAAATTTTCGAATTAAATTAGACCTTGCAGCTGAGATGTATTGAATATTGATAACTCTTGTTAAAAACAATGGGTCGTCAAACCTCAGTGTCATGATGCATATTTATCTTATGCATTTTTATGATTAATTTTATCGATGTTTGATATGATAAAAATTTTGGTTTGTTATATAATATAGTAATTTGTGATACTTAAATTTTTTTTGTAATTTTATTTTTTTTTTTTGGAATTTTTTGAGCATCTTTTATATTTGTTTCATATATCGCGATATATCAAGATTGATGTGAAACAATATCCCTCAATATTAACACCAGGACTTTGAACCATGATTGAGATGAACAAGTCCCATTTGCATTATGTCACCTAAAAGACTGTCAGTGCTATCCCATTTGCATTGTCACCTAAAAGACTGTTGGTGCTGTCGGCAGGGGATCACAGCTTTTGGCAACTTCTCCGGCCACTGATTGTGTAAGTCAAGACTAGAAAGTGCGCGGGCGTTTAAAGGTGACACTGTCTGGATTTCAATGAGATAGCAGCAAGAAGAGTGTATCTTGTGAGATTAGCTGACGGGAATCATTAAGGCATTTCTTAGGGCAAACCATAAGCTGCTCTGGTTTGAAGCTTAGGGGTTGACAAATTGTTGGAAATAAGCTTTAAAATTTTCTACATTGTCAAATTATTTCCAACACTTTATTTGATCTTAATGTGCCAGTTTAATTTGATATTTATTTGAGATTTATGGTCCCATTATTATGATGATTTAATTGTGGATTTATAAGATTTAATAAATATTTGACCGTCACATTTTATATATTTATGTGACCTATTTATAATTGAATTTATTATAATATTATGAGTTCTAATTAGGTCACTTAATATTTTATAACGATCAAATTCTTATAACTATTTAAAGGGCCATTAGCCTTTTTTTCATTTGGCACATTGAGAGAGATATAGATTTTATATGGTTTATGAATTGAGAAATATTTTATACTCCCACAAGTATTTGTAGAGTTTTGCAACGTGACTGTGGATTGATTCCTAGTCTCCTCGTGGTCGTGCACATGGGATGAGACACTGCTGAGAGCTAATGGGGTTTTATCCTGGAGTCATGGTCAGTCGTTAAAACTTGCACGTAGAGAGGCAATCATGGTTTTAGGTCAGCGACAAGTGTCGTGACTCTCCATCGGTGCAGCTTTTCTAATTTCTAATTTTATTTCGTTCATTTCTGTACTATATGTAATTGTCATAATATGTATAATAATATTTTATGTTTTAATGTTATTTTGAGATGTGATTATAAACACAAATCACATCATTTTCCACAACAATCTAAAGCCATGATTATGAATGTGATTTGTGTCGTGACTCTCCATCGGTGCAGCTTTTCTAATTTCTAATTTTATTTCGTTCATTTCTGTACTATATGTAATTGTCATAATATGTATAATAATATTTTATGTTTTAATGTTATTTTGAGATGTGATTATAAACACAAATCACATCATTTTCCACAACAATCTAAAGCCATGATTATGAATGTGATTTGTGTTGAAAAAAAAGAAAACTGCATGATTACAATTCTAATTCAGAGTTTGTTCTTGTGCGAGGCATTTGATTTTCAAATGAAAATTGAGGTATATATGTTGCATTAGCTACTCCAAAAGTGGAACATATTTGATACTTCAAAGAGCTCTCGTCAACAAAATGGTATGAGAATTTAATAAGGCCAATGTGATTCGATCATGCTGTAAGAGGTATGTCTATTTTTTTTTATGTTTTCATAAGAAAGTGAAATTTAATTAGTTCTGTTATGGTCTCTTTCTTGGATTGGTGTTTGAATTGCAAGAGAGTACATATGGAGCCTTAACAAATTTGCATGAAGTATTTTAAATATACTGTTTTATTTATTGCCTTGAAATTCTACTTGCTCATCTCTAAGTCAAGAGTTTGGTATGAAAATTTTGCCTCATATGAAATTCCAAGAGTTGATTGTATGACTCTTTTATCATGTTATACTCTTTGTAGCAAGATTTTTTTATCAAGTTGTGCACAATAATTGTTTGTCAAATATGCACAACGAGTTTATGTGTACATTCTGAAAAGGAAAATTGCCTAAAGAAATTATGCATTCTCTGTGATAAACCATTAGGTAAATTTTCATTATTCATTAATGGAGTTATGTTCCAAATCATCATAAATAGAATTATTAGTAAGCAAACTATGAATAAAAAAAAGAGAAATATGCAAATTATTTGAGTGTTACAATTTCTTTGATTTATTAAGCAGTAATTAACTTCCATAACTATTGTTAATTAGCTAGGTTTGTAATGGCCATTGAGAACAACGGCTAATTAATTTAATTATAAGGATAATAATCAAGTTTAGAGCTAAAAATGAATGGGAATAAATTTATTATTATTAAAAATTATTAATGAGTATGAATGTGCCTTTAGAAACATTATATTCATGATTTTGTAACTACCATACACATAGGATATGTATTTCTCATCCATCCACAACAAATTTATAAAATGAGATTAGCATTTGATAAGCTTGTTTAATTTTTTTATAAAAATTGAATGACTAGAAAATGCATGAGATACCCAAAAGTATGAGCCTATATAATCTTATATATATTTTTTTATATATGAGTTCACATATCAAATTATTGGATTTATATATTGATTCTCAAATATTAGAGTCGAAATCTCTTTGCTCTGCAAGTATTTATATAAACAACAATTTTATGAGATTATTCCAAATACTCATGCCTAAGTGATCAGTTGTATGGGTGAAGAGTACTTTTCTTTCGGCTACAAATTTACTGACTTGGGATGCTTCATATATGAATGAACATGTAGAAGTATTTGGTGAAATTGAATTTCTATTATTTAGTAGAATAAATGAATGATTAGATTGAATAATGTTGGAGGTTATATTTTAATAACATTCTAAGATGCAATTATTATTGTGTTTATTTTGGGTGATTAATGATACCCTTAATTGAACAATTAAATTCTTGCAAATCTTATCAAGTGTGGGGGTATGCACAAATTTTACTTGTCTATAATAGAAATGCACAATATAATATTTTATTATTAGAGCAACAGAAGTAATGGAGATATGGAATTTATGTGATTGCTTATTTTCTCCAATGTCAAAAGGGAGTGTGGGGGTTGAAATATGATAGAATGTGATATTGTGATAACCCTTATGTGGCATTTATATTGTGTTTAATTAGAACTGATGGACCTAGTAAAATGTGGTAATTAATATAATCATGAATTTTGAAAATAATTTTTTTGAAATGTGAATGTGCAAGAGTTACACATTAAAATAAAGATATGTGAAATTTGCTTTCATGATTGAGAAATTATTTTCTTTGAATTATAAATGCAGAGAGAGTATGCAATAAGAATAAAGACATGTGAATTATTATTTTGTGGAGTTCTTATTTTGATATGCAGGTCATGTGCTTGACATGATAGTGAAAAAACAAAAAAAAAAAGAGGCATGTGATATAATATTTCATGTGATGGAAAAGTGCCTCAGGGGACTAGCGCAGAGGCAAGATCCTTTATCATCGAAGGGGATGGGCTAAGCCCGTAAGGAAGTCAACTCCGGGAGTAACCCAACCTTTGTGATTGGAGACCCCATGAAGAAGCTTCAATAGGTAGAAACAACCCGCACTGCGAGACTTATATATAGCACATTATTTTGAGGAGAGAGTATAAAAAAAAAAAAAAAAATACAATGATCTCCTTCCCATCCCTAAGGTGAAGTGCTATAAAATGTGATGTTAGGTTGGGCTTTGACCCTTAATGAGACCAAAGGCGGGATTTCCGCGAGGTATGGGTCACACATACCTTTGGAGGGCTCACCTAAGTGAGAGTTGTCATGGGCCATGACTATAGGTTTGAGCTAACCCTAGAGACCTCACGAGAATCAGGATCAGAGCGTAGCCATTAACGCGCTCAACCACTATAACCATGTCCTAAAGTCTATATCGTGTGTGTGGTAATTGAAGTTTGGCTTAAGGGGCATAATTCAAGGCGAAGTCCATTATTGCTCCTTCAAATGGATTTTTCAACACTAAGTGTATGTTCAAGCCCGAAAGGTACATGCACCGATTGCACGGTATAAGTTGCAACTATTTTATTACATATTTTGATTTCGAAAATTTTAAACCTTGTGGGGGATTGTTGGAAATAAGCTTGAAAATTTTCTACAATGTCAACTTATTTCCAACACTTTATTTGATCTTAATGTGCCAGTTTAATTTGATATTTATTTGAGGTTTATGGCCTCATTATTATGATGATTTAATTGTGGATTTATAAGGTTTAATAAATATTTGACCGTTACATTTTATATATTTATGTGACCTATTTATAATTGAATTTATTATAATATTATGAGTTTTAATTAGGTCACTTAATATTTTACAACGGTCAAATTCTTATAACTATTTAAAGGGCCATTAGCTTTTTTTCATTTGGCACATTGACAGAGATATAGATTTTATATGGCTTATGAATTGAGAAATATTTTATACTCCCACAAGTATTTGTAGAGTTTTGCAACGTGACTGTGGACTGGTTCCTAGTCTCCTCATGGTCGTGCACATGGGATGAGACACTGTTGAGAGCTAATGGGGTTTTATTCTGGAGTCATGGTCAGTCGTTAAAACCTGCACGTAGGGAGGCAATCATGGCTTTAAGTCAGCGACAAGTGTCGTGACTCTCCATCGGTGCAGCTTTTCTAATTTCTAATTTTATTTCATTCATTTCTATACTATATGTAATTGTCATAATATGTATAATAATATTTTATATTTTAGTATTATTTTGAGATGTGATTATAAACACAAATCACATTATTTTCCACAACACAAATTACTAGAGATCATGAATAAAGAAGTAGCAGTTGAAAGTCGTTTTCTTAGAACTGAGAAATATGTGAGTTGCATTCACCTGTTCGGCAGCCCCAGCCTGAGAAGGAATTATTCCATATCTTCAGACAACTGATCTTCTCTTTTCTTTGAAACAAAAACTAACCCACGTTGGACGAACCGACCACCACAAAAAAATTGTCAAATCCTGTCTGCGCTACCCTCCAAACCAAACACCTTTTCATGATTACACGCAACATCAAACAATTGAGGAAACTGAAAAAAATAAAAAACGCCCCATGCAATTGGCAAGGCAAAACAAGAGAGTCCAACGAGCAGAAGCAAAAGTTGGAAAGAACTCCTTCACCTTCAGACAGCAACTTCTCCGGGAAATGGCGGACGCCGGCGGCAGCTATCCAATTCCGGTGATCGATATGCAGGATTTTCCGGGCGAGTCCGCGAAGCTGATAAAGGCGTGCGAAGAGTGGGGATGTTTCAGGATTGTGAACTTCCAGGGGGTTCTCCCGGAATCGCTGATGCTGGAAATGAAAGGGGTGATGGGGTCGCTACTGGAGCTGCCGAGGGAGATCAAGATGAGAAATCGGGATGTGATCGCCGGTAGTGGGTATATGGCGCCTTCCCAAATAAACCCGCTTTACGAGGCGTTGGGGCTGTATGATATGGCCTCTACGCCATCTGTTGACGACTTCTGCTCAAACTTGGAAGCAACTCCTCATCAAAGGTCGGAAACTATCAAACACATATTTATACATGTAGAGTTATGTGGTTATACAACACACACACACAACACATTAGCACTACAAACCAGTCCTAATCTCGTACCGCGTTTTATAAGGACACTATCATGAGTACAAATTTACATTTTTGGTGATTTTGGCTGTTCCAAGACAACCTCAAACGCTCATCACTATGTCCAAAAACAGAAAAATGTTTTGTTTAAACTGTTGTAAACATCCCTTTTATTGTGAAAAGGTGTTTTTGTTATACCTGCCAATCAATCTCTAATAAGCTGCAATTACCATCAGGGCAACAATCTTAAAGTATGCTAAAGCAGTGAGGGAACTGATGATGGAGATTGGACATAAAATAGGAGAAGGGGTTGGGGTGCATGATGTTTCACTTGAGGATTGGGTTTGTCAGTTCAGGATCAACAGCTACAAATTCAGCCCTGAAACTGTGAGTTCCTCTGGACTACAACTGCACACAGATGCTAGCTTTCTCACTGTTCTTCAGGATGATGAAATTGGTGGACTTGAAGTGATGAAACCTTCTGGGGAATTTGTGGCACTTCATCCCTGCCCTGGAACCCTTGTTGTCAATCTTGGAGATATTGCTGCTGTAAGTTATTATCATCTTATTTTTTGGATTTTATAAGCTTTATAGTATTTTATAGCATTCTCCTATACGTGTAATGTGAAAGATGTGGAGCAACGGGAGATTCTTGAATGTGAAACACCGCGTGATGTGCAAGGAAGCAGGCATAAGGATTTCAATTGCTTCGTTCCTGTTAGGACCGAGGGAGGCCGCGGTGGAGGCTCCGCCGGAGTTGGTCGATGTGGAACATCCTCGTCTCTTTGTTCCTTTCACTTATCTGGACTACAGAAACCTACGGATCCCAAATAAGCTCGACACCGGCGAAGCCCTTCATCGGTTGCGGCTTCACTAATAATAGTTGAGACAAATTGCAATAATTTGATACCTCAACTTTTGTGTATTTGTCGTATTGGTGCATCAACTTTCTGACATTGCTGAATTGGCATGTTATTGTCTGAATTCGATTGGTTTAGTTTTTCTTGCCAAGATTATTTTGTTTGAATTTGATTGTAACAAATACGAAATCACTATTTAATTAAAAATAAATAAAACATTGGTCACATTTTATTTTCAAAATCATTTAAAATACGACCATTCAAAAATTCTTTTACCAAACTCTCTTTAATTTAAAAAAAAAAAACATCTAATCCGAATTAAGTTTGAATAGAAATGAAATTGAAAGTTGCTGAATTGCACGTATCTAAAATATTGATGTACAACAATAAAGTTGTAACTTAATAATTAAGGCTGAAATTACGTGTTCCAATTCCATTAGTAAGGACTCATGAGTTCAAATCTTCATGAAATGTTAATACATTTAATTACAATATTTGTTTTTAAAGATTTAGCATAATTTTCAGACACTCCCTTATTATTTAAAAAATTATCAATACCCTCTTGATTTTAACAGTCTTGTAACAATTAGCTCAATCCGCTAAGTTTTCATATATTTTCTGTGGTGAACTAACCAAAATGCCAATGTAGATTAAAAATTATAATTTTATTTATTTTTAAAAATTTTCTAATTCTTTTTATGACTTAAGTGGATAATTTTTTAATAGTTTTTTAGAATTTTTAATTTATTCTGTTCGATTTTTTTATATTTTAATTTTTTTAAAAAATACATTAAGGACAAAATTGATAATTTTATATCTTCATTAAAAATTACATAATTTCATCAAATATCAGGAGTATTTGTAATTTTTTAAATAATAAAAAGTATTCACAATCATGTTAAATTTTAAGTGAGGTGGTTGTAATGTGTTCTATTTTATATGAATTTAACATCAATTTATTTTTTTTCAATTAATTATTACTAGAAACTTATTAGTATATTAATCAACTTGTTGGAATAATATAACTAAAGTAAAACACAAAAGCGGAATGCTGTCTGCACAATCCTCTGAAAATTAAAATAGGCAGGCATTAACACAAGCACTTCTACCGGAGCAATGGCCGACGAGATTCCGGTGATCGATTTCCGAGAATTTCCAGGCAGCTTATCGAAGCTGATCAAGGCCTCTGAGGAATGGGGTTGCTTCAGGATTGTGAATTTCGAGAGCATTCTCCCAGTTTCGCTCATGTACGAGATGAAGGAAGTGGTAGCATCTTTGCTGGATCTTCCCCTGGAGATCAAACAGCGCAACGTGGATGAGATCGCCGGCAGTGGCTATAGAGTTCCGGGACTGATTAATCCCATTCACGAGGGTTTGGGTCTGTATGACATCGCTTCCTCTCAGGCTGTTGATGCCTTTTGTGCCCAGTTGGATGCTACTCCTCTGCAAAGGTTCCAACTTTTATACGAATTTCTACTTGCTAACGTTCCGGTTTTCTTTTGATTTTTGAATGGATTGAGAGGGGTGTTTGTTTGGTTCCATTTTCTGGAAAGGTAGTATCTTTACATCTGGAGGTTTTGATGTTCTTGGAATTGTTAACTTGAAGGCAAACTCCGTTTTAGCTTGAAACCTGAGTTTTTGGAGCTGTTGCTTTTAGTTGAGGAATTGCTGTTATTAATCTGGTGATTCTTGTAAATAAGAGTTTTGATGTTGTAAATTAGGTAATGGATGTTTATTGCAGAGATTATAATGTTGTAAAGTTGGGAAGTTGTGTTGTAGTTCTACAGTCGAGATCTAACATTTGGAATTTGCACTATCAGGGCCACAATTACAAGATACGCTAAAGCAGTACACGAGCTGATCATGGATATTGGATGTAAAATAGGAGAAGGTTTGGGTCTGAGAGATGTTCCTTTCAAGAACTGGCCCTGCCAATTCAGGATTAACAAATATCCCTTTACGCCTGAAACAATTGGTTCGGATGGGCTAAGAACACATACGGACAACGGGTTTCTTACCATAGTGCAGGATGATGAGCTATTTGGTGGTCTTGAAGTGATGCGGAAACCAGGTGAATTTGTTGCCGTTCAGCCTCGTCCGGAAGCCCTCCTAGTCAATTTCGGAGACATTGCTACAGTAAGTTAATCTGTTCTCCCTGTGCTAGTTAAGACGATCACATTGTAATGACTCGTGAAATTTATTTTTTTCCATGTATAGGTGTGGAGCAATGGAAGATTCTACAATGTGAAGCATCGGGTTGTCTGCAAACAAGAAGGAATCAGAATTTCGGTTGCTACGTTTCTCTTAGGACCAAAGGAAGCAATGGTTGAGGCACCGCCTGAATTAGTGACTCCAGAAAATCCTCGTCTCTTTGTTCCATTTGGGTTTGAAGATTTTCGGAAAACTAGATTCTATAAACACATGAATGCAGGTGAAGCTCTTGATCTCTTTCGTGTCAAATCCTGAATCAAGTCTAGAATTCTACATTGTTTTCAACACACATGTTTAAGAGTACTTTTGCTTTCTGGTCGTCAGCTATAAAAAGCACATGTTTGAAAAACACATATTGTTGGACTTCTTCTCAGCTACATACAGCACATGTCATGCTGAAGTTGATCAATGTTTAGCAGAAGATGATGCTGTTTGAGTTGATCACGTTGGATCCACGAAAGAGATGAATAACTTATTTAGATGTAATAATGTCAATACTTAATTAAAATTCCTTACTGAACTTTTTCCTAAGCATAGTTGGATAATTCATATTAAAATAGGAGTAATATTCAATTATTCCTACATGTCTGCTATATGGATCTATAACAGAGATATGACTAAAATATGAGTGGTAGTTGCTGAAAGAGATTATTACAGCTACAGCAACAGCTACCTATATCTTTTCAAGAATCCCTTACCATACCTTAAATTTCCTTGGAATTCGCTTTAACCATCATTGAACAACTTTAATAGTAGTAACATATATGTACAAATGAAACAATAGTCATTTTCCCATATATATATTACTTGAAAGAGTATCTTTCCCTCCAACTGGCTATACATTCATCCACACAAAATTTAAACCATCACTTTATTAACGATCTCACCGCAACATTCGTCTTCATTTTCTCTAACTTTTGTTATTCTCCCGATTTCTTTCTTTTCTTTCCTTACAACCGGAAAATGAAGCTCCAGGGGTCTGAACTCCCTGTCGGAAAGCCCCAAGCAAGAAGGAAAACATCAAAGCTTGCTCCACTTGTTGCCCTGACAATATTTCTAACAATCCCTTTGTATTACCCCACCATAAGAGACTCTACCAAGAAACTGTCTGAAACTTCGCGTCCATATGAAACTTTGGAGGAAACAATAAAACCAACCACCCATTTAGAAACTCCCCCTAATGACAATACTGATGAACCTTCGACATTAAGCGATGCTAGTTTGGAAACCCCCGCAACGGACAATACTGATGAACCTTCGACATTAAATGATGCCCAATTAGAAACTCCCCCGACAGACAATACAGATGAACCTTCGACATTGACCGATGCCCATTTAGAAACTCCCCCGACAGACAATACAGACAAACCTTCGACATTAACTGATGCCCATTCAGAAACTCGGCGGACGGACAATATTGACGAACCTTCGACGTTGACTGATGCCCGTTTAGAAACTGGCCCAACGGACAATACTAACAAACCTTCGACCTTAACCGGTGCCCGTTTAGAGACCCTTCCAGGGGAAGAGACTAAGGAACCTTCCACGGTGACCGGTTCCCATTTAAAAGCTCTTCCGAAGGAAAATTCTAATGAACCGTGCTCTGTTGACTCAAGCCAATGTGATGATGGCAATAATGGTGGAGACACGGCGGCGCACCACCAGGGAGCACCATCCAAGGAGAAGAATGAGGAGAGGGAAAAAAGACCCCATGGACCAAGAACTGATATCACGCGACAAGACGGGAGAAGACGACTGCCAATAAGCAGAAGTAAAGAATCTTCACGACAAGAAACAAGAAAGAAGCCAATTATAAGCAGTAAAGATTCTTCACCACAGCTAAATATAAGGCATCCAATAAGCAGAAACAATGCTCGTGAGATGATAAGATCAAGATTGCTGGATGAAGAGCAATGCGACATGTTTACCGGGGAATGGGTGCCTAACCCGAACGGCCCATATTACACAAATGAGACATGCTCCGCAATTCAAGAGCATCAAAACTGCATAAAATTTGGCAGGCCCGACAGGGGGTTCTTGAAATGGAGGTGGAAGCCCGATGACTGTGAGCTGCCCCTGTTTGACCCCAACCAGTTTCTTGAACTTGTTAGGGGAAAATCAATAGCTTTCGTGGGGGATTCTGTGGCTAGAAACCACATGCAGTCTCTGATTTGCCTCTTGTCCAGTGTAAGCATGAAATCCATAAAAAAAAATAGCAACTTGATAAATTAACATTAACATATCGTTCTTGAGACACATTTGGAGACATTATAGTACATGCATTTCTTGCATAAATCCTCAGTAAAGAATTCTCCTTTCTTGCAATTTTCAGGTTGCAAATCCAGTTGATTTAGCAGCCCCACTGGATCAAAACAGACGTTACGAGTACAGAGAACACGACTTCAACGTTTCCATTTTCTGGGCACCTTATTTGGTGAGGACAGAAAAAACAGACCCCAACGACGAAAAGCGCCCTTTCAAATTGTACCTCGACGAATTCGACGAGCACTGGACAACCCAAATCGCACTTTTCGACTACGTAATCATCTCAGCCGGCCACTGGTTCTTCCGCCCCACATACTTCTACCTCAACAACCTCCTCATCGGCTGCCTCTACTGCCCGGAATCAAACGTCAACCACCTGACAGCATACTTCAGCTACCGTCGCGCTTTCCGGACGGCGTTTCGGGCCATTAACGCCGCCAACTACAATGGCGTGACCTTCCTTAGAACGTACGCGCCGTCCCATTTCGAGGGGGCGCCGTGGGACAAGGGCGGCGACTGTGCACGTAAACGGCCGTACCAGAGAAACGAGACGGTGTTGGAGGATTACGGCTTGGAAATGTATCTGATACAGTTGGAGGAGCTGAGAATTGCACAGAAAGCAGGGAGGCGAAGAGGAGGGAAGTTCAGGCTGTTCGATGCGACGAAGTCTATGTTGTTGAGGCCCGATGGACATCCTAGTAAATACGGGCATTGGCCAATGGCAGATCAGACAATTCCCAATGATTGTGTGCACTGGTGTTTGCCTGGTCCCATCGACGCTTGGAATGATTTCTTGCAAGAATTGTTGATGAGAGAGACAAGATGAGGATATGATTGATCCTTTGCGGCTCAGTGGACCTGCCAGTCCGAGGAAATCAGACACGTCCTTCACATGCCAGGAAACACGTCGAGAGCTGTGTATATATGTTATGGGATTTCGTCGATTTTGTGTATATGTAGGTTTTATTTCTCAATTTTCTATGAGCAGTATATTTCTCATAAATTTTGTACGTAGATGAATATGTTTTAGATAATTCCCGAAAAAGTAATGCAATTGTACCACTTGGTACTTACTATATTGTCTATTTCATTAAGAGGAATGTTGGGGAGGGGGTTAATCCCGCCGGAGATTGTCGCATAAAAAAATAAATATCAAAGTGTGTAAATACAACGATGTGAAGCATACTGCTAAATCAAGAAAAAAAAAAACATACTGCAATATAAGGTCTTCAATAGTTTGGCTGGAATCAACTACCTTTTTTAGTTTCTGTTGCGAAAATATGATGCAATGTGTTAGTCGTGTATTATGAAGCCAAGATAATATTGACCCGCATTTATACTAAAGGTAATGACAATTTTTCTCCCAACATACAGCAACTTTACAATTTCAAAGTAGTAGTATTATACATTTTGAAAATTAATGAACATGTTGGAAAATAGTGAACGACAAATTAAAGAATAAATTTTATTTCGATCCAGATTAAATCGTAACAAGTTATTGATTACAATGTGGGATGCATAACAAGCGCTTGTGATACGTGGATAATGGTTGATGGCGCCCAATCATCATCTGACCATATCTGATCAACCGAATAAGTGTATCATTTGGTTGAAATAATGCATCCATAGGGTGAAATGATGTATCCATCCGGAAGAAAAGTCATAACCTTTCAAAGGCATTTTTCTGATTGTACATATTCATTCAACGATACCTTTTCAACTTCTATAAATAGGCACTTCCATTTCATTTCATTCATTCAATTCAATTTGAAAAGCATTACAAAGCATTTCAAAGTGCTAGCAACGAAAACATATTATCTTTTATTAAAGGAGTTCCAAAATATTATTTGGTTCACCGTTTTTCAAAGTTTTTAGTGTTGCTAATTTGAGATTTGTAAGTCTTTGCTACTGTTATTTTGTTCATCTCCAAAATAATCTTTTTTGCTTTAAACGATGTGTTTGACACGCCTTCCAAAATCTTAAGGTATTGTCAATTTTAACCCATCTTGCATTTAAATGCAAAATACAAATGTAATTATTCCCTTCTTCTGCTAAAAAGGTAAATCTTCAAGAAAAAAAAAATAAAGGAGAGAAAGAAGAATATTTTGTTCAAATCAAATTCGGCATTGTACAATCAATCACATTGAGCATCTTATTATATTTATTATGAAAATTACATAATAAACATAATTGACTCACTATATAATTAATAAGTTGATTTCATCATTCTAATTCTTCTATTAATTCATTAATAATATCTCCATGAAAATTGAAGAATGATGAGTTTCAAACTACATTTATAATTTTCGATCCCATAAATTAGAAAGATGATGGGGCAGGAGCAGCCACCGGATCAGGGGTGGCGCCACCATTGCTCAAAATCTCCAAAATGGCCCGATGATTTTCCTTTTGGTTCTGACATAGAGCTGGCAAAGATATTCCTATACAAATCATAATAGTTGATTAATTAATGCTCGAAAATATACTTTGATTAAGCTTCAAGAAAATCCGCTACGAACAAGCATGGAATAATCAACAAAATTAGTGATTAATATATATGTCATATGGAATCCTCAAAGTTAATTACCTTCACCAACAGCAAGATTGAAAAAGAGGTCGACAATGTTGGGGCAGTTCTGATAGCAAGCAGAGGAACAGAGACGAGCAGTGAACTCTGATGAGAGAAAGGCTTCGGAGGATATTCCGATGAATTCACGATGAACACCACAAGCATTCATGCATTGATTTGTCTCAATGTATCCTGACAATTTCTCCACTACAACCTCTGATGTCTTACATGTATAATCAGTTTTTCCTTGTGCATTTTTGTAGTTCTCCAGCACACACCTCTTTCCTGATGATGCAACCGCAAAGGAACACAGTTTTGTAGGCAAATTCTCACAAATCACGTCCCTTGTACAATATAAAGATTAAGAAAAATATTCAATCAGAATTTTTATAAATGGCAATCATATATATATAATTAATAAAAAATGATAAAATATTATTTATTATTAAGAATCAAAATGATATAAGAATATAAATTCATAATATTTAGATTTACATCCTTAAAAGTTGGTAACACATGAATTTGAGTAATTACGTTTTTGTCATTCAAACTATAACTTTTTTTAATTTTGTGTCAACTTATCATTTCAACTTTATAAAATTTTACACTATTTATAACTGTTTTTTCATCAATTTTTTTATCGAAAACATATCATATGCAATGCACATGTGATATTTATATATGATGTGATATTTTTTCCATGTATGCACAACAAGTGATGTTTTTTCGATAAAAAAAATGATCATATATGACAAATTTTATAAAATTGAAATGGTAAGTTTGATAAAACAATAAAAAAAGTTTAAATACCAAAGTGTAAAAACGCGTATTATTAAAATAACAAAATATAATTTACCCTATGAATATTTATATTGAAAATGCTAATATTTTTAGATGTACGTATAGTTTTCTTTAACAAACATATGCATTCAAACTCTAAATCTTGGATTAGAAATTTTGAAATTCAAATCATTGAGGTGTCGGATAAGAATGTTTATACATTGTCATTTGGATGTAACTTATTTTATTATTGATGTCATCCATCTGTTACAATTGGTGTCTATAATATAAAGCCTTAATTTTATTGTTATTTTAATTTTTGGGTAAATTACAGTAACCTCTTCCGACATTTAAAATAATTATCAATATCTTTTATTGTTTAAAAAATTATAAATACCCCCTAATATTTGATGAAATTATATAATCCTTCGATGGAGGTATGAAATTGTCAATTTTACCCTTACTGTATCTTTTAATTTTTAAAAAAAAAATTAAAAACTTATAGAAAAATCAAACGGGATGGATGAAAAAATTTTAAAAATTATAAAATAATTATCCACTTAGTTCATAAAAAATATTTTTTAAAAAAAATATATAAAATTATAATTTTTAATTCATATATAATGACATTTTGGTCAGTTCATCATAAAAATGAACGAAAATATAACGGATTGAGTTAATTGTTAAACGGCAATTAAAATCAAAGGGTATTGTTAATTTGTCATCAAACAACAAAAGAGTATTCACAATTATATCAAACTCAAGGGAGATCGTTGTAATTTACCCTTAATTTTTTGAATCTGTTTGAACCACGCACTTAATTATACACACACTGCAACTACTCAATGATAAGCTATTTAATTATAAGATTGAAAAATTATATATTAGGTTCTTATAAAAGTGTTGGGATTGTTAAATTTATTTTTAAATTTAATCATATTACATATGTAATTGTCACTATTAACATTTTTATAAATTTCATAAATTCATTTTGGAATTAAATTACATTATAAATATAACAAATATACTATATAGTTATTAAATAGATAAGAAAGAAACAAAGCGATGAGCAAAGGATGGTGGATCGGGGGCTTACCCACATGGCTATGGATAGGTAAGCATGTGAGAAGTTGATATGTATGAGCTAATAAACCCAACATCCAAACACATCTTTTAAATCTATGATTGTGAAATATAACATTAAGAATTTTTAAATTTTATTTTCTCCAAGCCACAAAGAATTTTAAATCTATTATCTGAAATTTGGACAGGAAAAAGGTTGATCTAAAATAATGCATAATTTTGAGCTAAATATTTAAAATTCAAAACATCGATCCTTCAAATTTTAAGCAGTAACTTCATGAACAAAATTTCTTATGATATACAATACTCTTTTTTCCTTTTTTACTATTATAAGCCTCTATAACTAGGAAGTTTAACTATAACCTAATCTGTAAATTGAATGAATGAATTATCTCTCGAGAATTTTAAATCGGATTCATATCATGAATAATTAACAATATCTGATCTATCAAATAAATTTGTTATTGAGACTTGAATAATATAACATATATAGGAAGTTCTTTTATCCATACCGAATGAAAGAACTCCGAACCCATAAAAATTCCTTTATTTATCATCCTTTTGCTTGTTTTTTTCTTACCTTGCATCTTCCTAGGACAATCATCTAATGAAGGATCATCATATTGTTTTTCCGTTTCGATTAATCACATTGTTACAAAGCTAAACAAACAATAAAAGTGAAATGGAAAAATAGGAAAGAAAAAAAGAAATAAAGACTCCTTCTTGCTTTGAGAATGAAAGTATGCCCCCCAACACCCTTTACTAGTTCATAGAAAGGGAAATTTGTAATGGCTGTATTAACGGTTATGAGAGACAGTTACAATAGTAGTCAATTGCAAAAAATATATTTGGACCTATTTTTGGAACGCCAAATTAAATTAAATTTAATTATTATTGGAACGATATTTGTAACACATATATGTATGGTTATATTATGTACAAAATATATTTTTGCTAATATATTAAAGAATATTATTATAAATTAACACAAATTACATAAAATTACACAAATTAATGAAAAAAATTTCAAAAATTACACATATTTTCTTAAATTAACAGAAATTACATTAAATTACACATATTCATAAATTAACACAAATTACAAAAAATTACACAAACTACACATATTTTCAAAAATTACATAAAATTAAATCCCAAAATTTTCTAATATTCAAAAGATTACATAAAAACTAAAATAAATTTCAGAAAATACATATATATATTTTCAAAAATTACTGAAAACATTACAGAAATATTTTCAGAAAAAATTCAAAATTTTCAGAAAAATAACTTTATAAAATTTTCAGAAATTCTTTTAGAAATTACACATATTTACTTAAATGAACACAAATTACATAAAATAACACAACTTACACATATTCATAAATTAACACAAATTACAAAAAATTACACAAACTACACATATTTTCAAAAATTACATAAAATTAAATCCCAAATTTTTCTAATATTCAAAAGATTACAGAAAAACTAAAATAAATTTCAGAAAATACATATATATATATTTTCAAAAATTACTGAAAACATTACAGAAATATTTTCAGAAAAAATTCAAAATTTTCAGAAAAATAACTTTATAAAATAAATTCTTTTAGAAATTACACATATTTACTTAAATGAACACAAATTACATAAAATAACACAACTTACACATATTCATAAAATTTACACAAATTGCACATATTCATAAAATTACACAAATTACATAAAAATTATACAAATTATACATATTTTCAGAAATTACATAAAATTAAATCCAATAAAGAAACTCAACAAATTATATCATCTTCATCATCAAAATATTATAAAAACAGTTTTTATCATCAAAATATTGTAAAAATAACTTACACTAAACAACATTCATATTAACAATTAACAACAAATAACAATTAACCCAACTAGTTTCTCCAGCAAAATATTGTAAATTTTGGAGCGGCCATTGTCGCATATTTTTTAACTTTTTGGCTGTTTTAAATATTAATTTTTATCTTTTTCAAAAAATAAAATTTATTCATCAAGTATTATATTTAAATATTTCTCAGAGTATTAGATAATTGGAACTGCTATTGGAACGGCTTGTGTGGACCTAACAAGTGTATTACATTTTGTAACGGCTTTATATTCAATTAGTGGTACGAAAATTCTTTTTTTTTTCAGTGGTCATTCCAAAATCTTTGTTACAGTAAAGATTTTGTACCGGTGTTTGTAACGGCCAATGTGAATTATATATTTAGAAAGGTGTTTGGAACGGTGAGCTTTCACCAAAAAAAAAAAGTCGTTCCAAATTTTAGTAACAATTCCAAAAGTCGTTCTAAAATGTAACGATCAAATTTTTTAAACGAATTTACGAATACAACTGTTTATGAATAGTGTTTGTAATTATTTTGTCATTCCAAACATATAAAATTTTTCTGATAAAAGAACATGACATCATCAATTGTTTTGGGAAAATTATTTTAATAATACAAGAAAAAAAATTACAAAAGTGGTGTGTGGTTTTTAGAATGTTGAAGAAATAGGCAGCACCGCGATTAAAAATCACCGGTGCCACCATTTTTTATAATAATAAAAAAAAAAAAATCATGGCACCGCAATGTTAGATCATGGTGCAAGTTTACAAATAAAAAAAAAATTAATCCTTGGCACCACGATCTTAGTAGTATCGGTCTAAAGCAGCCTGCACTTTGCAGGCTACTTTTATGAGTAGCAGCGGTGCTCCAGACAATAATTTTAAGTACAACATTTATTTTTGTACTGAAGCACCACGATTTTTTATCATGGTTTTTTTGCTTATAAAATCCGAATTTCATTCTCACATTCTCATTGAATTTGTGTTTCAGCAATAACACTCAAGCCATCTCTACCTTGTGCCCCTAATAAACGCATTCTTCTCCAATTTCTTTACTTTCTTATTTGTGTTATTGTTATAACAAGCTGAAGATTTACGATTAAAAATGCTTATAATAAGTTGTTTGTTAAATTTTTAAATTATTTGTTCATTTGAATATTCTTATTATAATATTATTGAGTATTGAAACTTTGATGTGTATTTTGATGTGGAGATACGGCGGAGTAAAATATTATAGATATTGTTATATATTTTGGAGGTTAACAGATTAATTCAAATGATTTTGTAAGTTATGATCGTCTTTCGATCGGATTTATGTAAATTTATCGTAGTACTACATTTGTTGAGTTAGAATTAATTTTGTATGGAATATTTTGATTTGATATGAATGATTTAAGTTGCATATATTTTTTAAATACATAATATTTAATTTTGGACAAAGGAGGGAGACAGTGTTGGCAATTAAGAAGGACCAGGATATGCAGTTTTTTTTAACCTATTGATATTTTTGTCGAAACAGATAAAGTTCTTCAAAATACTGTATCAGATGACCCGACTGTTGTTGAGTGGGGAACGTATATGTTTATGGTAACCCAATATTTGTGGAGTTTGCTAGTAGTAACTCAAGAAATTGGGAGGTTTGGGATTAATGAAGATTATGCAAGTCCATCTGCATATGCAAGTCCATCTGATTATGCAGGTCCATTATCATATGCAGTTCCATCAGATTGTGCATGTCCATCTTTATATATAGGTCCATCTAGATACAATCCCAGCCTGAAGCTGATAGAATCTTAAACAATGAGTAAATGGACTCAGAATCATATGAGGTTGAAGTAGAGAGCTAGATTGATAATAATCATGATGATGATGGTGATGTAAGCATACCAATTAAATAATATAATAATATTGCGTATTACAGATAATGTGTATGTAATAATTTTGTCCCTGTATCATTACACAACACTAGTAATATCCCCCAATGCCACAACGTGGACATCGTCTGTTTTGTCGGGGGGATTATCCTCTTTTTAATCCACGGGCGTGTTCAAATCGGCGCCTTCAAATGGCACTAGTGATATCCTATAATGTCTTTGGACTTTCGGAGTAATAGTATGTGCATAGTCGTCCGTGACAAACGGCATGTATGAAGTGTTACCAGATGGATTTGTCGGATTATAAACATTTGATGGAGCATCAGGAGTGTAAAAATTTGATGAACAACCTCTGCGTAAACATTTGATAGACCAGCCTCTGTGTAAACATTTGATGGACCGACTTCTTCACTGGCATGAGCTGTTTTGGCCGGATTGACCCTAACACTTGGATATCGTGCACTGAAAAAGTTCATAAGTTCACGTCCAATTGCACGGATTCGTTCCGATTTTTCCTCAATGACTGGTTACATATTCAGAATTGTCACAATCTAGCACAAGTTTCTCCATTCTGTTATACTGGTAAAAAATATTGTATTCAATTAAACATTGTGTGTTCCTAAAATTATTGACTAAAAAAAATACATACAAAGTACTTACCACATATTCTTTTTTTTTTTGGGGGGGGGGGGGGGGGAAGGTAAATTTTTATAAATAAAAGGAGGTATAATACAACAGTGCTCGTATGGTATGTTATCCCTTGACAGACCAAGGGATACACCATAATCTATAAAGTGCACTAGAATTAACAGAGCTAGGAAGATTTTTGCTAAGAATCTGTAGTCTGACGTCCTCTATGATTAAGCTAGCTAACGTAGCCGGCGACCTCGAAGTGTGCTCGAACTGTCTCATATTGCGTTCCCTCCAAATGTGGTAAACGCATGCCCCAAGTAGCGCATGGTATGCCAGTTACCACATATTCCCAATCACGTGTGTCAGTGGGTCGATATCCGAGGGTGTTCGTTGGCACTATATTATGAAATTTTTGAATCCGAATTATTTAGTGATACTAGTTTATATAGTCAGCAACGGTATTACGACCGCCAACAATAACAGGTCCAACCACCATTAATTGCACATCGTTCTATTGTGCAATATAGTTCGAGTGAAATGCTCCCCAATCAACCCCATGACGTCCCCGCCTATCGATTGTAGCCTGCAAATGCAAGTTGCTTTGATCAAGAATTTTTTTTTTAATTTTGGACTAAAAAGATTGCGATTTTGTCCAATTTTTTTTAATTATCACACTCAGCACCACGATCTTATACTGCAATGCCGTGGAATTTATTTTTATTTTTTTTATAAAAATGGCAACACCGCTTTCTATTTTTCTACGATTTTCAAACCACACCATTATTGTAATTCTTTTCCTTGTATTATTAAAATAATTCTCTTAATTATTTTTCATTCTAAAGTTGTTACAAAGACCGTTACAAAAAAATACGTTATAAACCCAATTATTTTTGTAGTGATTTATTAGACATATGTATAAAGTGCTGGATAAGACATATATATACAACAGCAATTCATAATAGAATATTGATAGTGCAAATGAATATATATAGACCTTCTCTTTTCCTGCGCAGAACCCTTTTCCACTCCTCATCTCGGAGCTCCGAAACCATGGATCTTATTCCCTTGAGAAAAACCCGCTTTCTTCTTCAGAAAAACACCAAGAGAATCATTACGACACTAACAATCACATCGCTGATCCTACTCGCGTGCACCCGCCTAAATAATCATCCGGTTCAAAACCCTCCTCCTCCATACAACAACCACCCCCCACCGTTGATTTCCCCTTCGCCGCCCCACACGCCGGTGGAGGATATTAAAATGAGCGAGGATGAGGAGGAAAAATGCGACATCTTCACAGGGGAATGGGTGCCGAACCCGGATGCTCCGTATTACACGAACAGGACGTGTTGGGCTATCCATGAGCACCAGAACTGCATGAAGTACGGTAGGCCGGATACGGGGTTCATGAAGTGGAGGTGGAAGCCCGACGGGTGCGAGTTGCGGGTATTCAACCCGTTTCAGTTCTTGGATATAGTCCGGGATAAGTCCTTGGCCTTTGTCGGGGATTCGGTGGGGAGGAACCAGATGCAGTCCATGATTTGCCTCTTATCCAGGGTAACTTGCAAACACACACACACACACACTCATATGCATATACGAATATATATATATATATATATATATATTAGAAAATAGTAATTAAATAATTACATAAATATTTCAATAAATTGAATACTGATTCGTATTAAAAAAGAAATTCGATAATTATATTTCCATGAGATTTGATATATGTTTGACTAAAATATTAATCTTCATGCCAGCAAGTTTCTAGATATTTAAAATAAGTCCAAATAGATTGGGGCAATTTGTAAATTTTATAAATTTAAAGGAGGATTTGAATAATTTTAAGAAGGGAGAAAGAATATATGTAGTTCTGAGTTATAATTACATTAAAGCCAAAATTCGTAGTAATTAATTAATTAATCTCATACATTAAATTTATAAAATGATGGTTTAGCTAAGATAGGCAGATGTATGTAAGCCGTCTGCAACCAATCACATGGGCAACAGTAAAGGAAAATTATAGTCGTAAAACCCAGTAGAATAACATTAATTGCATAATAAACATAATTGTATTGTTTAATTACATCATAATTAATACAAATTTCACAAAAATATATTTGGACAAGAATGTCCTAGAAAACACCATTAATCCTGCATAGTATGAAATATAACTTTTTCTATGGCATGAGTTATTTCTTTTTCAATAATACGCAATTCATAGAATTTTTAATATACATTTAAATTCAAATACTAATGTAATATATTATTAATCTGAATTATGAGTATGTTGATACAGAATAATGTTTTTCTAAAAAAATAGAATATGATATTTAGATTAAAATAAGTAGTAATCAGATGAAAATGACAAGGGTGGGTGGGAGGGAGGGAATCCAATCTTGGAAACTCGTGATGTAGATCTAGAAATGATGGAGATTTGTTGTGTTGTGTGGTAAGCTAAATGTTAAACCACCCCCACCCCCACCGTCGGACCGCATATGCACTCTCTTTAGTTTATGATTATCCCAATTAAGTTTGGTGTTTTGTGGTGCAATGCACACTGCGTCATACCCCCTGCTGCTGACCCTAATTCAATTCAATATATGTCTGAAAACGACATGCATGCCTCCTCCCCTGACAGGCTGACACCAATCTTACAGATTCTTTTTTGTCTTCTCCATTATATATACCCCATTTATATATACATAATGTATGTTATGTATAGTAGTACATTCATAATGCAATATATATTATGTGTGTGTTTGTAATAAATAGTATTACATGGGATTCTAATTTTGAATGGTTTAGCAAAAGCGGAACATGGCAGGCATGTGGTTGCGCGTGCCTTAATTTGTCTGCAAATTGCTGCTCTTATATATTACGTACCTATTAATATTATTAATCAAATTATTTACTGAAATATTTATTTTTAGATAATCACTTAAACCTATTTTTACCTTGGGTTTTTTTATGTGTATTTAATGAAATTACATTGCATTAAATGTGTCATTGGTGAATTCTCCCTCTCGTGCTGTTTATTTTTCATGTCGTTGGTGTTTTTTAATGCAATAGTGTAATACTTTTTAAAATAGAGAATAATTACATTCTTCTCTTTTTAGAAATTTGATATAATTATACGTAAATTTTTTGTGATTTAAAAAATTATATGTAATATCTTTAGGGTTAGTTTTTGTCTAACAAATAGATCCATTCGTCAATCAAAACCCACTGAATTTGCTGGTATTAGCAAAAAAAATAGAATGAAAATTGATATTTACCCTCGATTGAATTATTGCTGATTTATTGCAGGTCAAACAAACTTTTTTGTCTAAATTATTCTTGTAACCGGAAAAATATACTTACTCACATGCATCAACGTGTGAAGATGTATGAGGGTAATTTGATCATAAAAAGATTTATTTGACCTAATATAAATTAGTAGTAAGTCCATCGGAGGTAAACATAGATTTTTATTTTTTATTTTTTATTAATATCAGCAAATTTAAAAAAATTTGACAAATAAAATGACTCATTTGTTATACGAAAGCAAATTTAAGGAGTATTATGTAATTTTTTAATCCACAAAAGTGTTTAAATGTATTCACACCAAATTTCAGAATAGAAAAATATAATTATTTCTTAAAATAATTATTAAAAAAATTAATACACTTTAAAATGATTTATAAGTTTTTTGAATTATGTATTAATTTTATGACAAAGTATTAAGTGCCATAAATTCGCAGAACAAAAATTTAATTCATGAAATTCCAAAATTTGTTAAATTTTATTCCACGTATACATACATTTTCAAGTGGGAATGAGTTTTTTTCTTTTTTCTTTTTTAATTAAATGTTATATCGTTGCACTTTCAGGTGGAATACCCAATCGACGTCTCCCCGACGACCGACGAACATTTCAAACGCTGGAAATACGTAAATTACAACTTTACCCTCGCCTACTTCTGGAGCCCATTCCTGGTCCGATCCAACGAGCGAGACTCCGACGGCCCGACCCACACCGGCCTCTTCAACCTCTACCTCGACGAGTACGACGACTCATGGACCACCCAAATCGACGAATTCGACTATGTCATCATCAACGCCGGCCACTGGCTCACCCGCACCGCCGTCTACTATGAGAACGGCCGTGTCGTCGGCTGCCGCTACTGCCAGCTCCCCGACCTCACCGACCTCCCCACCACCTACGGCTACCGCCGCGTGTTCCGGACGGCGTTTAAAGCCATCAACGAACGGGAGAATTTCAAGGGCGTGGTCTTTCTCCGGACCTTCGCGCCATCGCACTTCGAGAATGGGCCGTGGAACGCCGGCGGGAATTGCGTGAGGCAGAAGCCGTTCTGGAGCAACGAGACGATCTTGGAGGGTCAGAATCTGGATATGTACATGACCCAATTGGAGGAATTTAGGGCTGCGGAGAAGGAAGGGAAGAAGAGGTTGAGATTGCTGGATACGACCCAAGCAATGCTGTTGAGGCCCGACGGGCACCCGAGTAGATACGGACACTGGCCCAATGAGAATGTGACTTTGTATAATGACTGCGTGCATTGGTGCTTGCCGGGCCCGATTGATTCTTGGGCGGATCTTTTGCTCCACACGATGAAGATGGAGGCCCGGAGATGGCACGAGGAACGACAGAAACTGCAGTAAATTGGTGAAGTCTCTTTATTACTATTTCTTTTGATATCTATTCTTTTGGAGTTGTGTCTGAGAGATTATAGTGCAGTTGCATTTTTTCATTGTTGGAAATGATGTTTTTATTACATCTCCCTAATTGGGGAAGGAGACAGAGTAGGTAACTTTATTGATACTATGATGTACTTATTTTGTTTATTGTGAGTTTTGGTTGATAGACTATTTTCTTGTTTAATGTATGATTGCCCATCACCTCAGATACAACTACTTTGAGTCAAGATTAGAAGAAAAGTGGAAGAGGAGGGGAACACTATTACAATTTACAAGCTCAATTTTTATGAAATACGTAAGGTTGTAATAAATTTTATTCATAAATTCTTTTGAAAGGAGTATAAAATATGAGTCCAATATTCTATTTTATTTGAAAATTTGATATTTTATCCCATTTAATCCACACTCCTTCATGCAGAGTGGATCCCTACTCCCCCACATAAATTGCATCATCTGAATATCAATAGAGTTTGCGTTTGTTTACTGGAACATGTTAATCTTGATTAGATTGATAGTTCAATCTAATCAGTCATTTACATTGCGACACTTTAACTTTTGATAAAATAGGTTGTCCTGCATATTTGTACCATATTTACTATACGTGATAGGATAAAGACCTTAATATTAATTTGTAATTAGATTGACAATTAAATAAGAAATGACTATTTTAATATATAATTCATTTAGTAAATGCCTTTTTCCTAGGACAAGTTAAAATACCTTGTTTACTAGGTTAGGACAAGTCTCATAATTATTTTGTCTAATCACACTTGTGCCCAAAGAAAAGACAAAAAATCAAATTGTGATGTCATCCCAACACATTTAATTATTCTACCTTCCCTTTCCAACACACTGCTTTGTAGGTGCATTCTTTGCACACAACATACTGCTTTGTAATTGGGTAATTTTAAAGCTCAAAAAGGGGAATTGGTAAACACAACTTGAGGACAATAACGAAAGGCATGTCCAATCCTAAATTAAAGCCAGAACCGGGCTAGCCCAACATATCACCGGCTAAATGCTAGTAAATAAGCCACTAAATGTAATTGATTCCTAGTAAACATGGCCTATCCCAGGGCTGGAATTAGACTATCCTTCATTTATCCAAATAATGAGCCTTGCTTGAAATCACATAAAAACAACTCATGTCTGAATGTTGCAGCAACCAAGCAAGCCACAATGATTTCAAGTGGGCAAATTAAGAATAATTTCTTTTACAATTTGTGTATTTTGCATTAATCACTTATGTAAATATTTGTGGCCCATGACCAATTATTTGGAAAGCTCAATGCACTCGCTGGAGGGCTCTTTTGATCACTAAGCCCACAACCCGGTCCAACCCATGCCCATAACCCAACCCGGTTAGATCTTAACCCCCATTTCTTCTCCTCACTTGGCAGCAATCGTTTTCTTCCTCTTTCTTTGTCATCCGCATCCTTGGTTTCTCCTCCTCCTTTGAATCTTTAATGGAGGTTTCCCAAGGGTGTTGGGAATCTTCTCCACTGCCTTCCTCACCTCTCTCTCGTCCCTTCTACCGGTATAAATTACCTCATCTCCTTTTGTGGAAAAAGAACAGAAAAAATACTAGAGCAAATCATTTGTGTTCTTGAATATCTTTGTGGAAATCTTTGTTGTTGGCTTTGTGCCTAAGTTCTTAGTGAACGAGTGGTGTTACTCTTAGTGAGAAAGGAGCAACCATGAGTGCGTAGGTTGCCGGCCTTCCTGTGGCCGTGCGACCACCTCGGATCTTTGGCTCCCTGAGTCGATATTCTTTAACCGCTTTTCTTATTATTTTTGTAATTATTATTGTTGTATCTTTGAGGAGTTTTATATTCCAAATCTGTAATAGTTGAATAAATTATTTCAAAGCTTCCGCTAAAGGATAAATACCCAACAATTTAAAATTATCATATGAAATAAACAATGTATTGGTTCAATACTCTTTCTTATCCCAGTTTTTTTTATCACACTAAAGTAAGTATCATAGGCATATTAATCACTTCAAGTTACTTCTTAAAAAAAATCACTTCAAGTTAGGATTTTTTCTTGTAAGTACATTTAAATTTTGTTATGAGAATTTATTAAAGAATATATCATTGTTACCAATACTGAATTTTCAAAGGACGAGTTCTTCAATTATTTTGCCAAATTTTATTGTTTATGCTTCATCATTAAAATTCAATGTGATACCGGGACAGCACACATGATAACAATGATATTAATATTATTAAGCGATAACTATACTCTCCTTTTCTAAAGTTTAGTGTAATCACACGTAGATCCCTTGAAGTTAAAAAAACTATATTTAGCATTTATGGAGTTTGCTTTCGTTTGACAAATAAGTCTGTCCGTTAGTCAAAATTCACCGAAATTGCTGATATTAACAAAAAAATCAGAAAAAAATCTATATTAACTCCTGATTGACTTATTACTAACTTATTGCAGGTCGAATAAATCTTTTTATGATTAAATTATCTACATATATCTTCGCGCGTTAGTGCATGTGATGAGATATATCTTTGTCATTATAAGAGTAGTTTAGTTCGAGAAAAATTATTAAACCAGCAATAAGTCGATAATCAGTCAATTGAGTATAAATACAATATTCATTCAGCTCTTTTGTTAATATCGGCAAATTTAGTGAATTTTAATTAACGAAAGAACTTATTTGTTAGATGGAAGCAAATCTCAAAGGGTTTAGATGTAATTTTCTAAACAATAGAAAATTTATGTGTAATTACAACAAACTTCTAGAAAAGTGTAATTATCACTATTATTAATAATAATTTCAAGGGATTGTAATAACACAAGATCATTACGCGTGCCATTTAACTTGAGTAACGGTCACTCTGAAAAATATTCCAACCAAGAATTAGACAAAACCCACAATGGATCTCTTATAAAAGCAGAAAAACAAATTTCAAGAAAGTGTCAATGATTGTGTAGTAAAACACAAAAAGCCAAAAACCTACGCCAAAGCCAAGTGAACATGCCCACCGTTTGACTTTGCTTCTTCATAAACCTTTCTCCCATCGATCGCCATGATTAGTATAATCCCACATTAACCTTCCCATTAATAGATTTTAACATCAGATTACTCTTCAGAAATACGGTAGATTTCTTAAATAATTTTCTTTGACTGAAACAGCTAGGTTCTTAGCAGTCATGCGTTTGCTCAGAGCATGTTGTCTGACAAATTTTCTTAATATTTCTCTCTCCATTTCGGTTTCTGACGAAGTATTAGGGACTGTCAGAAAGTCGCACCCACGTTTAATTCTACATTTCTTCGGTGTTCTGTTCATATGCTGCACCATATCTTCAGGGGAAGAAGTTTCCTTGGGGATTTTTCTTTTTCGGGAATTTCAAGATTTCGACCTGTTCTTGAAAGGTGAGACTTTCTGTCAATTTTTTAGCACTGTGGTTTCGTTGTCTCTTTTTCCTGTTGCTGATGATTCAATAACACTGCATTTGGCTTCAAAGTTTTGGGTTTGTTCTTGATTGCGGATTCTTGGCTCTATAGATATCTGTCTTGAATTTGTTGGGAATGCTGATTTTTAGATTGTTCTTTTTGAACTCCATTTCTTGAATTCTTGATCTGGGATTGTTTGCATTTGATTTTTTTTTTTTTTGTCTCAATTTGATTGTTTGTTTGTATGGAGGGATTTGTATGGTTTTAATCTTTTGGGTTTCTGGATAACTTTTTGCTGAAGGTGTTCTCTTGATATTCTTGAAAAGTAAAGGTTGGAAATTGAGTAGATTGAGCTGCATTTTAATGGAGATGTTGCGGTCTTGAATTTGGGAACAGCATTCTTGATAAAGGGAACTGTTTTTTGGGGAAGATGGCTTCAAAGTCACCTTCTCCCAATTCTTCTCCTAATGCAGTCCCACCAGCTTCTTCTGCAAATTCTACCTCTCCTTCGGGATCCAATCCTAATAAGGCAACTGATGCAGTACCTCCTTCATCTAGTTCCTCCAGTCCGCCTCCTGTTGCTTCTGCCCCTCCACCATCACCACCACCGCCATTGTTGAATTTACCACTTCCACTGCCTTCTTCACCACCTCCATTGCCCCCACCATCTCCTCCAGTGTCGCCACCACCATCTCCTCCAGTGTCGCCACCGCCATCTCCTCCACTATCGCCACCGCCATCCCCTCCCACCACCCCTCCTCCGTCTACCAATTCACCTCCTCCACCAACATTGTCTCCTCCCCCACCTTCAGGGGCTTCTCCACCTAAAGAATCACCTGCTCCTCCTGCAGCACCACCACCCTCCCCTCCAGCCATTCCGCCCTCTCCTCCACCTCCAGCAACAAACTCTTCGCCTCCTACTGCTACTCCTCCACCTCCACCCGTCGTACATCCACCAAAGCATTCTCCTCCACCACCTCCATTGCTACCGCCCCCATTGCCACCCCCTCCAACTGGTAGCCAACCTAGCAGTCCTCCTCCAGCTTACACTGCATATCCTCCTCCTTCCGTTCCTTCATCATCCTCGCCACCTCCTATATCTCCTTCCCCTCCCCTGAATAATTCGTCGTTCAATGGAAACACGCCAGCACCACCTCTTCCCTCTTTCCCGACGGAGAAACCTACTGCAAGATCAACTGAATCTGGTCCAAATATAACTGCAAATGCATCAAGGAATTCTGATGGTCTAAGAGCTGGAGGTGCTGCTGCAGTAGGCAGCATTGTGGGATTCTTGGCGTTGACACTTGTGGTTCTGGCTGTGTGGTTTACCCATAGAAGAAAGAAAACAAAGAATGGGTTTAGTCTCAATTATGCAGTGCCCTCCCCTTTTGCATCCTCTCAAAATTCAGGTACTAGTTCACTATGTTTCCCTTCTGATAATATTTTATTGTTAGTGATGGGTAGTATTTTCTTCCATCCACTGTCTGGAGAAATTATGCATCTATAACTTTCAATGTTGAGATCAAAGCTTACCAAGTCAGTGAGAGCTAACTACATATTACATTGCTCCATGTTATTCACGTATTCCACTTTTAACCGTTCAATGTATTAAGCAAAGGCGTCCATAGACTCATCCATGAATCTATGTTCTTTTCATTTCTCGTGCACCTGCAACTGTCAAATGCAGCATAATACATCCAAAAGATGCGGGGTATCTCATAAAGCAACTATTATGATTGACTCTTTTTAAAATGAGTGTAATAATAAACTCTTTTGCACTCTTCTGTTATTTCCAGATTCGTCATTCCTAAGACCCCAGAATTCAGCTCATCTAGCTGGAAGTGCTTCACCAAACAATTTCATGTACTCACCGGATGGTGGTATAGGCACTTCAAGGTCATGGTTCACATATGAAGAGCTTTCTGGGGCTACAAATGGATTTTCAGCAAATAATCTTCTTGGTGAAGGTGGATTTGGTTGTGTTTACAAGGGAGTTCTGGGCGACGGAAGACAAGTTGCTGTTAAACAGTTGAAGGCTGGTGGTGGACAAGGAGAGCGTGAATTCAGAGCAGAAGTTGAGATCATCAGCAGAATACACCATAGGCATTTGGTATCACTTGTGGGTTACTGCATCTCTGAGAACCAAAGATTGCTTGTTTATGATTATGTGCCAAACAACACCCTGCACTACCACCTCCATGGTAAGACTAAATATAGTTGCTTCTTTGCAAATTACTGCATTCACTAGAATGGAATACTGTCATTTGATCTTTGATATTGCAATAGACAAAGGAGAAAGTTGATCAACTGTTCCTGCCTGAAATATGTGTTCAAATTATGTATTACGCTAAACAATATGATCACGGCCTTAGTTCTTGAGTTAATGGCATGTGCAGGTAAAGGCAAGCCTGTAATGGATTGGGCTAATCGAGTTAAAGTTGCAGCTGGTGCAGCACGTGGCCTATCATATCTTCATGAAGACTGTAAGCTCTAGCCATCATTTTTGGAATTCTAATGATTGTCTTTTAATCTGTGGTTTCAAACTCTCTGCTTGGAAATCCTAAAGTTTGATTTATACATTGCTGTACGAATATACACTAGAATAACCACAAAAGCATATTTTATAATGTGTTATAAGCCCTTATAAGTGAGAGTCTTTTAGAAGCCAATGATTATACAAACAACATACTCAACAACTGTTCCCGACTCAAAGGGTTGATTGTCCCAACAATCTGTTGCAGGTTCTTATCATGCCATTTTCTGGTGACTCTTATGAGAATCTCTTAAAATTTTCGGTCATGTGTTTATTAGGTCAACCCCGTATCATTCACAGAGATATCAAATCAACAAACATTCTCTTGGATAACAACTTTGAAGCGCGGGTATGCTGATCTTTCGACACTATGCAGATAAAATTTTCTGATATGCCCTAAATTTGCTTATAGTAACTTAACATCTCAAGCCACTCATATAGCATGGTTTATCCAGCCAACATAATTCTGTCATTCGCCCATTAACTGTTTTAGTGCTGCTTCTCCACAGGTTGCAGATTTTGGCCTTGCAAAGCTAGCCTTGGAATTGGATTTACATACCCACGTGTCAACCCGTGTAATGGGAACCTTCGGGTAGGTCACCACTTCATTGTGAAAGCCACATTGGAGATATTGTGATATGGTTTGCTCTAGATTGGACTAAGTTAATCACACGAAATAGGAATATTGCACTACAGGGCATATTTTTGCATTGCTTAATGTCTAGTGGTCCAATTTGTTGAATGCTTGTTATGATGAAGAAGGTGATGGATTGCAGGTACTTGGCTCCAGAGTATGCATCAACTGGTAAACTAACGGAGAAATCAGATGTTTTTTCATTTGGTGTTGTGCTTTTGGAGCTTATTACTGGTCGTAAGCCTGTCGACTCATCTCAACCCTTGGGTGACGAAAGCCTGGTTGAATGGGTAAGCTCTGTCAGCCTTGTTGATTATTTTCTGATTTAACTTTCCTTAAACCTCAACATCCACCAAAATCCTACAACCAACACATGAGTGGAACACCTATGAAGTTCAAACTTCATGAATTTGAGAGTTCTTATAATTTGTTGATTTTTCCTGAACGAGGTTGCTTTCACATCACAGCTGATATTTATCTCTGGGATCTCTAGATACGTCAAAAATCAGTGAACTTAATTGGACATAAAGTTCAATTTATGTCGTATGCATATCATCGCATTAATCATATTAAAACTGTTCATGCATCGTGCAGGCCAGACCATTGCTCGCTCAAGCACTAGAGACAGAAGTTTTCAGAGATCTGGTGGATCCTCGACTGGAAAACAATTTCGTGGAAAGTGAAATGTTCCGTATGATTGAAGCCGCTGCAGCTTGTGTCCGCCATTTAGCTTCCAAGAGGCCAAAGATGAGTCAGGTAACTAAGTTTCACTCTTAATGCAATGATGTTATGCATCTGACCTTTCAGATTCTTGATTTGTTTCTGTTCTGTGCTTTTGTCGTTTCCAGATAGTGAGAGCTTTAGACTCTATGGAGGAGTCAGCAGATTTGAACAACGGAATGAAACCTGGCCAAAGCGGGATTTTCGATTCAAGGGAACACTCTGCTCAAATCAGAATGTTTCAGAGGATGGCATTCGGAAGTCAAGAATACAACTCAAATTTCTTCAGTCATTCTCAGAGCAGCTGGAGCAGTTGATGGATTCAGCTGTAAGTTCGAACATGTTGGTGCATCACTGGGTATTCTTATATGCAACGGATGTGAGATATCAGAAAATGAGATATATGCGACATGATTCATGCTGAAAAGTGGGATAAGTGTAGTGGCCTATATTATGTTGATATGACATGATTCATACTGTTCGATATTTTTATAGTCAAGGTGCGTACAAGGGTTTCCTGTATCATTGGGACGCTGCAACTAGGACGACCTTCACAAGCCTTGGGCCAGCACGTACTGATTCCGACTGCCTACACATGCCTTTGAGCAAAATTCCTATTCAATTTTTGGATGTAAATTTTGCGGTTAGAGCTAACCACAAGTTTATTGAATTGTCATGATTCTTTGTATCAGATCCTTCATGTTTTGAATCGACTTTGTAGCAACATGTGTATGCAAAGGTTTTGTTTCTGGAGTGCTGCAATGTCAATATAGTTCTGACGAGATGCAGATGATTGAGTTATGGTCTTATTTTTTATTGTTCGTTTTTACTTTGAAATCTTCTTGAACTAGTAACCTGCTAAACACAAGATTCGACCCATCAAAATTTTGGTTATTTTTTCTGAACTGTACACTAATCATACGATAGTGTATTGCATTTTTCATATAATTGGCTCAAGTTTAATCGAGTCGGGTTCGAATTAAAATTTTTCGTAATATTTAAATGTGGATTGTACTTGCCATATGTATTACTTAATCGAGTTTGCTCATATTCCAGTTAAAATTTAAAAATTAATACTTGAGATCTACAACTTGATCCATTTATAATTTTAAAATAAAATTAAAGGATAATTATATGTCTGAATCAATGTTCAAATGGGTAATGCTATATTGAGTCTCTTAAGTCTTCATTTAAAACTATTTTAGTTTCTCAAATTCATTTATTGACTTTAGTATTTCTAAATTTTAATTTTGATCACAGTTTGGTTCCTCTGACGATTTTTCGACAAAAATACGGCCCGAATTTGTTCTTTTGGAAGGTAAAATGGTTAATTTAACTTTTATTTTTATCAAGTTTGCAAAAAAACCAAATTAGTCCTTTTTTTATATATAAAGAAACCATTTTTTATATATTTTTATATGGTATGATGTGATTATCTTCTATGAACAATGAAAACTTTAAACTCTTGTGAACATAATATTAATATATTGCTTAATTTAAAATAAAATAGGCTTTTTTTTCATTTTAAAAAGTGATGAAAATATCAAAATTATAAATAAATTTATAAAACTTATATAATTATAAATATAATAAAAAAATCTAATTTAGTTCTTTAATCATTGGAGTTAAAGATATGTCTAATAAAATTAAATTTTAACAATGTTATTAAATATTGACAGCTACGATTTTGAAGAAAAAAAATGGTGAAATGTACTTTTAATTAGATTATTTTGTGGATTTTAAATATACATAAAATTCATTTTAAGATACTTTTATAGATCTTTTTCTATAAAATGAGATTATATATTTAGAAAACCTTTTAAAATGAATTTTATATAGATGAAATCCACTAATGAATCTAGTTAGAAAGTATAATCTATCAACTTTTTGAGTTAAACATTATATAATTATTATGTTCACAAGAGTTTACAGTTTTCATTATTGACATAAGACAATTACAACATATATATATCAACATAAAAAAATATAAAAAGTTATTCTTTTTTTTTTGTGTGTGTAAAAATGAATTAATTCGATAATTTTATGAATTTAAGGGATTAAAGTGATAAAATCAAACTTATTGACCCTTTTACCCTCCAAAGAGTCAAAATCGGGTCACAGTTTCGTCCAAAAATGATCAAAGGAACAAATTCAGACAAAAATTAAAATTTGAGGATGTTAAAGTCAAGAAATGAACTTGGGGGATTAAAGTGGTTTTAAACAAAATTTAAGAGACCAAATAAAATATTTACTTTATAGGAATCAATCTAAAAGTCAAAAAGTAAAAATTGTATATAATGCTGTTAACACTTTTTTTTAGTATAGAAAATATAAATAATTTGTAAAGTTGTTTTTTTTTTTTTTTTTTTTTTCAGAGTTGTATAAATGATGTTAATGTTTGAAGCAAGTTTGAAATGCTTTCAAGTTTAACTCAAATTTGTTGTCATTCCTAAATTTTATCTCACTGGGAATACAAAAGCCATGATTTTAAGTCAAACTAGAGAAGTGTTAAAATTAGGAGTGGCAATGAGTCGAGTTCGATCATTTTTGTCGAGTCCGAGCTCAAGCTCAAGTTGATTTGTTTTTGTTTATTATTATTATTATCATTATTATTATTATTATATTAAATTATGAGAATCACCAATTTTTTTACATAAATTTATAATTAATAAAATAGAGTGTATAATACTTACTATATTATTATTATTAGATTCAATAATGGGAATCACCAATTTTTTACATAAATTTATAAGTAATAAAACAAATTGTATAATGTGTACTATATTATAAATACACTAAAATATAGTATGAAATTTTAATTTATTATTATAAATATAAACTACTGATTAGTTTAGTAGTAATACAATTAGTAAAATGAACAAAAAAAAAATTATATTGAACAATTTAAAATTATAAAAAAGTATCAATTACGGAAATAATGCAATTGAAATACATAAAAATATTTTATAGTTGAGCTTAATATATGTTCACAATCTCAAGTAAATTTATATATTTTATAAATATTAGTATTATGTAAATATCATCTTACCTTGTTGAACAACATGGGTTAATCGGACCATCAAAATTCAGATCAGACCGTTAGATATGATCAAAATTACAGAAAAATATATTTGATAAAGTTTTAGACTTATTGAATATACGGATGTCAAGATTTCGTACTTGAAACATAAGAATAATTATTCAAGTTGGTGTATCGTACAATCAGGCCATGTGATTTTAAATCAAACCGTTTGATATGATCTAATAGACACGGTCTTGAATATATTTAAATTTGGTGCGAATCGAGTGCCCAAATTTTAAGATATCGTAATTGTTGATTAAACTTTTTGATCTCATTATATATATATAATAAAATAATAATTAAAATAATTAAAAATTGTTCAACTATCACTATTATTTTCATTATCATTATTTTTGGATTAATTCATAGGAATCACTAAATTTTGATATAAATTTATAAATAATAAAATAGATTGCATAATGCATAGTATGCATCATAAAACTCAAAAATAGATAAAAAATCATAAGTGAATTACTTTTCAATTTAAAAAAAGTATAATATAATACAAATATATATATTAAAAGATAACATAAAGTTTATATATGTTATATTAAATAATCATTTTAATTACAAAAAATATTATAATTTACTAAGTTGTTGATTAAATTTATTTTTGTAGAAAGATTAAAAGTACCATAATTTATTATTATTCGAAATAAAATATATAATATTAATTAATAATTATAATATATGGTCAATTTTAATTATAAAATTGATCAAATATTAAATATAAAATTAAATATATAAAAATTAAAAATAAAAAAATATATAAAAAATAAAAAAAAGTAGAAAAAACTCACAAGCGAAACAATTGAGCTCTAGCTCGCTCGATCATGAGTCGGCTCGACTCATGTGGCACCCTGGTTAAAACATGAGAGTCATTTCCTCGATAATATATTATTAATTAAACGAAAAAAAAAAGAAGAAAAGAAAGCAAATTATGCTAAAGTGAGGAAACAAGAAAGACGAGTGAGAATCTTCTTCAGATTTCAATTTTCTTCCTCATCGAAGTGAAGAGTGTGAAGCGTAGACTCCGAGAGGAAACTCTGTTATCCATTTTCTCTTTCAAGAATCGATTGCAAAGTGTTTACGGATAGATAAGAGATGAGTGGCGGAGGAGGAGAGGATCCGCAGAAGTTGAAGCGGATTGCGGCGGCGGCCTATGATTACGACAACGACCCGCGGTGGGCGGATTACTGGTCGAATGTGCTAATTCCGCCGCACATGGCGTCTCGCAGCGACGTCGTCAAACACTTCAAGCAAAAGTTCTACCAACGTTACATCGTATGACAATCTGGCTTTGCTTTGCGTTACTTTCTATTTCTAGTTAATTGTATGTGATATGTATTTTGCTGTTATTTTTAAATGGTCCGAATTCAGAGGGACTTGTTTACTTTTTATTTAGGAGTAAATTATTGGGCTTTTCGGTTCTTGCCAGTTTTAGTTTTTTGGCTATGAAGGTTTTAGTTTCCAATTACATCCACTAAGGTTTATGTTGCTTGCTTGCTTTGTTATTTTAAAAGGTAAATATAGTCCATAAGGTACTTGCACAGCTATATGCCAAATTTATTTTGTATGCTTTTTTATTGTTTGATATGTTATGAACTTAACATCTGATTCAGAAATATCAGGATATAGGGTTTTGTTTCCTATTGTATTCTTTATGAGGCTCTGATCTAAATGCCTTCTTAAATCCTGACGATTCTAATACACCACAGTCTTCATTAGTTTTGGTTGATTGCAAGAAAATGCTACATTTGTTTGTGTGCAATTTCTTTACTCGTTGGTGGAGTAGGGACATAAATGATGCTAGAAGTTGCTGGTCTTGTGTGAAGACTTAAATGACAAATTGGTTCTCCTTGAGATATCACAATTTTTTGCTAAATTTTATGTGTTTTCTCCTATTCAGGATCCTGATCTAATTGTTGAGCCGATGTCTAGTACCAGCTCATCTCAATCAGCAAGAACATCAGCGCCACCACCACAGTCATCATCGTCATCTGCTACTTCTAACAGTAATACTCGCCAAGCGAGTTCAGGTCTAAAGTCATGGCTTTCAGTAGATGAGAGTGAATGTTTCTTTTAATTTGGCATTGAGATTAGGCAGCTTCATGCTTTATTTAGAAGCTAGTTATTCTTTGACTTTGAACATATGGATATTAATCTTGTAGGGTCCTCCAGAAGAACATCAGGGTCATCTACAAGTCCACCTCCTAATTCTACGCCACTGCGTTGGGATCAACAAACAATTCAATTTTCTGTCAATGCTTGGGTATGTTAAATTCATTGGATAATAAACCAATTAAAACTGCTTTTAGGCTGAAGATTTTGTTCATAACTATGGTGGTACTATTTAGACTAGTTGTAGGATGAACATTTGATGTTTATTATATCCTTTTCTGGCAGGTCTTTGTTGTGTCAGTTCTTGCAATTTTTCCACTCGTGCCACAGAACCTTGCAAATCGGGCATTTCGGCTTTCCTTCTTGGGGACTGCATGTTCTTCTTTGTACTCTTTGTATTCACTCTATGGGGTAATACTCTATTTTATTACAAAATTTCTTCCTGTGAGCCACTTTTTCTCTACTTGTTGATACAACTCTCTGTTGTCTGCAGAAACCTAGAGCATGGAATTTGCAGGCTTTTCAAGTGTGGTTCCAGTCGGTGGTAGTTGCCAAAGATTTTGTCTGCTCAATTTACTGCCTTACTTTCGTCAGTTCGCATCTATGCCTCAAATGTCAGTCTGACTCTAGAACTTAACGATTAATTTCTCAGTTTTATGTTGCTGAAGTGGGTGCTTCTCTTCAATGCAAATAAGTTGTCTACTTAATTCTTGCAGTTGCTTTAATTCCCATAATGTGCCGGGCCCTAGAGCATGTCGCAAAGTTCCTGAGGCGCAACTTTAGCAGATCCACCTTGTATAGGTAAGAAATCCTGTGATTGCCCTTGCAAATGCTTCAAATTTTTCCTTTGCTATAAATTCCGGTGGCTGTGCCGTTTAACATGAACCTTGAATGAGAAGATGCCAGCTATCCTAGTCATTGTCCCTTTCCTGGATTTCTCGTAATTATAGTCCAGCAAATCTTTTAGCAGGGTGCCACATCTCTCTCATGCATATCCTAGTTGAAACAGAAATATGATTTTAGTTTGGTGATCTGTGAGGTTTTTTAATCAGTCAGATATATGCTTGCGCTGAGTGGGATAGGACTTAGAGAACTGTATTATTTGTTATCATTATTGGGTGTGGTTGTATGCATGGGAGAAAGAGTACCTATAGAATTCATCATGAGCATGAAATTGCGGATATAATCATTGTTGTTATTCCAGAAACTAAGGTGCATTTTGTATTCTAATTGTTGTGTTAACATGATGCGGATGAGGGAGTTTCTAGCTATGAAATTTGTCGACTTAGTAGCTTCCATACTTGCATGAAGATGATACTCTTTTGATGCATGGTACAATGTTCCTTTGACATGTTTGTGACTTGTTTGGTGGACTTTTACAGGAAATACTTGGAAGAGGCTTGTGTTTGGGTAGAGTCGAACACAACCACCCTTAGCATTCTCTCCTCACAAGCTGAGATTGGACTTGGATTCCTTCTGATTATTTCTCTGTTCTCGTCAGTAGCTCTGCTTTTTCCCTTTTGTGATACCCTTTGCTACAATTTGTATTTATACTGTTAACTTTTTATCTGGAAATGATAAAAAATTACATCACGTGCTAAGATGTCTTCATTTCAATTTTTATATGCAGGTCTCAGCGCAACATTATACAAACATTTATGTACTGGCAGGTACTAGTCATATTTATATGGAACTTGAATATGATATTTTCCTTGAATGTGATGATATTTTTTGTGGCTACAGAACTTGTATTTAGTTCTTGTCAACTGAAGTGAGTAATTGGTGATTGCAAGAAGTTATGGTCTTGATTTTGCATTCTTTACGTCTTATCTATATGTTCTCCAATAGCGATGGTAGGAACAGTCAATCAGCTTGACCTTCAGGTTCAAGTTTTAACAAATAGCTTGGTATTATTTGGTACAATTGTCACAGCTTTCAATATGATCATCTTTAAGGAGGCTTGCTGTAGATTGTGTGGGTGCCTTTAGTGAAGCTTTGGCCTAGAAACTCTGTGATGGCTGCGATGGTCCAACCACAGTAATGGCTGCTTTTTAGGTTTTGTATTATTTTGGAGCATCTTCTATGCTACTTTTGTTAACTTGATTAAAATGCATCAACTTTTTCACAACTAAAAGTTCATACATTTGTATTTCTTTTTTTATATATTCGTTTTATTTTGCAGCTTCTGAAGCTTATGTACAATGCTCCTGCTACTGCTAGTTACCACCAAAGTGCATGGGCTAGGATCGGGCAGACTGTAAATCCACTAATCCAGCGCCATGCTCCATTTCTCAAAACTCCAATTTCTGCCATTCAGAGATGGTGGTTAAGGTGAAAGTCTTGAGAGAAGACGAAAAAGGGCTCACAGAAGTGGGAAAAAGGTGAATGCCATTGCTTCCTTCCGAGACTTGTAATGCTGATTGGGGAAAACAAGACAGGTCGATAATTTTAATTTCAGTTCAAGTGCTCATCTGACTACATCTATCTGATTGGTCACTTCCAACTAATAATCACTTAATCTAACTTTCGAGCTCCAATATGTACTATCACTTCAGTTAATTTTAAGTTATATTTTGCAATCTGCAAGTTTAGAGAAACATATTGTTCATTAATTTGGCAGTTGCAGATTGTTGCATGTGACTTGCTATGTGAGCCGCCGTTTGTTTTGCAAGAACAGTTTTGTATCATTTGGGGCTGCGGCGTGATAGCCCCTTGAACTTCTTACGCGAAGTTGTTGTCTTGGTTTATAACTATTTCGGCTTAAAAATGTCATACATTGAGGTTTCTATTGAGGAAGCTCTCACTTTCTTAACAGGGTCTTGTGACATTCGCTTGTTTTTTTTCTGAGAGGGTCTTGTGACATTCTATGAATGCCTTCTTTGTGTTTTTTGAGTCCCACTTGAATGTGTGTGAACCATTTAAGTGTAAACTTCACCAGAAGAGGCAGATAGCCATGGATGATTGGTTGGATGTTTTTTTCAATTTTTTTGACAAAAAATATTGGATTGACAGGCAATTACAATTCAAATATAACTTATCTACGGAGGTATTTATAATTTCGTCAATAAAAGAGGAGAAACTAAATTATTCATGTTAACAAGATCACTGAACAAAATCTCGCGCTCAATGAGACTTGACATCGATTTGCATGATACACCAAATTGACGAAATATTTATTTTGGTAGAAAGCGATTTTTGTTAAAGAGATGATAAAAATGATACACCAAATTGACGAAATATTTATTTTGGTAGAAAGCGATTTTTGTTAAAGAGATGATAAAAATAGCGAAAGAACCATTTTTAGAAAGAAAAAATAACAATAATAAAGAAAAATAACCAATTTAAAATAATTAATATCCCACGAAATAAAAAAGGACAATAATGCCAAGAACCATAACCTCAAAAAATCTTACAAAACTCAGATTCAATTATTCAAATAAGTGTACGGTAATGTTTATAATTTACTTACGGTTTTGAAAAGTTATAAAAATATGATGAAAACTCTATATTTTTTAAAATTTAATAATTAATCAAAATCAAAATATTTTTCTGTCTTTCAAAAAAAAAAGTAAAGTTATATTTTTATTATATTTTATTCTTAAACTATTTTAATTTGAAATACATTAATTTATGTGTTTTCAATGATGAGGAAAAAGAACATGTGTTCGAAAAAAAAGGTGATGATTTCCATCGTATATTTTACTTGTCTTGATTTCGCTCTTGCCAAACAATCCCCGTGCTCGACGGGATTCCCACCTCGGAAGTCAACAAGTCGGCTACGCCTTAAAGCTGAGCCAATTTTCTCTGCCAGCCGGCTCTTCCGTGTCACTCCATTACTCCATTTTTGGCGCAGATCTGAATACAAATGCCAAAACCCTTATTTCACTCTTCATCGCGTCAAAATTCTTCTTAATTGAGCTGACAAGTTGCATCACTTCTCTAGAATCTTCTAATGGCGGTGCCGGTTGTACGGTTCCCGATCTTCCTGGTGGTGAGAATCATCGGTATTGCAGTTGCCGCATTGGTATTGATATGGAATGTGCACTACAGAGGCGGGTTGGCTCTCGTGTCCGAGAACAAAAGTCTCATCTTTAACGTAAATTCCCTTTCTTTCCTCTTCTTTTTTTTTTTTCTATTTTTTTTAATTCCTAAGGGGATGATGGATGAACGATTAGAATGGAAGAAGAATGTTGTTTTTTTGTTAATAAATTGACTTCTGAATGGGAATTTCAGGTTCATCCTGTGTTGATGGTGATTGGCCTTGTGCTTCTGAATGGCGAAGGTATGAGCAGCATGTATGCCACAAATGAGCTCTAATTGTCCTGTGATCATATCTATGTGTTTCAGACTTGTAAATTCACAATTAGAGTATTTACTTGCTGTTCCTCCCATCTCTTTCAGCATAATAAAAATAAAAAGAGAAGAGCCTGTTGACAGACATCTCATTGATATTTGTTTGGTTTACATTTGTAATTTTGTTTGTGATCTGATGCCACCAGACTCACCACCGTGTTGGATTCATCTAAAATTTGTTCTGTTCGTTTGCCAGAATGTGATGAATGCACAAATTGCCTACGTGCACTTGAGAAACTAATGACATGATTCATTGAACTCTATTACAGCAATCGTAAGTTGCTGATAGAGTCAAGATAGCTTGTATGTATACATAATCTGTTCTAACCCGTAAAGCAATGGTTTATGGTGAGGCATGTAGAGATTGAATCCATGTGGGAAATGTGGCTTGTGTTTAAGTTTGATCGAGATGAGATCCAGTTATACATGTTCTGAATTTGGCGCTCTTTTAAAGTAATGTTGACTCTGTACTCAACAATAACACTTTGCCTGTGGGATATGAAGTTCGTTGATATTATTAGGCATGTGTTATTCTCATGATAAGTATCATTTATCCTCAATTACCTGGAACTTTTTAGAAGTATGTTTTGAACACGCCACATAGATTTTTGCAGCCATGCTAGCATACAAGACTGTGTCAGGAACGAAGAATTTTAAGAAGTTGGTTCATCTTTCCCTACAATCCCTTGCTTTCTCTCTGAGTATTATTGGACTATGGGCTGTATGGAAATTTCATGTTGACAGAGGCATTGATAATTTCTATAGCCTCCACTCATGGCTGGGCTTACTCTGCCTTTTCTTGTTTGGAATTCAGGTAAACTGATTTAGTACTTTGTTGCCTCCACTCCGAATTGAGCACTGTCATCTTTGCAATTATCTAACTCCCATGAGCTCTACCATTTTTAAGCTTGCAAATTTTTAATAACTTACCCTGCAGTGGGCTTTTGGATTTGCGACATTTTGGTATCCTGGTGGATCAAGAAACAGTCGAGCTAGCTTGTTGCCGTGGCACGTATTTTCTGGCCTGTATATCTACGCTCTATCCATAGCCACCTGTGCCACGGGTTTTCTAGAGAAGGCCACATTTCTTCAAACACATAAGATAATTTCGCGCTACTCAAAGGAGGCGGTGCTGGTGAATTCGTTGGGTATTTTGGTTGTTGTTTTGGCTGGTTTTGTGATTCTTGGGGTTGTCTCGCCTGTGTATGGGAAAGGCCATGTTGAGGAACAACAGAATAGGTACAGCAAAGAAAATTTGGAAATTTGATTGACCATTGCAAATTAGCTTGTGGATCTTCCCTGTAAAGAGAGGGGAAGAGAGGCAGAACGAGGATTTGTTGTTTGGTAGCATAAGACCACATATACAGAATAAAATCAAAATGGCCGATGGTCATCTTTTTGTTCAGAATTGATTGAACTTAAATCGTGGCATGTAAAGTGTGCTTAAATCTGTGAACACCTGCAATTGAGCCATTAGATTCTGGACTAGGGGTGTCAATGGGAGGTTATAAAAGATTCATTCTATCAAAATAATATTTAGATCCTGCCCAACTCCTCAAATCCCAATGGGTTTCTAGATTCAATGCCATTGTTTTGGACTCAATTCTTTTGGGTCTGAATGGGGCTTAGACGCAATTTTTTTTTTCTTTATAATGTTGTTGGACGATATTTGCTATTTTTATTTAAGACAAAGTAAGTTAAAAAATATTAAATAAATTTTAAATTAAATTAAGTTCACTTCTTTTTATCTTTCATTTTGTTCACAATTTATCAATAAATCTAGAATTATTAAATTTCAATTATATCTGTTTGACATGATTATAAATACTCCTTTGTTGTTTAAAAAATTATCATTACCCACTTGATTCCAATGATTGTCGAATCATTAGCCTATTTTGTTGGTATTTATTAGATCTTTATCTATTTTTTGCGGTGAACTAATCAAAATATTTTTGTGGATTAAAAATTATAATTTTATTTATTTCTTAAAAATATTTTGAGGACTAAGTTGATAATTTTTATTTTTATAATTTTTCAAATTTTTCCGTCCACTCATCCAAATTTTTTGCAAATTTTTATTTTTGTTTAGAAATATAGTAAGGACAAAATTGACAATACCATACCTCTATAAAAGGATTACATAATTTCATGATGTTTTCAATTTTTGAAACAACAAGAAAGTATTCGTGATTATGCCAAATTTTGAAGGAGATCGTTGTAATTTATCCTTTATTAATAACAAAATAATCTAATGACACTATTAAATCTACATATTTAATAGCAATCTAATTTAATATTGTAAAACTTTAAAATTCAATTTTATCACTTTAAGTTTTCAAGCAAACATTATTATCAATCAAAATAATGTTATGATGTCTTAAGTTTTTTATATTTGTTCATTTGAATGTTAGATCAATTGAAAAATAATAATTCAATAAAATTAAAAAAAAATATAAACATCTTTTTTTGGTTCAAATTGAATGTATATTATATGTATGGATATTGATAGATAGAGATTCAACCCTAATCTAATCTGTATATTATTAGTGAATTTGGGTCTAAACCCGAGTATAATAATATTTATTGTGCCTCGATATGAGTCTTTGAATTAATCTATGAACTTGAGTAGATCTTATCTCACCTGTTGACCCCCCTAGTCTGAATTATCCATAGCTCATTAGTAAAATTTTCTGCACACACAACTTTTCGAGGGATTATGTTGGCTTTGGTGAAATCCTGATTTGGGAGTCAAAATTAGTAAATTTACACGCATATGCAGCCATAACTAAGTCACGATGAAATATCTTAAATATTGTTTGATAATCAATAACACTAAACCACAAAACAAAATATTCGCATTTATACTACGAATGGGTGAAACAGATATCTACAACCAGCTCAATCTTATCAAGTGGTGAACGAATATGATCTAAAACTATTGATTTGGTGATCTTTCTTGTCTACTGCCTGCCACATCTTAGTATCTCGTACATGCTGTTTTCCCACATGAACTATACAATTCCCCAAGGAGACCAACCATTTGTACTGAACAAGCTAGAAACGAACAAGCATTGTGGGTCCAAAATCATAGCTGCTTTTCTATCCACAAAGAGAAAATACCACAGGACAACATATTACTACATTCCAAGAACTGACCGGGGAGAGGCAGCATATTCGCACTCTTCACAGAGTTGGGGTCAGGTAAAAAAAATCAAAAAACCAGTTCGGGTTGAGAAATATTCCTTATTCCAGAAGGGGATAGACAAGAATTGATCTAGCAGGAATTGCATTGCACATCTCTACAACCACAACTGATCTCTGCAATATTCTCGAACAATGACAGGAACGCTCGTTGGGGGTACCTAAACACAAAATAAAACATTAATCAGTGCAAAAGTTAGTGTACTTATTGAAGAAGGGCAAAGAGAGCAAACATAAAACCGAATATGTGAGGGAAACCAGGTTGGAGAAATGACAGGTAAAAGTTCATTATTTATTTGAATTCAAAATATGAAATTTTACGATTAGAAGCCACGGAAAATCAAAATGAAATAGACCAAAAACTTGAGGAATTCATGTGTCAGAGTCAACAAAAAAACACACTCATCCCTATAGATATCACCAATCCATATTATCTAGATGCTTAAGCAATATCAGGTAAATCTGTAGCATCTAAGTCAATGGTTAATGCCCCTATGATGCATCTAAAAACAACAGACTTGGCACATGCCTTGTTCAACAAATTGATTTTGTATATTAAAGAAACAATCATCATAAACATCACGAGTCTCTGCAATGAATCTATAAACAATACACTTGTTGACACTAGCAATTTTCAGGTGAACCATAACGGCAATAACATAGTTTAACTCAAAGATGGTATATGCAGACTTGGCAGTTAAAAGTAGGCATTAACTTCGTTCTCAATGGAAGCACTATGAACCAACTTTCTTCCAACTTACCATGCCATAGTCTGTTATGATCATCGATACATAATCTGAAGGCGTTGCATCATATCTAGTACATGGAAAATCAAAAGTGAGCCACCATGGTACCCGATCAGCTGCATAAACTCAATATAAGGAAAAAAATAAATTATACTCACATCAGGTTCAAGGGCTGTAAATTCTCATTATTGGCCCAGCCATCCAAAGAATTGATTTCCTTTCTGGTATAATCTCTTGAAACCACATCAGGGTCACCTGCAATGATATGTGATAGCAACAACATCAGTCAGAACAAAGATAAGCTGCCATCTCTTAAACAGACAACCTTATTTTAAAAAAGTATTTCATACCAAGTTCATTAAAGCAAATCGAATCAAGTTGAACCCTTTGATGGAACTTGTATGCTTCACAGCATATCAAAACTGGGACACGAAACTGATGGGCAACCATAGCAACACATGCCGTGCCAACCCTTGAGTAGACCGTTCCGTTAGACAATACTGATGATGCACCCAGAAAGACTTTTGTTGCTTCATGCATTACATAAGAAACAGCATTTATATGTGTGTATGTACAACATATACCCTTTCCCACAAGCCTACGAAGCAACCTTTGTCCTTCAAGCTTTGGACGTGAATCCACTATCACCACTCGGAACTGTTTACCAAGCTCATGGGCTTGCACTAACATCATTTCAACAGCAGATGATGATGCATATGTGAGAAGAACATCACCATCCCTAATTTTTGTTACAGCATGCTTCACAATAACCTTATCTGCTATAATTATCTTCTCATTTATAAAGCGTTCAATATCAGAGATAAGATTGGCTTTTGCTTCTGACTCGGACAGGTTCAAGGGTAAGTTGGCAATTTGAGTTTTGAGAAACCTAATTGCATTACCCATGCTGATTGAAAGGGGTCTACATTCAATCAGAAAAGAAACATAACTATTTATTTTTGTTGTCAAGTCCCTGATAAGTGCTTTTTCTGGTGGTGTAGAATAATCCCTGATTGACTCTTGGAACGCTTGAAGCATAGCAATGCAGCGGGCATTGCCACCAGATATTTCCCCAGCTAGAAATTGCAGCCCTACCTGCAATCATAAAATAACTATTAGCACGTACTGCATTGCGAATGAAAAATAATTTTTACCTTGTCCTTCGTTGCTGGGCGAAGATAAAAGATTTCATGATTTCGATTAAATTGAGTACTCATGCTCTTTCCACCAAGACACAATGTCAGGAAAAGGAAAGTGCACAAGAGTACCTTGTAAACAGCAGGATGAACTGATTCAAGTTTGAAGAATTTTGATTCCAGTTCAAGAAGCCTTGTTCCATGTTCATACTGAGGTAGATGCCTAAAGAGTTCAACTCTGTTCCTGGCTTCTGTTTGTTTTACTACTGATCGCTTCTTTGCCTTCTCAACTCTGTTTTCATCATCAAACTGCATTCGTGGATGAGGGGTCTCTTTCTTCCTATCTTTATCTGGTTGTCGATCAGCACCTTTTTTCTCAGAAGCTGTGACCGCAGAGTTGTCTTTCTTTTGTGCATCCGGCTTCACAGACTTCCCTGTACTGGTTGGATTGACCCTAGTAGCAGCAGCAGCGGAAGCCTTACTTCCTTCACCTAGAAAGAGGCAATTTTCAGGAATGTGAGTAAGAGACCAATATAAAATGTATTTTCCTCAAGAATGCAGAAACTTGAGCTATCACACGAATGCTTTGAGCTAACATCTGCAAACAATTTCTCACAAAAAGAGAAAACAAACGAAAAAACGACAAGGCAAAATAAAGCAAGAAAATGATATGAAAAAGCTTTTGCATCTACAGTCCTGGAGTTCATAGAAAAGGCGATAAGCATCCATTAGTACATCCAGAAAGCAATTGGCCAATTGCACGGTTCTTTGAGTTAGTGGTGTTTTCAGTAAGAAAGAGTGACAAACAAACTGGCTCACGTTGCCACAGGAAAATGATATTTTTCCGCCTAGAAGCATCAACAGAAGCACTTTTTCTTTATGAAGACAAATGATTAGTAGATGAATCTGATAGATGATTGATGAAACAATATCACCAAACTATCAGACTTCTTTATTTTCAGACACAGCCATAAGAATAATAACATTTGGAGTTCATCAGGCCAGCAGCATCTTTGCGCTTCAACAACACAAAACTAGAAAGAGGAAAAAATGTGCCGTAATATCAGCGATGCCACTCTGTACCAGTCATATTCATGAGAATGATCCACGGATTGATGCAGAAATGGAGAATAAACTAAAGAGTGATGTGCTGCATGCATCAAAGCTGTCTGTAACAATGCTGGAAGCAAGATGACCTCTATATTTACATAAAGAATAAACCTTAAGATCAATCAATTACTAAAATAGTGCCTCAACGCTTTGTCTGCATGCAATAGATCAAAATTCGACTTCTCAAAGTTCATTTTAATAAACTATGTCCTACTATTGCACATAAAATATAAATTCACCCAATCAAAATGCAAATCCTACATTAAAATATACCATCAACTCCACAAGTACCAACACAAACAAACATTACAAACTGCTGAATATCTCCAAAATGAAAGATAAGCATGAGATATTCACCTTTAGCAGCAGCCTTTGCAGCTCGTTGCGCTTCTTGAATTGCCCGTCGTTCTGCTTTTGTCGTCTTCTCCTTTAACGGCTTTCCACCAGCTGCCCTCTTTCCCTTCTGGACTTCCATATTTGCCCCTCCATCTGTTCCACAATTCTATCAAACCCAAATCTGACACAAGACTCGATTAAAAAAAAATATCAAATAGAACAAGCAAATAAAAGAACACCAAAACAAGTATCGAACATCAACCTGATACATTAGGTGGCAAGTTAACATCATCATTCAGCTTAGCCACCGGTATATCAAATTCGTCAGAGGGCAACGACATAGCAAACTTTCCAGAACTACCCATACGACTCAACCTGGGGGACAGCGGGTCGTCGGAACAATCCGTGGTTGCCGAAGGGGATAAAAAGTCAGAGGGGTTATAACTGCCGACAGGAACAGAAGAGTCAGCAGCTCGGGGATCGCCGAGAGGGGAGAGGAGCGGGGCGTGGGGGTAGTGGCGGACAAGGTCGGTGGATGGCTGGCGAGGTGGCGGGATCATAACGGGGGACAAGGAGTTTCCGGGGGGAGAAATGTCGGATACCGGAGGGGACGAGGATGTGGGGTCGGGTGGACCCGATTGAGAGCGCTCGGGCGGGGCCGGGGGAGCGAAGAATCCGACGTGACGGACCTTGGGGTCGCTGACGGTGCGGGATACACGGCGAGGGTCCATTTATCCGGTGATGGGGTTGGGGGGGGGGGGGGGGGTTTGAGGGTTTAGATGCGAATGATGGGATTGGGAGTTCGTGTACCTGTCGCTGGTAGTTTTGTTTGGAATGAAAGGAAGAAGTAGAAGAGTGGTAAGATGGGACGCAGGGAAATTATGGTGGGGTAGAGTCGCAGGAGAAAACGGCCAAGAATTACGAATTTACAATTGGTATGTTGCAGTGATATATATTTCTGAAAAGCTATTCGTATTTGTATTGAATACTGAGATACGGTACGATACATTATTAAATACTGTTCAATAACGTATTTTAGTATTTAGAAATATTAAACAAATGATTACTCCAAATAAAAATTCATATTAAACTCTTTAAATACAAATTATGTGTGTAGAAAGAAAAAAAGATAATGAAATAATTTGTATCAATATATACTCTTAAATCTTAATTGCACTACGTTATTTAATATTTTCATCAATTAACTTTTTTTTCCTACGATTTTAGCTAACACTATTTAATTAGCATATTTATTGTATATTATACATTGTATTTCCCTACATTAATAATTGGATTATGTATACGTGTGGTGTAGAATATAGATTTCGAATTGATACTTTAATCATCTACACTGCTTTAGTTGAAGGAGTGATTCAGTATTTTTCATGGTTCAGTCAATATGTTTGAGAGTGAACCTAAATCATGTGTCGAAGCTCAACATCAAATGAACTATTATAAAAACTCTTCAAAGATGCGAATGACATTCGCAGCAGTTAAATGTCAGATTTCGATCTAAGTAGTGCAGAAATGCTAAACGCCACAGTTCCCAGAAACCTCGAGTAAGAATCTCTTGGGATCCCACCCCTCCTTAGAATTCCACCATAGGCTGAGTCCCGTAAAGTTGGCAAGTTTTATGAAACAACCGAAGATCACCAATAAATCACACCAAAATGCTCTGATGCTTTGACCACCCAAATATGTTCAAATATTGATAGCATCCATTGTTGTAAAGGAAAAACAAATAAAAAATCTAATTTAGCAATACAAGGTCTAAACTTCAGTACTGGACAATTGCTCAATGGTTCACATGAAACTGGGGCATGCTGGTCCTTTTGACAGTCCAAGACGCACTTCCATTCCATGATGCATGTCAACCGGACGGAATGATTCAGAATCCCTGGGATCTGAAAGGGTATAATAAGCATATCAGAACAGGAGTAAGGATCTGGAAAGATGATCAAGACACGTGCAGCTACTTTTTCAAGTATGCATGGACCATTGAATCATAAACTATCGACCAACTAACATGAGAAATAGATGAAACAATTGTAAATGCAACCATCTCTATAAAATGCATAGTTGAGAAACAGAGACAAAGCAAAAGCATCAAATGCTGCAAGTGAAGTTCACTAGTTCCGCAACAGAATGCATAGATACCCAGGACAAATAAATATAGAATGGCATGAGATATAGAAGTTCGCCAAGAAGATGATTAAGCATATTCAACTTGTTTCTAGCTAACATATACTTCATGAAAAATGAAGTCAGAATTTCAGTTAACCTCATATAATGCACTATTTCATATGATATAACATTGTTGTTCATCAGATAGCCATTCCTACCATAACGCAGTTTGAGATCAAGACTTCACAAGATTGTGGTTGGTCCAGCACTGGGTGGCCATCGGCATGTTAATACATTTTGCATATAGTTGAACAACAAAAAGCAACAAATGATATATGAATGAGTGAATTTTCTTATTATTAGATTTTTATGAATGTTACTGTAAAGTTAGAAGAAGGAAAATGTTTCCCTCCCTGCATGCAAAGCCTAAACATGGTTTAAAGGAAATGGAAATATGATAGCTAAGATCCCAAATGACCCTAAGTGATACATTATACAATCCAACGACCCAGTCTCTATCATCAAGGTCAAGATATTAACCTTGAGAAGAACTTTGTTATGCAAAACCATTAAGATAAAGATTATATCACATTACCATTCAGATAATCTTCAAAACCAAAACCTTCCAAAGTTCCAGTCAAGGCCTCTAAACCCACAAATGAAGACGGTATAGCTCCAGGTGGCCGTTGAAAAAATCTGCACGATATTGCCATCTTGAGAATTATACACAGCTCATATATAAGATTTAAAAATTTAAGTAGCCCAGGTTCAGTAAAGAGACATCAATTTTTGGCATCACTATGATAAATAAAACCCAACCATTTGAAATTCTAGGAAACGGGACAGAGAGAATGTATAATCCCACAAGAACCCTAAAGAGTATCATTTGAGGAACACATTACAATTGGCAAGAACCAAGAATCACTCACTAGATGGAAATAAGGAATAGAGCCATATGCCACTTAATTCGAAATCCCCCATGCCCATGATTTTACTTTCATTTGGCAGACTTATTGCCTTCCAATAACACCAGCATGCCATCTAAATACAGGAAAGATGCACATCTCAACAGGATATGATCTTTAAACAATTGCATCATCACCGTTGTCAACATAAAACTATACGACACCTGAAGTAGCCCTTGCTAAGCAACAAAACATTTAAAACAAGAATGAGAAAGGGGCAAAGGCTTAAAACCCCCCAACTTTTCTAGACTAACAAAAAGAACCAAAGAGCTTACAACAGTTAGATTTCAGCAAGAAAAGTTTATTTGGTGCCTTATCAGAAAGGGAAAGCCAAGTTTCACTTGCCGAGGCTTATTACTGTCTACTCCTTTTTGCCCTGTTCAATTTCTTCAACATAGAGTAAGCAATATAATTCAGTTTACTTCTTCAGTTTCTCAATACACAACTGCTGCAAAATCTCACTCTGAATCAACTATTAAAACAGCATATTAAAAGCCAAAGCTCTAGAACTGTTAAAAGAAGCCCCTATCGAACTAGATGCAAGTGCATTCAAAAATCCAAAAGTAAACCCTAATTCGCAACAATAGATCACTAGCTGCAATAATTCACTACAAGAAGAACTAAAAACAAAATCAAGTAAGAAACAAACAAACAGAAATAAAAAGACAGGAAAACACAAACTTGGAGAGAATCTGGCGGTCGAGCTCCATCTTCATCGGAAACGCTGCTCCATAAGTATTCGCTAGGATTCTCTTCTTCATGTCTTCTTGCCTAACCTTCGCCTGTTCATCAATATGCGAAAATATAAATGACAAAGAAAACAAACAAACAAACAAGAGCGAGCAGATAAATTCTGAAAAACAAAATTACAGAGCGGTAGGCAGATTCAAGGGGGTGAGGTTCAATAATGTCGCTCTTCACGCCGTGAATTCCATAACGGAGTGGATCGTCCGCACGTCCTTCGAGTGGTATCATCTTCGGCGAATCCATTACTACTATCTTTTCAGCTTTCCTGTTCCTCTTCGCTGTGGAAGAAATGTGAGCAATGGCGGAGAGAGGATATCTGACTATGAAGGGAAAAAAAATTCCGAGAAATCTTACTACACAAGAAAAACAATAGTTGGATGAATGTGGGCTCAGCAGGCCCAATAGTCGATGGTGATTTTAAATGATATTGGGTTGGGCCTTGAGACAACACACCTAATGGATTGAGCCATATCTCGGCCCATTGGTCCTGTTCTTTAGATGGTCCACTGTAACAAGAATAAGAGGGTGTTTGTCTGTTTTGGTAATATAAGCTCCGCAAAACATCTTATAAATTGTCTGCGACTTTATAAGATATTAAATAGTGTGTAATAAAATTTTGGGAGAATGAGCTTATAAGATTCAAAATTAAAAATATTATAAACTTATAAACTTCTTAAAAAAAGTACGGAGTTTTTTTATAAAATAAGATCTAACGTCTTAAAATATGTACGAGCTTATAAGAATTTTGAATAAGTTTAGCCAAACATTCTTTGAGTACTTATCATTTAATTAAGAAAAAATTGCAATTTCAATCCTGTAAGTACGGGAGTGGCAATTTTAGTCCAACAAGAACAAAATTTTGGCTTGTAATTTCAAAAATCCACTTTACCATTTTGGAAAATGTAAGGAGTTCTCGACTTCAACTTTGGTTATAGTAATTACAGAATTATCGTTACTAGAATCTTATAAGATACATAATTTTATTTTACTCAAACGTCATCTTTAAGACCCTTATAAGATACACGAATTTATAAGATATTTTGAATAAGTTTAGGCAAATACCATCCAATTAATGCATCATTTAGTTGATTAAAACTTATAAAAGATTTGAACTAAAACAAGAAGCACTAATCTAATTGAATATTAAAGAAGCTGCAGTGCTGGAGAGCAGTAGACACTTCTAACGTTGAACGAAATGCATTAATATGAAAAATATGTGTAGAAGGTTTGTTTGGGGATGGGATGAATATTAAAAGTATACTAAATCTGTAAAATAAACAAAGATAGATAGTGTACTCATTTTGTGTCAGAAAATAATGTATTGTGGGAATTTAGATAATCGCCAAATCCGGAATTGATGTATTCTCAAGTGTACGTTTTTCTGTCATGTTCTTGCCCTTCTTCGTGTCTTGTCCTCATCAATATATTTATATATATATATATATATATATGTATCAATATTGTTTATGTGCAGGACTATATATATATAGTACAAATTAAATAATTGTTGGACCTCTAAGTTGGTTTTAGAATAATACGAACTATGTTACGTATACGCATTGCTACTTCAACACTTTTAAAGAAGAGGGATGATAAGAATATTTGAGATTTTTTTTTCTTTTGTCTAAATTGTGTCTCAATATTCACTTACATATTATTATATTACAAATTCTTTTATAGGCTTATACACATCTTAATAATAATAAAGATTCGTAGACAAATTAAATATCTAAACAACAAATCTTGTTTCTGTGAGTTTTTGGTAAAATTAAATAGCCACAAACTTCTCTGGAAAATAAAAATGGATTTGAAATTTGCAGTATTTGAAACTAGACTAACATTCCCTTCAATTCCATATATGGTTCATTCATAATGACTGCTTTTGGCCTTCTCAAAATACGTCTGAAAGTGTTTTGGAAACCTATCAATACCATCATAGCAAAGAAAAATCATCTTGTTACTCTTGTTTTACAAAAAATATCACGTCTTCCTTGTAAAACTATTGACAAACTCTTACAGAATGATTGTGGATCAATGGAACTACATACATCTGCATACAAAAGTTGTAGAAATTTGCTTGCTCGCAAAAGTAGCAAATTTGGAAAGAGTTATTCTTTTTTGTCTAAATATAATAGACATGGTGGAGGGTTTTATGATCCCCATTCTTTATGGTATTATCACTAGAATAAACATTGTTGGTTACGTTTGTGTCTACCAGTACAAAGTTGCTTCTATCCAGCGTGGTAAGTTATAATGTGACAATATTATTAATAGTAGCTTTTATTGTGGGAAAGCAATAGAGAGCATGCCACCTTCTTCCTCCTTATTCTTGGTAAGATTTGTCGATATCTTCCACATTATTTTCGAATTGATATTCCCATGAATGTCCAGTCCTTTCGCATGCATAGCACTCAACATGATTTTTATCCTTGTTTCTCCTTCGATCATGGCCTATGGGAGAACTCTTATATTTGCACTGTCTTAGGGTGAAGTTCTTGTTTTTCTTGGCTCGACCTTCTTCTTTTCGAACAGCCACCCTTACGGCTTCGGCATCTACCACGACTTTGACCTCCTCCTCCTTTCAAAGTAGCATTTCCTTTAGGATTGAAGACAAGTTTTGCTCCACCAGCTTTATTGGCTCTTTTCATTAGAAAAAAATTTACTATTCGTCTATTTTTTAATGACTATATATGGACTAAAAGTCATTGTAAATAATTATTATATAAGAAAATTTTATTTTTATAGTCCTTTAACTTTATCTGCTATGAGTTTTAGTCTTATAAGTATATGCTCTTTTTTTTTTTTTATTAAGTCCTTTAAATTTCACAATTGATGAGAAATAGTCCGAATTAGGGTTTTGTACGCGATTTTCCTGCGAGATTTTGAAAATCAACCGAAAATTGCCCACGTGGCAAGCAGTTGTTGAATTTTTGGCAATTTATACACGTGTACAGCCACGTATAATAATACATGGCAATTAATGCTGATTGGCCATTACTTAAATAACCAAACCTCCAAAAGATTTATATAAAATTTTAAATTTTTATAATTTAAATAAAAATTACAATATAAAAATCAAATATATTTTACTAAGTATATTATTTACTATAAATAATATTAACTATATTTTTATATTATTTGTAAATTAATAAATAAATTTTCTTTAACTTTTTAAATTTTTTTCAACTTTCTTTTAAAAACTTAACTTTTTTAATTTTTTAAATACTTCTAATTAAATTAATTAATATTTAATTAACTTTTTTCCTGATATGTCGTCGATGACTATCGGTGGCCGCGCTCTCCCTCACCTATGGGCGACGGCCTCCATCGCCCCCTGTGCGGTGGATGCAGGGAGATTGGGGAGGAAGGTCGAGGGGGGTGGGGGGAGGGAGAGGAGGGGTGAGAGGTTAATTTTTTTAAAAACAATAATTAAATTTTATATGTTATAATTATACATATAATATAAATTTAAAATTTATTAATTTTTATTTCCTTTAGGACATGTTTAACATGTCTTTCCAACTCATATTCAAAGCCACATATGATTAAAACCCCCGAAAAATTATCCAACTCTGTTGCCATGTCATCTATCCAGCCAAAAATCAAAATTCCAACAATCGAAGGACTTTTTTCATTATTTTTGTAATTTAGATTATTAAATAAACGAAAGGCATACTTATAGAATTAAAATTAATAGAGGGTAAAATTAAAGAACGAAAGAGAATAAAATTTTCTTAATTGTGGTTAGATAAAACCAATGTAAAAACTTAATTTATCCACTATGAAAAAAATAAATATTTAGTCACACTCACAAATGTCACAACCAACAACCGTTGTGTGATCATGATAAATAATTATTTACTAATATTATTTATTTTTAACTATAAAAATTGGTCATAATTAAATATCACATTTTTTCTAATATCTTCATTCTTTCTTCATGGACTAATAAAGATCCATGAACTAGTCAACTAGGCATGGATTCTAGGCTTTTAATCTATAGCTACCACCACATAATTGAATTTTACATGAAAAAAAAGGGTAGAATCTTCTCTACTGCTCCCACATCTATCTTTTTTAACCAAATCGTTTCATTTAATTCACCATCACTAATACTCGTTAAATTCATTTACCTGCATTAAAATCGACTCAAACTTAGCCCTTAGAGTCTGTAACCACACATTGTTCACTTCATCAACGCTTACCCCTCGGAATTGTTTAGAATTTCTGGTGGATCTTTGGCTCTTGTCTGATTGATGGATTTTTTCAAAGATCTTTTTGACAACTTCACCATTAAATCCACTTTTTGACAATATTCCGACCAATTTCATCCAGCTGTCTTAACTGATAATACCAAAATTAATTGATTAGTCAATCTAATGCTCTTAAATTAAATACGGCTCAACCCAAATACATTAGGAAATGGAAAAAAACAATTTTAGTCATTTAACTTATATATAGGTGATCCGACTGAGATCGCGGGTCGCACTTTAGGTCGTCCCCTTCAGCTCCGGATCCTTAATAACCTGACAATAAAACAAATGTCACCTAGCCGGGGTGGATACCGGCACAGATGCTCCGACGCTCAAGTCAATACTGAGAATTATCCCTAGTAAAATATATTTTCTTAATCTTATGAAAGTGAAATTCGAATTAGACCAACCCTTGCACCTTTTTTCCTTCTCCTCTTTATACTGGTTATCTCCATATTCTTACGTGTCCTCTGCACGATCTTTATGCCCGCTCCCACGACCGCTCGTCCTGCTATCGTGGCCCACTTTTTACGGGCTTAAGATTGCCTTTAACCGTCTACCAAATTAGTGTGGAATACTAGGTCTAACTCTTTTTATCTCTGTCCCTCATACGAAGGGTATATTAGTCTTTCTCTATCCCCCTTCATCAATAGGATAGTATTTTTTATCTTGCACGAATTGAATTTCATTATTTTTAGATTAATTTGATCGAAAAATTACATGTGAGGCTAAATTACCTTTTTCATCCCATAAAGAAAGGAGTTTTCCTCTTCAGTCCCGCGGTTAACGCAATTTTTGTTTTTTTTCAACTTAGTCCCAAACTCTATTTTTCGTCAAATTTTAACGGAAGAATGGAGAGTTTAGTTAAAATATAGGACTAAAACGAAAATCCTGTAAATCATGGGACTAAAACGAAAAAGTCCCTTCTTTATGGGACAGAAAAGGTAATTTACCTTTGTTTTTTAAATTAATTTTAATTAGTTTAATTCAAAGTATATTATATTAAAAATATTAATATAATTATAATTTTACATATAGAATGATATTTTATTCTTAATAAATATCTATATTATTTTAAATTTATTAAATTATATAATTTAACAAATTTAATATTATATATATTATATAAAAACCTCAAATTGATTTATTAAATGATGATATTATTTTGGTCAAGACACCCACAGATTCTCCCAAACTCAGTTCCTGAAGCCTTTTTCAGACACTCCCACTACTCTCTAGCAATACCTTCTTACCACAAGTGTTAATTCTTCCCAATTTTTCTGTAATATTCAAGATCACAGAAATTGGATGCCTTTGATAATTTATATATTTGTAGATCCAATTATTGTATATTTATCTCTTTTGAAATCTTTTGCATTTTCTAACATAGTTTCAACAATAATTGTTATATACAATTTTCTTTTTGATTATGATATGAATGATATCTCAATACAAATCAATTAATCCAAATATAACCTAAGAGCTCCGGAACTAAAATTTGGCATTGCATTGCAGGTTTACACAAGAAAAAATATAATTTTTCGCCACTGTTAATTACTCTAGCAAAAAGAAGAAAAGCGTGGCAAATACAAATCAACCACGACTTTGCGATGACCATTGACCATTATTTATGCAAGTAGACTTAAAACATTAGTCATCGCCAAAACCATGACAACTATTTTGATTATGGATAAAAATTATGGTGAAAATTGATTAATTATGATAAAAAATTAAAATTTTATTTAATTTTATTTAATCATAATTAATAGTATTAATTTATTATAATTTTAAAATCATAGTCATTTATAGTGTAGTAAAAATTTAAATATTTGAAGTGTTAGATCGCAATAAACTAAAAAGACAGTGGAAAATATGTGCAAGATTTTGGAGGGGGCAGCGATATCTTTTCAACGGACATCAATCACTCTCCAGGTTTCACGGCGCAGGATGTCCAAACTAACCTTTCCTTCCTGCCCTAAATTTCACAGTACGTACCATAATTCTCAAACAGTGGATTTTCTGGTACATACATATATATATATATATATATATATACGATTCTACATATTGATCAACAAAAATTCTGAGTCAAACTTGGACACAAGGCTCCATGTAACCACTGAATATCGATCTCACGCAATCATAATACCTAAACATCAATATACAAATCGAAGAAATCGTCATTCAAGAACTCTATAAGTCGCTAGTAGTACTACTCTTTTCATTCTAATTCTTGCAGGCTTTTTCCTCCTCCCTCCATACCTCAATTCTCCTGCTCATCTCAGTTCTGTCTCTTCATCATCATTTGAAACTCAGAAATTGTTGATATTAAGGTTTTCTGCTGTTGGAAGCTCTGCTAAAATCACTGTTGCTGTACATTGCTGGGATTTAGTAGTAGTCAAAGGTATGGGAATTGCGTTGTTCTTACACTTACTACTGACTTTGTGTCGTCTGATTCATATTTGCACTAATTTTAGTTAAGGTTTTTCCTTTTTCCTTTATTTTTAAAAAAAAGAAATCCCATTTCAGTGCTTGTTTTAATTAGTGTCTCATGATTTATTTTGACGGGCTGCTTTTTTTGCTTTTTGGGAGACCTTTTTTCAGTTTAACAGAAAATGAACAATATTGTAAGAGTGGAAGAGAAGGGAAGTTTGATTTCCAGCGATCCAGGTAAGTGAAATGGACATTGAAACCAGCTTTCCTTGCAACGTACGAGGTGCATTCTTGATGTATATGTATATATATGTATGAACGTAATGTTTTGATTATGAGCACAAAGTCAGTATTGCATTTTATCCCTGTTAAAATATTAGTAAACAAAACACTTTCATAAAAAAAGGGAAATAAAAAAAAAACAATGCGACTCTTGAAATTTTGAGTAAGTTTGCTGCAATCCCACATAAGGGTCGCCCTGGGCACTTTTGTTTTTAATCGGAGTTTTCTGCCTATTAGCATGTTATGATAAGGAGGTCTGTTGCGTTTAACTCTATAAAAGTCTTGAAAATGCCAGTTTCATCAGCAAATTACGAGACAAATGATAGTTGTTGAGCTATATATTAAGACCATTTAACCATCGAAAAGATCATTAGTTAAATAGTAGAGTAGGATAATAATGTAATAAAAATTACACTTGTTATAATTTTGATCATGTCTTCAAGTATGTCTGTGTGTATGTGCTGTATTGATTGTTGTAGTGAGGTTTGAGTTCTAATGGTGAGACTTGTTATATTAGTGTGACATATATAAATTAGCATTGAGAGGAGGATATGTATAGCTAGCTAGCTGCATATGACTGCCAGAAGGGAGACAGTTGCCTCAACTTGGTAAAGAAGAATATATGCCATATATACAAGGCTAGCTAGCTAGAACCTTTTGCTATATACTTAACATAGATTAATTTTCACTTTGATTCTTCTGTTCTCGCAAATTTCTGTTGAAAATATAAAATGCAATCCGAGCGACGCAATCCATCTTTGGCAATCTTATTATCTTATAATGCATTATGCAATGTGCAGAACTAATAAAAGAATTCTGCTTCCTGTGTTTCATTTCTGACAAAAGTATTTAAGGAAATCCTCAAACATAAAAAGTGAAGGATGATTAAACTAGACGACGTTAACGAAAAGGGATACCCAAATGACCAAAAATGAGATGGGAATTAGCATGTCAATAGTGCTCAACTATGCCAAGAACTTCTCCCAGTTGATTTCACACATGATCATACTTCTCATCTTAATTAGCTTTGTATTCTTATGAAACAAACTGATGTTCTAGCTCGAGAGTAGACGGCAGACCCCAGTGCATAAAGAATGCAATTCTGGAACCAATCGATTATCTATCCTACGTCTCATCAGACTTAGCATGGATCATGTATCTTGAGTTGTTCTTCGCTACCGTTTTGTGAGCACCTCTGCAGGGAATTAGTGTGGTAGCTATATATGGCTCAAACATGCAATTCCTGCTTCTATAACCTACAACAGGACCTACCTAATTTGCAACTTCTTCTTCTCTCCACTCACACAATTTTAATTAAACAACTAGTGTTCAAACATTGCACTGAGCTGCAATATTATGTGTGTATATATATATATATGGCAAAAAAGAAATACAGAGGGGGGAAACAATTAATTAGTATAAGTATTTAGGCTAATTCTTACATGACAGGAAACATATATAGGACCCTGCAGCTTAATATTGATAACTTCATCATGACTACAACTTATAATTAATGATTCACCCATATCAAAAACAATTTAACACTTGACGCTGAATATTAAAGAGCCATATAAGTAAGCAAGTGAAGCGCGTTCGATTATTGAAGGTATGTATATCGGGAGACGTGATATTTTTCTAGCATCGAGTGATATTTCAATTCCCTGAGAAGGGTGATCGATTCATGCTGGACTCAAGAAATACACAGTTCTCCGAATTTACATATTATTACAAAGGATTGATGTTTCGCAAGCAAATTATATGTGTGTATATATATATATATATATATATATTTCTACACTTTGAAGATCAAGAAATGGAAAAGTTACTGCGGGTAACTAATCTTTAATGAAGTCTCAAATGTATTAGACCACATAAATACTTCTGCAATAAACAACTCAGTTTTTTATTTTTTATTTTTTGTTTTCTTGAATCATAAAGCACATCCAACCACCAAATAAACTTGGAATTTCTTATATTTGGGTACTGGAGGTGTTCGCATTCAGATCACGTACAGAATGTATCTACTTAAAATGACTTACTATCTCAAGGATCCTCTTGAACCGGGGAGACAATATGGTAGGTATACCTACGTACCACTCGATATGTTTCTTTTGTTATAAATTAATACGGATTGATCGTTTCACTAGCCGCCCGCCAACTAACTCAAAGTTGTGCTAGCTATTCGTTTTTAGTTAGATATTTATACTGATGATGGATGTAATTGGAAGATCACAGTCTATATACAGTGTGATCGATATAATTAATTAGTTCTTGCTATATAAATTGGAGTATTTCTGATCATGATTTTGATGTTATAATTAATTTGGGCCTTGTCTACTAGCTTTCATATCTTGGAATAATAACATCATTTTCCAATTTATTGATCTCAAGTGCACAGAAAGTGCATCAAATTCAGAAATGTATTGACAAAGACAACTTGAAATCAGTCCAAAGTGAGTATTGACTCTCATGTTTGTAATAGGACCATGGGGTATAAACCTAGTAAACCAGAAGAATTGATGTCTTTATGATATACAGTGAAGTAACATGGGAAAATAGTACTTAAATGCCCACCCACGAACATTTAATAGTAGATTAGATTGGAAATATTTAACTCCGGACAAAATTATATTACATTCTTAAAGGTTCAGATTGCTGAAGAAAAGAGGTAGCAGAACTTACATTCCTCAAGCACCAGATGAACAACATTAATATGTTGATCTTAATTAAATTGGCTGTAGAGAGTAGTACTCCAAGATTACTTTCCTAGTTGTTTGAAGTGCTGTAGACCAAGACAAATTAAAAAAAAAAAAAAAAATCAATTTTGATCTGATATATATGTATATTCAGTTATATATATGATTCTTGAATGGTCTTAACTTATAATTACCTGTGGTTGAACTTGTGCTGATCCAAGATGGCAGATAAGTTGGATTGTGAGGTGAAGCTACTAATATCCCAATTCTCAGTGACAGTATAAGGAGAAGGGATGCTGCAGTTCGAACTCGAATCCCTCCAAACCATTAGATTTTGTTGATGAAATCCGAAAATTGAGGGATGCTTCACTTTCCTCTTGATCACGATGGATTCTTGAGTTAGGTCTTCATTTGCAGCTGCAGCTTCATAGGTTAAGGGACAATGAAGATCCATATTCAACGAGGAGGAATTGTTGCTGCACGAATTCGAACCTGATATTTTGCAAACTTCAAGTTGATTGTTCATGTACTGAATTGGGATGGAAGGGTTGAGATCATAGCACACAGTACTATTTCTGCAGGTTTGATCAGTACTCAGCTGTTTGATGGACATTTTCTCTCTTGTTCTTTCCCTAGCCCTTGCTCTTGCCTTCACCCTCGACTCCTTGGCAAGGTTTACTGCTGTCTGCTGTGGATCCATTCCTCCTTTATTCTTTAGAATAGCTGATTTTCCCTTTGAATCTGCCCCATTCTCGAAAGACTCTCCAGACTCTTCCTCGCATTCAGAAGGAGAAGAAGAGCTCTTACCGCCCGAACCTGCATTTCGCTTCGTCTGCACCAGGTCTTTGATGGCTGTCTTTGATTTGGTAAGCAGCCAATCAAGGGTTTTGCTGGGCTTGTCGAAACCTAGCATTTCTTGAAGATCAAAAAACTTTCTTGCGATGCCGATGGACAGCCTAACTCTCCTGTCCCTTGGCCCTTGCGCGGTGTAGATTTTGCTGTGCCGGTCTTTTCTTGGAGTTTGTTTTCTTGAACCCATGTTTAAAAAGGCAGAATTAGGATCCCCTCCGTTCAGGCAGCTGCCGGGCAAGTCTTGATTGAACAAGGTAGCAGCGTCAAGAACCGGAGCATTGGCAGCCATGTAATGACCAGCCAGCATCTGGTGATGGTGGTGGAGCAAGATTTCGGCGCCATTGAGGTCAAAACTCGAAGTAGAGGCACGAGAATGGAGAGAGGGAGAAACCTGCTGCTGGAGCAGGTAATTGTTCTTGCTGAACATCTTTGTGGGTACTAAGGTAAACCCTATTCTTTCTTACAAAAATATCAAGAAAAGAAGTGTTGGGTGTCCCCTTATAATAGTTGTTGAAATTGAAGCATTTAATTTATATCTTTGGAAGGAAGTGAAGCATATGTTGGAGGTATGGAGGGAGAAAAAGGGTTCTCAAGTTGAGGTCAATACCTCTATCAGGTAATCTGCTGAAGACATACAAAAGTTGGCTTTTGCTTTATTTACATATAGAAAATGACTTTGCCTGAGAAAGACTGAAGGCTAGTGTGTAGGGAAGAAATGGAGGACGAAGATGTGATGAGCTGAGGGTGGAGATGGGGTTTTATTTTTTAACGTTGTACCCTTTTCCTTTAAACTCCCAAGAGAATTTGCTGGGATGGGGTATTAATTCATCACATAAACTACTCATCTTCTTGCTTTTACTACAATTTACTCATTAATTTCTACAGTTTCTTGCTATAGTCCTCCACTTCAGCAACGGTAAATCCGGCCGGAATAATAATCACTTGCTCATTGATTGTCCTTGGTCATGTACATTTTCGCAATAATAATCATTAGTTTAAAGAATATGATCAATTCGAAAACTTTGTACACTAGAAAAAAATTACTATTGACTATAATTTTAATAGTTATGAACAAAAACCATAATGAATATTTTTTATTGACCATTGACACAAAAACATAGATTTTTCATAAAGAAAAAGTTATTTGCCATGGCTTTTAGTTAGGATAAATGTTTTAGCCACTCTTGTAGATACCATGGCCAACAAGCTGTGATCAATGACTGTTTATTATGATTATTTTATTTTTAACCATGATAATTAATCATGATTAAATATTACATTTTTTGAAGTGGTACAACATGGGTTCATATTACAATACACGGATACTATATATATAATCATCTGGAATTCGAAGACTTTAACTTTCTTATAATCTTTAGAATTATATTATGAGTTCTTCCGATCATCACACTAAACCTAACATATTATACACGTTTTGCAATTTAGGATCGATGGATTAGAACATATACTTGTGTCCAATTCAGGAATATATCTAGGGCTTAATCACACAGGTGGGCAATTAATTATCAAAACAAACAAGAATCATATATATATATATGTATATATATAGAAGAGTTAATAGTTAACTAGTGTGTGAAGTGTGTGAAAGCAGAAGCAAGATTTAGGTTATCCAAGCAGGGGCCGTGAGCTTTTTGTGGGTGTGACCCTTGCATGTGTGGGAAAATAAAAGCTGTAATTAGACCTCTACACCTGCCTTTGTCTATCGCCCTACGCAATGGACAAATCCTACTTGCTTAATTTTCCTGTGCTGTCGTCCGAGGGGCCCCATTCGCATCGTGTCCTATTCACCATGCTTAGGAAAGAAACTCATCACCATTTGCAGTTAATAAATTCATAAATCTCTCCTCTCTCGCTGGTACGGTCCTTCTGTAATTTACTTCTTTCCCGACGGTAAAAAAACATAAATTTTTACTTTTTCCAGTTGTTGGAGTTGGGATCTTCACCTTTAAACATCTGTTCTTGAAGCCCTTCTGGAGGATGGAGAGTGGGTTTCTTCTCTGCAAAGAGGGAAAAAAATCAGGGTTTTCTTGGCGAAATTACGAACCCTAATTCTTGAAGGGTATACTTTTCTTGCCCTAATCTTCCATCCCCCACTCACATTCTTTCCTTCTCCCTCTTTTCCTGGTGGGGTAAAATTCTGGGTTCTTGAACTGCGAGTCTGAAATGTGCTGTTTTGTGAAAATAGGTCTGTTGGTTGTTGAAAACTGTAGTTGGAAGCATGTTTGGGGAGTCCTTAGGGGCCTGAGGCCCTGAACTGTTAGTTGGAGATGTGCAATAATCTTCTCTTTAATCTAAGAAGACAGGAACAGAAGCTTCATTTGTTTAAATTTTTGTGGGTGAAAAAGAGACACTGTTGTCTGAGAGAAGGAGTGGTAAGTGGATCATGGTAAGTAGTAAAATGGTGTCCGTGTGTGTGTGTGTGTGTGTGTGTGTTTAGATAATCTGGGAAAAGAGTCAGAGGGAGAAGGTGGGATAGGTTTGTGGAGTGGAGATGCTTACTCAAAGAATAAACCCTAACTGAGTGAAACTAGGTTATACAGAATTTTTTCAATACATTTCCAGTAACTTTTTTGTTTTTTCTTTCTTTTTTCCTTTCTTTCTCTGTGAAGAAATTGCTAAAATGAAGGGATGGATATAAGTTTGATTTACTTTTATTCTTGACAAGTTTGAAGGAATTGTTGAGTGGGTTCAGGTTTCTGGGTTAGCTTCATAGTTAATTTCTAGATGTTTTGGTTGTAATTAATGTTAATTCTCTTAATTAAGCTTTATGGTATGTGTTTTATATAGTAATATAATATTTAATTATGATTGATTGTCATAGTTAGTAGTAAATAATCGTAGAAAATAATTATTGACCAGTGGTTTTCATGAGGTGGGCTAAAACAATATTTGTCATGGCTTTTAGTCGTTGCAAATTATTTTTTCATAATAAAAAGTTAATTTTTTGCGTGAATTTTATTTAAGTCACTAATATTAAAAGTCAATAGTAATTTTTTTTCTAGTATCATTAATAATTTTTTATTAACATATAATAATTATTATCAAAGTAGATGAAAATTCCCACACTAGTAGGTCACACAAACCATCAACCATATTATGTCCATTTTTTAAAAAAAAAATCACATAATTACATCAATATCGATAAACAAAAAAAAGTACATCAAATCTGTCAATAAAGTTGAATTATAATAAACTAATATTACAATAATACTTACATCATATAAATATCCATTATAATACTTACAATAAATGAGATAAATATATACACATATATTTAGAGAATTTTAAAATCATAATTTTAAACTTATTTATAAAATCTCGATATTTTAGATTTATTGCAATAGTGATTTGTCAGTGAAGTATTGAATTGCCATCATAATATGACCATATTTATGTTGTTACATGAGTTGACATATGTCGGTAATGCATACCAACAATAAAAACATAAACCGATTATCAGCTCTACTAGATTCATGTGGTTTTATTGCAATTTTGGTCCATTAATTATATTTTTTTGTCACTATTTGAGTGAATTGATAATGAAAATCAAGTTTAAATAAAATATAATTAAATTACAAATAACAAATCATAATAGTATAAAAAAAATAAAAGTATATAATTTTCTAAAATTATATAAGGTTGAAAATGTATAAACTAATTAAAAATGCTTGAAATTGTGGATTTACTTTGAGTGACCAAATGTTCTATATAAATCTTATTTCTTTTATTTACTTTTTAGAAAGAAAATGACATTTAAGTTGATAATATATTTATCAACCAAATTAAGATAATTACTATGCACCTTCCCGCTTAATAATTCTGATGTTACAATTAATATTCTATGATTGGCATTGGTCATCTATTTATCTTTCTATTTGAGGGAATCGATTATAATTAGATCATAACTTTTAATTATCAATAATTACTATACGTTAATTATTAATATCAAATATGTGTAATTAATATTCAGTAATTATTATTATTATACTATTTATAAAGTATTATTAAAGTAAATTAATATCCACACATAATGATAAGACTCGATTTTCATAACCTCATAATCATAAGAGTTTAGATTCGCACGCCAATTATGTCAAGTCTCATCGGCAACTGATATCGTCTTACCTGCAGAGCAGGATAGTATTCATTGATCTCGCTCGAAATATGCGACCTCGAGTGGTTATCTCGATCAATGCCACGTATTATCCTAAGATCTAGTGATTGGGTCCTGATGATAAAACACGAACGTGAGGCTCGTTGGGTTCGCCCATGATAACGACCCTCCAACGCTCAAGTTAGACTTGTTCGAGGTAAAAAAATATGCGAACAGGAGAACGTAGGTCTAAAATATCAAATGTCAGTTATCTCAAAATGTAGTGTGTCGGGGTATTTATAAGGCCCACATGAATACTATTGTTTGGACCACGTGTCGCCATCGCAGGGATATGCTTCCCGATCGGACGGCTCTCCAAGTGCCGGAGTCTTCAGTCGTAAACGGGTTTGGATAGTGGATTACCCAACCCGCCTTTCGGATGCGCGGACCTTGAGCCGTCAAATGACAAAAATACCCCTAATTAAGGGTATTTTCAGTATTGTGCATTAAAATTGGGGTTTTCCCATCATTAATTAACCCTGCAAAAGAAAAAGAGGAAGGAAGAGAGTGGAACAACGTCTGCATTATCCTCCTTTAAACAGATGGAAAATGCGGTTTGCAGACATTTGTTCGTTCTTTTTCCATAACGTATCAGATCCTGTCCTGATTCCTGATTCCTGACTCCTGATTAATTAAAACTTCCATAAATGCAAAACCAGGAATTAATCTTCAATCAACAAATTGCAAATTTCAAATTTAATTAGTAAAGTTGATGTCCGTAATCACACTAGAGATAATTTAACATTTAACCATGGTATTAGCCATAGTTATAAATAAATAACTGTGATAAATAGTCATTGATCACGATCACGTAACGATTATTGAACGTAATTTTCGTGAGTATGGCTAAATTATTTGTCATTACTAAAAGTTATGGATAATCTAATTTTTTTAATTAATTTTTATTTAACCATGATTATAGTACATAACTGATAAAATTATAATCAATAGTAATTTTTCTTCTAGTGTCATCAGATTAGAAGTTTGAGTCGCACCGTCGACTGTAATTAATAACCGGTATTGGTTTATTGTAAATTATAATCGTGGTTATTGATTAATTAAATGTTTGATCTTGATAATTAATATAGTGATTTCATATCATCCAATCATTTAATTTCTTTTTTATTTATATATCCCGTTGAATATATATACACAGTAGTTGTGTAATTTATAAAGAGTATAGAATATATTAAGAAAAGAAGAAATTGAAATAAGGAATTTCTGGTAATTAATGTAGTATCAGTCTTTGTCACTGTTTCTCCTGTTTCAAGCTAAGAGACACGATTTTGAAGTTTTTGCTAAGATAGATGGGGCTTAAATAAGTTTTTGGTCCTATAATTTATATAATTTAATATTTTTATTTTTTATTTTTTTAAAATTGTAGAAGAGTGCTATAGTTTTTTAATATTCTGTAATTTTGATCTTTTCGGTGTTGGGTTTTTACAAAAGTCGTCAGAACAAATTAGGTGCGCCGCACATGATTTATTTAAATTGGGATTTTCTTTTGATTAATTCACTTTTGCCAATATGGACAAAAATTAAAAGAAAAATAACGTGGCACGTGATTTATTTCGAGAATTTTTGGAAAATTCGGCACAAAAAATAAAATTACAGGAGTTTTTTGCAACTTCTACAAAAGCAAAGAATAAAAAGGACAAAATTGCGATAGAGACATGATTATTCCTAAAAGTTTTGCAAAACTCGACATCGTAAGAGCCAAAATCACGAAATATCAAAAAATTACGAAATTATTTATAATTCTAAAAGAATAAAAGATAAAAATATCAAAATAACAAAATTAAAAGACCAAAATATATTTAAACCCGTAGATGCCATATGGCTTCTTTCGCACACAAACACTACTGTGCTTGGCCTATCACAAAAACATCAATCTTCTTAGACACCATATTTCTCCCACCATCAATCGTTATGATATAGTGGTTTACAATCGAACACATTTATCATATACTTAGATTTAATTTATTGACAAGGTATCTGATGAGGCCAAACATTCATCATAATTTATGTGTTGATTTTTCATAATTAGGTTTTGATTTTTGACAACAATGAAGTATCAATTATATATTGGGACCCTGGCCGACGACACACGTGACGAATGTGCAATTCTCCCTGACGAATCTGGTGAGTCTAACCCCTATTTTTCCTGCTTGGTTAGCTAATTTCTAATTAGGATTAAAGATATTTTTGGTCCTTTAATTATACTTATTTTTTATTTTAGTTTTTTAATTTTAGAATTGGAAAAAAAAGTTCTGTAAATTTTTTATTTGCTCAATTTTAGGACACTGTTGCCGATTTTTTTTGGAATAGTCGAAAATGGGACATGTTCCTCACGTGCCGATCTTAAATTGGCGGAAGAATTATAATTGGCTACAACTTTAATGACATGGCTTTAAAAATTGATGATGTGGCATCCAATGCCATGTCACCCCCTCTTCCCGACTTCTCCCTCCCTAAATCCTAATCTGCCTGCCACCTTCGCCCCATGCACCACCTCCGCCGTCATCACTCTCAAACCTCCACCTGCCACCATCACTCTCTCTCTCTCCTCTCTCATGCGCGACGAGCACATCCGGCCACCACCACCAGTTGCGTGAGGATGCCTGCCCCCCAACTCATTAGGAAATTACATAACAATTTCCATGTGCTCCTTGTGCAAATGGAAGAGAGAGAGAGAGAGAGAGTGATGGTGGCTGATGGAGGTCTGAGAGACTGATGGCGGCGGATGTGGTGAGGGAAGGGGTAGGCAAATTAGGGATTTAGGAAGGGGAATTTGGGGAGGGACTTAGGAACAGGGAAAGTGGGGTGACATGGCATTGGATGCCACATCATCGTCTTTTAAAGCCATGTCGTGAAAGCAATACTCAATTCTATTTCTTCCCCCAATTTAAAATCGCCATGTGAGGGACATGTGCTGTTTTTCGGCCACTTCAAAAAAATTTGACGAGAAATGTCCTAAAATTGAACAATTAAAAATTTACAAAACTTTTTTGTAATCCTAAAAAATTAGAATACTAAAATGAGAAATGAGTATAATTAGAGAACTAAAAATGGCTTTAATCCTTCTAATTGTTGCCAATCCTTCTTTTATGTTCTTTCTTTTTCTAATTAAAAATAGACTATCATTTCATTTAGTTCAGAAGATAGAATGCGCATGTAAGATTACGTATTCCCCTTCCAAAAAAAAAAAAAAAAGAAAATAGTATGAAATGTTGAAGCACCACAATAAAAATAAGGGATAGTTATATTTACACAATTGTCCCTATTTTTTTGTATATTGCATAAACCATTCCTGAAAACTAAAGAGTAGAGGTAGTTTATGTAATGATATTGATGTTTAGTGGGATGTATGTATAATTTTTCAAAAAATAAAGATGATTTATTTAAATAATATTGATGTTTTAATGGACGTATATATATATATATATAATTATCCAAAAAGACAAGTATGGATTGTATAAATAAATTATAGGTTAGAAGTGTAAATATAATTACAAAAATAATTTGAAAGCTCATATTTGAGTAATACAAATTAAACAGTACAACATTTTAGTTGAACATCTTCCGTTTCTTCAATTTAAGTTGAATCTGCAATTTACTCAAAAACATGTTTCATTGATTATACTTTAATCATCCATTGTATTTTAGTCTAATGGTTAAAATTAATATTCTATAATAAGTTCGAAACATGGATTCTATAGTCCGATCAGATGAGCATTTAATGTGAATTAATTTGTCAGTTTATTATAATTTATTTTATTATTTTTAGTTATATGAATGTATATATTGTTTGCATTGATATATATTTCTTAATTTATGGAAAGGATTAAAGGTAATTTTAGTCCCCTAATTTCAGGCAATTCTCATTTTAGTCCCGTAACTTACTAGGGTTCCATTTTAGTCCTCTATAACTTAAAAAGCTCAATTTTGGTACACATTTAGTTGGAAATTTGCCTCAATCACTGAAAAAAGTCACATGGCCTTCACGTGACTTTTTAAATTAGGGATTTCATTTTTATTGGCTGAAAATGCTCACGTGGCGACGAAGTGGAAATTAAAAAAAAAAAAAGAGGCGATGATGTGGATTTCTTATCCACGTCATCAAAATTAAAAAAAAAAAACAAAAAAGACGGAGGGGCTCTCTTATAACTTATGAGAAAGTTGATGATGATGGGCTTTCTCTGTTGTTTTTTATTTTATTTTATTTTTTGGTTTAGTTTGATTGTAATATTTCTAATGAAATGTAATATTCATGTTTGTAATGAAATGAAAATGCCTGTTTGTTGAAAATGCAATTTTCCTGATTTTAAATTGCTACATATTGTAATTGAAAAGAAAAAAACACCAGAAAATTGAGATACAAAATTGTACAAAATGGACATAATCATAAGAAGAAACTGTAATTGCTATATTGAAAAGGCATCTGAAATTGTATATGACATTCAATAAAATACTGTCATTGTCAAAAACATCGTCATATTCAACAAAATACTGTCATTGTCAAGGACAACAAAATACTGTCATATACCAAATATCACTAGCCAAAACATCGTCATATTCAACAAAATACTGTCATTGTCAAGGACAACAAAATACTGTCATATACCAAACATCACTAGCCAATACTGTCATATACCAAACATCACTAGCCAAAACATTGTCATATTTAACTTGTGATCTATACATCACTAGATAAAATACTGTTAAAACTAACATCACTAGCCAAAACATCATCATATTGAACTTGCAATCACTATACACCACTAGACAAAATAATGTCAAACTTGCAATTACTTGTTTAACTTTAGAAACTTCTGTCCTCCTCCTTTCACTATTGTTTCACTTGCTCCAGAACGTGGCCTTGTAAAAAGTGACGGCAATATTTGTCTTCAAGTGGAGGTGCACGGTTGTGACTCTTAATTCAAAGTTGCCTGTGGGTTGGTAATGTGTAATTGCTGAAACATTGATAGGTCAGGCATGAACACTGGTGGAGGGGTTACAGGTGCAGGTTGCATTTGATCTTGTGTCAAGCATGCTTCAGGTTGCTCATCTTCATGCTGCACTTGCAATGGTGGGAGAATATTTATATGCCGAGATCCCTATAATCATCATGAAAAGTCCTCACATTGAAATTCATACTATTTAATTGTAACAAATATAACTTCATGTAAAAGTGTACTTACACTTGATGTAGCCTGTTCCAATCGTTTAGTTTCAGACAATGATTCGATTGCAAGTTCAGTAGCCTTTTTTTTTCTAACCTAATACAAAGTACCAACAGCATTGTTATAAATAATACAGGTTTATGATATAGCATTAAATACAAATAATACAAAGTACATTTTTCGTGACTCTTTCATGCTGTTCAGTTTGAGTATGTCCACCCTCATGAGGTGTTTGATCCTGTCATTCAAAGCTGAAATTAGAACACATTCGTGTAAACTAAAATAGTTACAAACAAAAAGGGCAAACAAATACCTATTGACACTCAGTTGGCACTCTTTCAGGACAGCTGGTAGTGTCGTGTCCAGGCTCTCCACAGGTCCTGCAATGCACCGTTTTCTGGTTCCTTCTAATCTTCCGCACCTGTGGTGTCTTTTTCTTTTTGGATGGAGACTCATTGGTCTCTCTTCTTCTAGCCTTTTTTGGTCTGTCTGCACCTCTACCAAAATTTGGGGGTATATGTGGTATGATGCTAGACTCATGCCATTATGGCTCATTAGTAGTATTGCAAGTGCATATAATTTTTTGTAAGTTTCAACACTATAATATTCAGCTACAAAGTCTACAGGATCAAGCTTTTGATAGTATATAGCACAACAAGCATTATTGCAAGGAATGCCCAACAATTGCCATTTTCTACAGTTGCAACTTCTAGACCCCAAATCCACAGCATGTTGACTCCCATCAAAACGAGAAACTTGATAATGTTGATCATCGACTTTAATTGGTATACAATCAGAAATCTTATTTATTTATTTTTGTAGGATTTACTGAATTTTTAGGCACAATTGTTTCTTCCACTTAGCAGCACACTTATCTCTGTTCTCTTGCATCCTTCTCATGAGGTATTCTCTTATCAATTCTAACCATGTTAGAATGAATTTTTCTTTTGCATCGAGTATACAACCATTAAATGTTTCACACACATTATTCAGAAGCATATCACAAGTGCTAAGCTCACTGAATTGAGATCTAGACCATTGTGTTGGAGGTTTATCATTAAACCAATCATGTGCAGCTTCAGACAATTTTTTCATTTCTTGCATACTCTTCTTCCACTCACTTACAGTACAAACTCTAGCAACATTCCACAAAGCATTTTTAAATGTTATACCCCTAAAATCAGCTAGTTTAAAATTGTTATAAAGGTGTTGTGCACAAAATCTGTGGTCACTCCTAGGAAAGACATCTCCAAAAGCTTGCATCAGTCCCTTTTGTTTATCCAACATGAAAGTGTATTCAAAATCTCTGACTATGTTCAAATCATGCTTTAGGATTATTAGAAACCACTCTCAAGTCTCCCTACATTCTTTATCCACAACTGCATAATAAATAGGAAACAGGTGGTTGTTGGGATCTACTCCAACTGCAATCAGCAAAATACCCCCATGAGAGCCCTTCAAGTACACCCATCTATCCCAATGATAGACCTACAACCAGCTTTCCACCCTCTTTTTAAGGCCCCAAAACATACATAAAACCTGCTAAACCTTGTTTCCCTCATATTATCTTCTGTCCCAACAACTACAGTAGAACTTGGATTTGTTCTTCTTATCTCTTCAGCATAATCCCACAATCTACTATGCTGCCATTCAGGAGCACCCTCAATTTCTTTCAATGCAATCTTTTTTGCTCTATAAGCCTGCTGTTTTGACACATTAACCCTAAGTTCATTTATTACATCCACTCTGAACCCTTTCACATTTCTTTTTGGATCAGATTTAAATTTCTGCAAGTACCTGTCCTTCAACCAATTTGCCTTCATATTTTTTACATCAAAAATTTGTGGGCATGAGTGGTGAGATTGTAGTAGATTGATTTGGAATGTCTCCTCATCCTTTACTTTAATAACATGCAGCTTCCATTCACAATCAGCATCCCCACATTTAGCATAGATCCTTCTTTATCATTTTTTGTAAATTTCAATGTTCTTTTCGTCTTGATTGCATGTGATTGCAATGCCTTTTTAAATTCTTTTTCATTGCTAAACAACATGCTAATTTCAAATGTGGGGTCATATGTTTCATTTACATTGAAAAGAGGGTGTGAAGGTCCCTCATCATCCACATCTGAATCCCTTTTCTCATCTAAGTCCCCGTCATTATCCACCACATCAATTTCTTAACCATCACTAGACTCCCCATTCTCTTCATCCCTAGCATTTTCCCCTTCAACACTCCCACTTTCATCACCATGACCACTACCCCCCGCTGCAATTATTAATTCACCCTCAAGTCCCTCATAATCACTATCTACCAAGTCATCTCCTTCAACATCATCACCCTCTGAAGCACCATGACTACCCTCACCCCCTGAAAAACCTTGAGCACCCTCAACTTCAGGTATATCCCCCCACTCACCCCCTTAACCATTTCAGCTTCTGCAACCCCTTCACCCCCATCAACCATTTTTGCAACCCCTTCACCCCCCTCAACCATTTCTGCAGGCCCCTCAACCCCCTCAACTTCAACATAAATGAACATCTCTCAACTCTTCTTAATTCTCGTCCATGCCATCTTCATATCATTATTATCAATCAATATTTTAAAGCCTTTATTCACGATTATATAAAATTCCCTACCCTTCCCTAACCCAAGACTATCACAAAACAGGTTTAAAGTTTCAATGTTGATCTCATGGGGTAATATATAATCATATTTAGACACTCTACCCCCCACATACATAGCTTGAGGGATATGTCTAGCCACACCATTATAATGCAGAGACAATGTAATGGAATCAGTGTCAAGGTCTGTAATTAAAACACAAAAAAAACACATCAAAACAAAAAAAAAAAAAAAAAACGAGTTACTGTAGGGGACCACACCATTAAAAACATAAAACAAAGAAAAGCAGCATGTTCTCGATAGACAAACACAATAAAAAAAAGAGCCAAACCCAGCGAGGGTCCACATACAAAATAATAAACAAAAATAACCGAACAAGGGTTTCTTTCTCTCTACAGAAAACGAAGAAAAAAGAAGTAGAAGAGTTACGGTATTGAGGATGATGGCATACCCATATGCCTATCTTGCCTAACGAACATTATCCTTTACTTCTGAATGGCTGAATCTTGTTCGTCTTCATAGATGGTTAGGTGGAGATCGTTTTTTAGGGCTGGGGATCAAAGAGGGATTAGGGAATTAGGGCTCACGATCGAAGGAAATTAGGGATTAGGGAATTGATCGACACATTAATATGTTCTTTTTCCCCTAATTCCATGTCATGAGATGACGTGGATAAGAAATCCACATCATCGCCTCTTTTTTTTTAATTTTCACGTCGTCGCCACATGAGCATTTTCAGCCAATAAAAATGAAATGCCCAATTTAAAAAGTTATGTGAAGGCCATGTGACTTTTTTCGGTGAGTGAGGCAAATTTCCGACCAAATGTGTACCAAAATTGAGCTTTTTTTAAGTTATAGAGGACTAAAATAGAACCCTAATAAGTTACGAGACTAAAATGAGAATTGCTTGAAGTTAGAGGACTAAAATTGTCTTTAACCCTTTATGGAAATATTAATGTACTGATGTAAAAACTTCATTTGATTCGATTGATCCAAACACTTCATTTTGACACTTGACGGGTGATTTAATGCCAAATAAAATATTAAAATATCAATTAAACTGATTATTTACACTTAAAATTAATTTAATAAATTTCAAAATATAAATAAAAAATAAAATATAATCGATAATTAATATATTATTTTGCACTCATGATCGTAGGTGAAAATTTGGTGGATACAAGGTAGAGTTGATGAGTAGGGAGTGATAAGCCTTAAAACTCTTGATAATGTGAAATACAAAATCAAGATTTCATAAAGAAGGACTTCCAAATGCATCTCCCAAGTCCCAACAACATGAGACAGACAATATAGCATAGATGTAGAAGGGGGTGGGCGTGGGGGCAATACTTCGGCCGACAACAATTGTACTTGACTTCATTCACATTCATATGTTGGGTTTTATTAATAAACATCAATCCACGCATATATATATATATATATATATTTCACTTCAAATCATTATATTTGTTGATGGATGTAAGGGAGATGTCGGTTTCATTTCAGGATATCTTCACGACGAAAAAGGAGGAGACGTCGTTTCATCATGCTACCACCCATGTTCCAAATTCTCTTCTGCTTTTTTTCCTTTTTTTTTTTAAAAAAAAAATGGGGATTATATAATTAACATTAATATGAATAAATTGAGTAAGTATTAGATATATGTCGTCAATTACTGCAAGAAATATAGTTTTATTTTGTAATTGGTTATCGCGATAAAAAATGAAAAGAAATTGAGGTGAATAATAGTTAATCATAACTTCGCAACATGTATTGATCATAATTTCAGCAAATGAGACCTGAATATTAATTATAAGTAAATGAGCTCGTTATGTTTATATTTTCTGATTTATGGTTTGTTTACACAAATCAATTTCAATCTTTTAAATAATTTTACATACACCCATCAGAAACATCGACATCATTGCACAAACTATCCCAACTTTTAAAAAAAACACATGTACCCATAAGAATGCCAATATCATTGCACAAACTATCTTTATTTTTTTACTATCAGATGTGATCAATATAACTATGCAAAAAATATGAATAATTTATAAACATACCATAAATCAGAAATATAAATATAATTACCCCTAAATAAAAATCATATGAAATGTTTACCTATTAAAATAAACAGTCAGCCCATTCGAAAATTATAATAATAATTTGACATAACAAATAAAATTGTTTCTAGATTTCAAATAACACATTTAGAAACACATACACAGTGATAATGAGTAGTAACTTATTACTTTTTCTTTTTGGGGGGATAGGATGCAATATATTTCATCATTAATGATCCAATACATAGATAAATATCCCAAATCTACGAAATCATTCAAAAGAAGAAAGAAAAAAGAATGGAGTATACACCTATTTTTATAGTAAATTTTTATCTTTTATCTCGTTTGGATGTATTAGTTAATTTGAATCGATCTTTAAATATAAAGAAAATGAATATACAACGAATCACATATTATTAAAAAAAAATCGATACATTTTAAAATTATTCAAAATTTGATATCGACTTTAACGTCGACAGATGATTATCATTGCAAAAGTGAGTTCCACATGTGTCTAATTATATTTGTTCACTATTGCAGGCTCAGCTCTAAAATACGAAGTGACACTTGTATTATTGAACCTCTTTAATGTTTATTATTTTGAATATTGGTAAACTAAGTTGATATTTTTTAAATTAGATTTAATTATACAAATACTCTTATTTTATTCAGAAAATATAAGTGTATGTTTTAAAATATAATTATAAATATATACTCTATTTATCGACGAAATTTTATACTAACACCTTCTCAAAGCATGTACCAATAATTTTACAACGGGTAGAACGTATTTATGTAATTTGATCAAACCTCATAAAATGTTGATGTAATATATCACATACCTTTTTCATTTAAAAAAAATAAAAGGATAATTACGCTCACATCCTTTGAGGTTTAGTGCAATTACACATAGACCCTCTGTGATTTGTGAAATTACATCTAGCACACCTGAAGTTTGCTTCTGTCTAACAAATAAGTTCTTCGTTAGCCAAACTTCACGAATTTGATGATATTAACATAAAAATTGAAAAAAAAAATCTATATTTACCTCCAATTGACTTATTAGTGATTTATTGCAGGCCAAATAATTTTTTTTACAATCAAATTACCCTTATATGTCTTCATGCAGTAATGTATGTGAGGAGGTTTATTTTCACCGTTATAAAGATAGTGTAGTCTAAAAAAAACCTGCAATAAACTAATAATAAGTCAATCAAGAATAAATATCTAGTTTCATCCAAAATTTTTTATTAATATCAGCAAATTTGATTAATTTTGGCTAACGGATGGACTTATTTGTTAGACGAAAACAAACCTCAATAGTGTTAAATGTAATTTTTCAAATCACAAAAAATTTACTTATAATTACACCAAATATTAAGAGACGGGAGTCTAATTATCCCCAAAATGAAAATTCTTGAGATTCATCGATTCCGAGCCAAGTTCACGGCCCACTACTGAGTAAAACAAAAAAAATGGTGATGGCCCACGTAAGGTACGCAGGTATTGGGCTGAACTCACATAGTGGGCCTCCATTGTTTCCTCAGTGGATACCCAATCATGTTCATCAGATAATTAAGGTTGCAATTGAGCCAGCATTAGACCAAGATACCGCTACTCCTGAGCACGATTTTCGAATAAAATAAAGATTAATTGTAATTTTAGAAATAAAAGAATAATTAAAATTTAGAAAAAAAAATGGTGATTTTATCAAATATTTTTCTCTTATTATTAGTATATAAATATATTAATGTTTCAAAATAAAATACAATAATGAAAATATTATTTAAAAAGAAAAGAAGAAATCGAGCTCTCCATCTAATATGAGGCTTTCTTTTCCTACTCCGTATTCTGCTTTAATTTAAAAAAGATAACTATTATTAAAATAGAATATTAAATAGGATGATATCTCGTCTTCTTTTGAGATTTTCGTGTAATTATATATAAGTTCTCGTCTTTGAAAAATTATATATGGTATGCTGATGTTTATTTTCATATAATAAATAGATCATTTTATTAGTTAATTTTTACTCAAATTTTTTATATCAACAAAATAAAAGTGTGAAAATTTATATTTACCTTCTATTGACTTAGAATTGAGTTATTATAGGTCAAATATTTTCTAACTAGACTACTCTTGTAAGAGTGAGAATATACCTTCTCATATGCATTAGTGTTGTGAAGTGAAGATGTATAAGAATAGTTTGGTTAAAAATATTTATTTAACCTATAATAAGTTTGTAAGTCAATTTACAATAGATATGAATTTTTATTCATTCTTTTTGCTAATTTTAGCAAATTATTTGAATTTAATTTTAAAAAATAATTTATTTATTTAACGAAAATAAATTTAAAAAATAATGCATAATTTACAAAAATTATAAAAATTTACGTATATTTATATCAAACCTTTGAAGACGACAGCATAATTATTCTATAACAAATCTATAAATCTATGATATTTTATTATTATTAGATCACAATTTTAATAATTAAATTATCCTCGTCTGAAAGAAATAATAATAATAATAATACATGTTTGAATATCATATAGATTCATAGAATGTGGGAATGGAATAAAAAGTTACCGGCCGCAGGCCAGGGGGAAGTGGCCAAGTTAGAATGATGTAGAACTGGCGCACGTGGGGTGCAGGCAAAAGCTGCACATTGACCAATCAAACTGTCTTTGATCAGAGGGGGTTGGGATCTGTATGGTTGGAGACTCGTGTGTCAGTCCTGGCCCTACCACATGCGATTAAAACACCGCTGCTCTTTCATTTTTCTCCATCTTCTACGGCTAATACAAAAACACACACAGTAAAGCAGCGCTGCTCAAATCTAACTTAGTAAACCAGCCCTGCCTCATGTTTTCATGACATAGGCTAATGGTTCGGACATAAGATTTTTTATAAAAAATAAATTATATTTAAATTTTGAATATGTGCATAAGTATATAAAAAAAAAATAAAAAATCCAATTGGGCATGACTTGCACGTGCACAAGACGAGTCGATTAATTAGTCATGCGAGGCCCATAGACAACATTTCCGATTCAGGGCCTGACCCTATACCCCATTTCCGGCCCATATATGATAAGGCCCATAATGCAAATTTCTTGTGCTCATTTTGCTTTAAATCTTTTAATTGTTTTTTATTAATATACTTAATTATCTTTTTATACATAAATGTAATGAATAACGTAATGAACCGTGTTCATGAGAAATTAAAACATTGTCGATTTAGGGAAATTAATTAATAATCTTTCCCTATGCTATTTACATTGGTGAAAAATCAAAATAACGGCGAAACTCCCACTTAGGATGAAAGATTATTAAAAAAAAAAAAAAACCTATAAAAATACCTAAATAATTATTTCAAAATTCAAACTCGAGGTCGAGGTCGACGATCAGTCTTGCCAGCAAAGAAGCATGAGCACACATCTTCGCAGTATGTAGAGCCTTCCTTTCTGTTCCTTGAGAAACCTGCCCACTCTTCTGCTTGATAGTCTTTCCTTTGATGCTTCTCCTGATGATCTCATCATGTCCATGACTACTTGGAGTGGCGTGTTTGGGTGTCGGTGTTTGAGAAGGGATTCAGAGCAATGGAACTCAGTTGAGTTTGAAATGAGGGGGCAAACGGGGTGTTATATAAGGGTTAGGGAGGGGTTGATGTATGTTTTATTTTGCCACGTCATTGTTTGTGGCAACAATGTTAATGGGTGTAAAAAGATGGGTGGTCGGTCCCAAGGGAAGGGATAATTAAAAAGGTTTCATGTCTCCAAGAAAGTTTGAAGTTGCCTTTTTGTTTTTTGTTCCCTATCAATGAATTTATCATGTTTCCTTCAACAAATGGGAATCAAGAACCATTTTCTTCCTTTCAAATAATTATTTTTCTTTTAATTTTATTAATTTTTTATACTAGCCAAAATTTTTTTAAAATTAAAAATAAATCAAGGGCTGATCAACACAGCAATATTTCTTTAATGAAACCATCCAAATCCCTATAATTGTGTTCAAAATATGAGCCCAACGATCTAGTTCACTGAACGTACTTTTATTGTCGTGGAATGTGGATGTAAGGCCACAATTACTACACAAAAAGATGAGTTTGTTGTACTGTCGTATAAAAATGTATTATGAATCAAAATCACTCGTCATAATCAAGTTATGAGTGTGTTGTTAGTGTTAAAATTATCTTCCTTTTTCTTTTGTTGGTTACAAAATAGGAAAGTAGTTGTGGCACCCCACAAATCCACCACGGATGATTGCACATGCACTATGTGTATCAATCAGAGTCTACTATAATTGACTTATTGCTTTCACGACCAAGACCTAAATAGAAATTAACACACAAGACAGAATATATATAGTGCCCCATCAAACGTCTTGATAAGGATTCAAAATCACATTATAGGTTTCATAATGTTCAATTTTAATCATTATACCATACTACTTGATAGAGTACTGATATTCTTATACCTCTAATGTATATAAACCACCAAAAATTACATAAAGAAAATTTTCAAAAAAATAAGATATGATCAAGAAGATATTTGTGGCGCACCCCATCAAAGTATGTTGCTTAATTCAGACTCATTTTGTGCACATGTTCTCTTCCAAATTGTGAAGGTAAAGTCAGTCAAACTTTGCTGCACAGTGGTACAATTATGCACTGGGATGTATTAATGCATACTCCCACCCTGGACTCCTCATCAATAGGAACAGTCAACAATCATATTGGTCAATACTCTATCACAATTTATATATATAATTTAGGGATAATTATATTTACACTCATGGAGTTATGGTTTCTTTATAAAAATTACTTTTTTTTTGTATAATTATAAAAATTATCCAACAGTCAAAAACTAAAAATAATTTGTGTATTGATGCTGATGTTTTTAGGGGGTGTATGTGGAATTTTTCAAAAAGTATGGATGGTTTGTATATATAATGTCGACGTTTTTTGTGAGTATACGTATGTGTAATTATCTAGAAGATAATAATGATTTGTATAAATATATCATAAATTAGAGGAGGTAAGTATAAATATTCATATAATTTAAGAAATTTCATATATTTATATATGTGTGTGTGAGACATTGAAATAAAATAAAATAAAAAAAAATAGTTGTAATTAGAGCATCTTTATTTGATTTATTATGAAGAAACTTAGTCCCAGACAGCTTGGGGATTTACAAAAGCGTGATCACCGACTGGTTTATTAAGAAAGTAATGAAGAGGATTATGTGTCAACCAAGTCGAGTTAATGGGGTTTAGTGGTGAATCCTTATTGGATTTTGGTTTGTCTCAGAATCAATTCCTTCGATTTTCTTGTCTGTTATGTCCATCCCCTTTGGTGTTTGGACATAGCCATAATGTCTTAATCAAACAAAGTATGCCCGTCTGGCTGAACCAGCCCGACCCTAATTTGGATTCACCCAATAAAAATGTGGACTACCCAGAGGCTCAGGAGCAGTGGTCCCAACCGGGTTTGCTGGGACTTTTATTTTTTCTTTTAATAATTAATAATATAGATTTTTTACTTTATTCTTTTAAATCGACTATTCCAATAAAAATTTTTTTATACATTTTATCTTTCATGTTCTTTTTCTAAATTTTTGGTATATCGGTTTACTAATACTTTTCGTTTATTTTTTTCAAAGTTTAATCTAAGTCTTTTTTGGATATGTTATTATCTAATTTGCGCAATACACGTTCACTAGTGGTTTAAATTTCTTTTGTTGGGTAGCCAAAAATCACAATTAGTCCCACCTAACACAATTTCAATTTGAAAATTTATTTTTAACTTGATTTGATTAATAATAAAATTTAGCCCAAACTAATTTAAGTTGAATTGGAGTCGAGTAGTTTCAATTTTTTCAAGTATATCATATTTCTTTTTGTGATTGAATCAAATTGAAGTTCGAAGCGAACCTAAAAACTTATCAAATGAAAATTAAGTTTGATTTATTAAATTAATAAATCAAGTTTGAATGAATATTTATTCTTTATCGAATATCGAATAATTTAATCAATATTTTCAGCTCTAGCCAAGTAAATTTCAAATTTCTGCTCAACAGTCGGGACTTTAATACGTTTCAGGGCCCAAGGTACAAGAATGGATCGTAGGCCCATTGGACTTGAAACAATGGCCTTTTCTACTAATAGAACTCCATGGCCCGGACCAATTTTAATTATGGAATAGTTTGTAAGTTTTGGGCCCAAATTCTTCAGTGATCGTATAATTTTTTGGCCACGATGGTAAAATTTGAATAATATTATTATTATTATTAGTATTATAAGTTAATTCATTCATAGTTCAAAATTAAAATACACAATAAATATTAAAAATAAAAGTAAAATAATCATTCTATAATTAATCAAAATATATTTTTATAATTTTCTAAAAATGCCATTTAAATTATTATAAATTTAAACAAGAGATGTTCAAACAAATCAATTTAGTAGGAACATGTAGAAAATCAAGGATTGGCAAGAAGAGAACAGATGTATATCTTGGGCTATAGAGAAGATTGGAGAAAACCAAAGGCATGTAATTTATTTTTTGAACTAAAGGTAAACTGCATTGAATGAAAAATGAATGTACAAAAAGCTGCATAGCACTCATCCAAAGCAATCAATCCCACACAATTAATTATCCGCAGTCAAGTGAAGTCAACCTCAAAATAGATGGAGATTAATGTCTCTACATATTGATTTTATTCCTGTCGGAAAAGCTAATGATGTCAAAAATCAAATGCACTACAATCTCAGACCACTCTCCTTATTCCTTCCCTAGATTTCTGTGTTCAATTCCCTACGCACACTCTTGAGTCGTCTGAGTTGATCAAGCCAGAGAATTCCCCCGCCGCCTTAAATGGGCAGCAAAATGAGCAGGCCAAGTCGCAGCAGCAGCACCCGCCACCCACCACCGGCAGCTGACCCACCAGCTCGAACAATCTCAAACCCCAATTTTACTTTCAATTCAGACGCGCATACCATAAATCCTTCAGACGCCGATCTCCGCTCATATGAAGACGCCTGCCGCGCCGATCCCGACCTCCAGACCTTCGACTCCACCCTCCAGCTCCGGACCAGCCGCGCTATTAACTCCATCGCCGTCGGCCTCGAGGTCCGCTCCCTCTCCCTCGATTCCCTCCGCGAAGTCACTGAATGCCTCCTCGAAATGAATCAAGAAGTTGTCAAAATCATTCTCCAAAACAAAAAGGACATCTGGAAAAACCAGGAGTTGTCCGATCTCGTCGACGATTACTTCGAGAACAGCCTATTAACCTTGGATTTCTGTACTGCCCTCGACGCCTGCCTTAAACGCGCCGGCCATATCGAGTCAATTATCAATGTCGCCCTCCGGAAGTTCGACGAAGAACATTGTACATTTGCCGGAGAAGGGTCTGCGAAGAATTACTCGAGAACTTTGGAGGAATTGAGGAATTTTAGATTGGCAGCGGATCCGTTCACGCAGGAGTTTTTTAGGGTTTTCAGTTCAGTTCATTCTAAGCAGATTACGATGTTGGAGAGATTGCAAGCAAAGAAGAAGAAGCTGGACAAGCAGTTGGGGAAACTAAAGGTATGGAGGAAAGTCTCCAATGTGATATTCATAGTCACTTTTGCCTCCGTGTTGATATGCTCAGTGGTGGCGGCGGCAGTCACCGCTCCGCCGGTGGTGACCGCTCTGGCGGCGGCCGCAGCCGTGCCGCTAGGTTCAATGGGGAGATGGCTCAACTCACTTTGGAAGAATTGCGAAAGGGACTTGAGGGGGCAGAGGGACATAATTAGTTCAATGCAGATTGGGAGTTACGTTGTCATTAAGGATTTGGACAGCATAAGGGTGTTAGTGGACAGGTTTCGAGTCGAGCTTGAGGCACTGTTGGCGAATGCTGAATTCGCAACGAGGGAGGAGGCGGCGGTGGTGATCGCAGTGGAGGAGATCAGAAAGAAGGTCAACGAGTTTATCAAGACTATCCATGATTTGAGTGAACACGCGAATAAATGTACTCAAGAAACGAGGATGGCAAGGACTTTGATACTGCGGAGGATTATCAATCACCCCAGCAGCTTGAATCAGGACACTGGTATGTTTTCGTGATGCCTGAGGTTGTTTGCTGCTAAACATTATGTAGAACATAGGGAATTGATAATTATAGCATTGGATCCTGAAAGATGGGCCTTTCCTAAAACATTGCTGAGTATAGATGATTGATGTTATGACAAGATAAATATGTACAATGTAGAGATTTCTTAATTCTATTTTTGCAACAGAGTTGGATATTGAGGACGGTTACAGAAATTAAACGAAACTAGTTTATAATTGATTCAACTGAGAAATGCTCATCGTTGGATAATAGTTTGTCCTGTTCTTGAGTTTCCCTCTTTAGATTGCATTCTTGTTGGGTGACCTTGTAGATCAGGTAGAGTGTAGGTAAATAATGCATACCGCACACTTATGATGTGAGCAGCGGAACGACAACTTTACAAGTCTTTTGTAGAACTTGCAATAGTCCACGAAGGAATCTAACTTCCTTGCAAATCCAGTGAATCTATCATCACGTCTGTGAAAAAGACTGGCAATCATTGTCTTCATTTACGTCTGCACCTAAATCCTTGAATATTCTTTTGGTAGTTATCCTCAAATTAGCTCATTGGATTTGTGTATAGAAGATGCCTGACGTACTCCTATAGCTGAGGTCTTTGAGAGAAAACTCTAGACAGGCAGTGACTTAATGAGAAATTACACTGCATTAAAATTATGCCTGTGATAACGTATAGGAATAATATATCCTCTGAGGAAGATAAGAACGACAAAGCGAAATTTTCCATCCACCACACTTCCAGAGGCCATTTGGTTGAATCTTTAAAGGGATCAGACCCTAATTTCTTACACTTACCTGGGATGAAATTATTGTGTCTGATTGCTTTCTGAGAGGTAATATGTGAAAGAAAATTGAGAATTCTCTAAAAACAATGCTGTGAACTGATTTTCTAACAACATCAAAGGCTTTTGAGGATATCCAGATTGTCAGTAAAAACTAATATAGAGCTAGTTGGAAACTTACAAATGAAATAAGCGGTTAACTAGCAGACACTATGGAGACGTGTTGGTGCTTAAGGTAGCCTACAACAATGAGATCTCTTGAAGCATATCAAGTGTTGTTTGTGGAAAACTATGGTTTGCCCAGTTTCTTTTGTAGCAACTGCCCCTGAGTTGATTATTGCTGCCTTTGGAGAGGAAAGGATTCATTGTTAATACAGAATAACAACAATATTCATTGGTAACAAATTCTGATGTTTACTATGTTCTCAAGGTTTTTAATCAGTTGATATAATTATGTAAGGATAGTGATTCAGAAAAGACAGCAAAGACAAAAAGAGGGACATGATTTGAGAGAAGAACTTAGGAATATAGGGTTGTTAGGGTCACAAATTTACAAGTACCAAATGGTCACAATTGGTGGATGTTAGCTAACATCACAAAGAATCAGTTCACCTGTCTGTTGAGACTTGGGATGTGAAAAAAGATTGATTTCATGACAACAGAGTTTGAGATATTTGAATGCCAAATTACTGGACAAGAAACTAGACAGATGAACCATATAGATGCCTTAAGTATTGAGGAATCTTTTTTAAGAATATGTGCTCGGCAATTAATGTCTTGCAACGTTATCGTAAGCTTACGTAGCCAGTGCCCCTTCATTTAACGTTATCTACGTCTTGATGCTAAGGATGTACTGGATAATCATGTTTTTTAAAGAAGCCATGTTTATGTATTATTCAATTCTTCGTAATTTCACTAAAATACGCAAGCAAGGGAATACTGAAGGAGGCCTAGGTGGCGCTATTTGCATTGGCTGCTACACATTTTGCATTGTCCAAGCAAGAAACCTTCTCGCACCAGCTAAGGATGTTTTGTTATAATTGTAAGATTAAATATAATTATGATCAGATGTCTTGTTTTAATGGTAAGATTAAGGTATTTATGATCAAAAGTTTGTGTATTTAAACTCTCACGGAATTTAGTATTATTTCAAAGTTATTGATATGACTATGTGATAAATTGGTTTTATCCAAAAAAAAAAAAAAAAGAGGGGGTGGGGGGGTGTGGAGTTCCTGCATTTGCAAGAACAGACGTTTTTTCTCATCCGAGAATATGTTATGTATCTATCCCAGTTGCCCAGAAAATTTTATTTAAAGACTAATTAAGTAGAGTGATGTTTTTCTTAAAATCTATAGAGCGCTTCGTTGGAAAATTTTATTTAATATAGGTAAGTGATGTATAAAAAGATTATGATGTAAGTAGCAAAACATCAACTTAATCGCCAACGACGTCTTGTTCGATTGGTAAAATTGAAGCTTACAACCAAAGAATTGTGCATTCGAGTTCCACAAATAGGAATATATGTTTACTCTCTATAATAGTTTCTCTTTGTTTTTCCCCTCTAATCTTGTTTGGATGTATTCATTGACTTTGAACTAATGACGTATTGAATTAGTTTTTAAATTTGAATGTATTGAATGATGTAATGAATTACGATTATAAAAAAATAATATCAACTTGATAGGAATTTTCCAAACGACTTAAATTATGAACGTATCTCCTTTGATAATGTCCAAATGTAGTGATTTGGTGTTCACGTCTGTTAAGAGAAGAGACGTTGAGCTGGAAGTTGTTTTGATTATGATATAGTTCTCTTCAAAAGAGCTAATTGAATGTTTTTTACGCTTTTTTATCTCTGGATTAAAAGAATGTACTAATTTAGTGTGAAGTCACGTAAACTTATCTTCCAACTATAACAATCTTATTTATAACTAACAGCTTACGCACACTCAATTCATGTAAACAAAATCGATATAGTTGTAATAATAAAACGAGAAACTAAACAAAATGATTGTCTAAGTTTTGAAGAATTTGATGATGTAAATCAATTTTAAATAATCTAACTTACCGGGAAGATAAATATACATTTTGTGGACCAAAATTAATTATTATACATCATTCTCACGTAATTAATAGTACAAATAATAATATAAATATAAATAAATAATCAACATTACAGTTTTTAGTATGACCACAAAAAATGTTGGTCCAGGCTGCAAAAAGTATGCTTATGTGATGAGACCAGCAATTGAAAAAAAGTTCAAAATTTAACTTAATTAAATATTGAAGATTGTGTTAAGAAATTTATCACAGTTATTCCACGAACAGAAAGTTGAAAATTATAAATAAAATTATATTTATATATGAAACAGGAATATTAAATATCCAATAATATAGAAAATAAAATATAAAAATTTTAAAATATTAAATATGTGAAATTATAATTTTTGTTAGTGATAAATTACACAAATTATTTGAATTTAACATAAACTTTACATGAGCAATTTTGAAAATAAATTAAAAGGGTAAATCGAGTTAATATTATGATAATGAGAGTAAAGTAGTTAAAAAGAAAATTCAATTTATTTATAAAAAAATCAAAGCAGCTAGAAGTACTCCCAAATATCTCAAAACTGCTTTTTTTTGCTCCAAAAGTTGAAAAACGCTTTTATGAATCTTGCGTAAACACTTCTTAAATACGATTGCGGAGATACAATATGGCGTATTATCGATACTAATATAAAAGAAAAGGTATTAATTTTCAGCCACAAACGGCAATTTGTAATATCATTACACCAATTTTTTTTATTTGTCAATAATATATTTAATTTGTTCCTTTTTTTTGTATTTTATTTCTATTTATAATATGTTTAAAAGCATAAAAAATAATCAATTATTTATACGTAGAAATATAAATATATATCTTCCGTTAGATAATCCGTTAATTTTAACAGATTTTATTAACTAAAAAAAAAAATGGGCTGCCAAGAAATCAAACCTCAATTTTATTTCATCAAGTCAATGATCCCATCACTCATTAAGAAAAAAAAATATTATTAGCTACAATATTAGTAGTTATAGCTAAAAATCGTGATAAATGATATCTATTAATTATGGTTAATAAAATCAACGAAAAAAATTAAGTATTTCAACATGAAATATTTTTTTTTGCCACAACTAAGAGTCATGGTAAAAACATTTGTCATCACTCTTAGTTATGGAAAATGTTTTAGTCACCATCGCAAAAATCACAACACAGAACTGTTGTGCGCTATGTTCAATAATTATTTGCTATAATTATTTATTATTAATCATAATTAAATATTATAATTCTTATAGTAAACTCCATCAAAACTATTTCTTGATTATTTAGTAACCCAGTTTTAGTTAACATTCTAACACAACAATTTCACAATAATTCTATTAATAATTTCACAATAGTTTTAACAATTTCAACAATTCAAAATAATTTCAATAATAAAAAATTTACACACACACACACACACATATATATATATATATATCACTTCCAATTATTTGTCTTTAGCCTTGTTGGATAAAACAATACATTATTCCCATAATGTATTCACATGTGACTTTTATTAATATTTTAATTTTTTTTTTCAATTATCAGATAATTAAGCGACACGATTATCCCCTCGGAGACATATGATTTTATATTTAAAATGTTTATACATTCAATTTAATTTCAACTCACGTTCTGCTGGAGATGTAATGCTAATTTATTATATTAAATATATAAGTACAACTCACACAAATTATATTTAAATTATTTATAATTTTTTTTTTATATTTACATCAGCAACTGTCATATCAAATAAAAACGACGTTGAACAACTGGTTTTTATCGACATGTTTTGCTGAACTGATAAACTTGATGTTATGATTGTGAGTTTGAATCCCATAAATATAGACGTATGTCTAATTCTAAGCTAGTTATTTTATTTATTTATTTTGTTTGAACGTATTTATAAATTTGAATTATTAATATATTAAACTAGCTATTGAATATGAACATATTGAATGATGTAATGAATCGTCATATTATAAAAAAAAAATTTTAAAAAAATACCAATTTTAAAAATTCTATTTTAGAAGTGGTTGTGAGAAATGTGAGTAATGTATTGCTATGTGTAACTCGTGTTCCCTTAAATAGAAAGTACCTCAATCATAATCTCAATATTTGCCGAAGAAAGTCATAACCATGAGAAGATATTTATAATATTCAATGTTTATACATTTCTTTCAATTAACAAATAAATATATTATCCTGAGACGATACAGAGTCTCTTTTTTAATAATATCACAACAGAACATTTTGGCACATTATATTTTAATTTAACTGACAGTATATTGAGATGCAACATCAATTCATTACATTAAACATATAATGCAAAATCACATAGTCTGAAAATTTCATAAGTTCAAAAATTTCATTTTTCTTACCGTATGTTTTTTTTATGTGAGTCTTTTAAAAAATTAAAATAAATAATATCTGACGTAACTAACATCAATCAGATCACAAGTCGTATCATTAACAATGATGTTGATATGGGTGAAATATTCATGTAATAATCATTATTACTAAAAAGAAAAAATGTCCACAAAAAAAGAGAAAGGAGAAGGGTAGAAGTGGTGTACAGCTTCCGATTTCTCGCGATTCGTCTCAACCCATTCACACCCATCTACCCGATCGGGTCGCCCCATATGTTATGTGGCGACACGTCTGCGTTATCATACCAAACTCCCACTTACTTTCTTTTTTCTTTTTCAAAAAAAATTAAATTTAAAGTAATAATCCGATCGCCTCCCTCTAGATTATTCTATTCTTGATTGGGTTTTTGTCATGAGTACCTCGGAGCAGTGCACCTCACTCTCGCACAGTCAAGGGTGAAGATCATCATCCGAGCCGTATTCAGAATTTTCCCAATTTTCTTAACGAGATTCACATTTTTAAAACAACAATCATTTTCAACATAGTAATCGGACGGTGCCCGTCCACCAGCCTTAGCCAACCACGTGTGACTGGAGCAAAACCATTTTCGTGAAGTTTTTAATTAACCTACTTAAAAGGGTGACGATACATTTGGAGAGGTGGAACTGCTACCAATTTTTACCCATATTCTGGGAACATTCCAATTTGTGGGCTCATTTTTATCATTTTTTTTATTTTAATTAAATTATATACACTATATATATTTTGTAAAATTATAAATATAATTCTCGTGGAAATAATTATAATTATCAATATATTTCTTATTTATTAGTAAAATTTTGCACAAGCATCCCCTAAAGTACATTACAGGATAAATTACAATTACCTATTATGACAGTTCAACTTATTTGTAAATATTCTTTCGTTATTTAAAAAATAATTATATAGTCTCTAAACGAAGAGGCAGCCATTACTACTTTACTATTATTTGATTTCTTTTTTTTTTTTTAAATTTGAAGAAATCAAAAGGTTTGAACATGTGTCAAATACATAATTTATAAAGTATACTAGTCCATATAAATATTATATTATAATTTATAATTTATAATTTAAAAGAATGTTTTGATTGGTTTAATATAAAATTCAAATGAAAAAAAAACTAATAAAATTGGGATTGTTGTTAGACAAACGTTAAAATTAAGGAGTATTTATAATTTTTTAAATAATAAAAAAATATTTATAGTTATGTTAAAATTCTCATAAATTTAGCTTACAGTATATTAGTACTCGTTAATTAGTCATAATTTAAATAAAAGCCATGAATGTTTATTTAATTAGCTGTAAATTGAAGGGTTGGATGTAGCCCAGGCTTTAATTTTCTACCACTAATTTCAATAATTTAATTTTATTTTGGTGTTGGGGTGCGGTGGGGAGGGGGGGCGGCTAGGCACTATATATAGCGTAGGTCTCTTCTACTACTACGCCATTGTTGTAGCGATCCAAAACGCATCTGCAAACACGCCTCTAACGCCACCTAGAAATCGTGTTCAGTGTTACTTCTTCATCAATGGCGTTCAAGAAAGCTTTAGCTCACCGCCTCTTCAGCATGGCAAGAATCGGCAACCCCGCCGTCACAAACTGCCGGACTTCCTTACCTCGGGCGGCTGTGGGATCCGCCGCGTCGAGTCCTCAGACAACGCCGAATAGGCTCGCCCCTGATCCTGGAGACGATGGGATCTTCCGACGGTACCTCCACCGCGACTCGTTGGCCGCCCCGCCGTTGGGGCTGCGGTTTCTTCCCACCGGAGAAAAGCTCCTGGAGAAGCTCCGGGGGATGGACATTGCCAGGGACAGGATTAGGCTTGATGGGCTTAGGCCTCCGGCGCAGGCGCCGGAGGAGGAGGGGAAGCTGACGGTGGCGGATGCGAAGAAGATTCTTAGGTTGTCCCAGTTGGAGATGGTCAAGTCGAACCTGAGGCAGATTGAGAAGGATTGTGTGTCTTATCCGGAGTTCTTGGAGATTTGTGCTAAGGAATGCTCGAATTTGGATCAAGCGCTGGAATTTGCTAAAATGCTTGATGAATCGGGGAGCGTGATTGTTCTTGGAAACATCGTGTTCCTCAGGCCTGATAAGGTTGGTTTTTGAATGCATTCTTGTTTCTTGATTCATCAGTTTCTTTTTAAATTTTGTTTGTTTAATGTTTTATTTGATTCCTGGTAGTATTCAGAAGGCAAAGGTAGAGTAGATTGTCATAAACTAGAGTAATAAGATGAGGTCAAAATTTGAATAATGGTGATCAGATTTCATAGTTGTTGAATTTTTCTTGTTTTCCCCCAAGTTTATGATTTGGAGACTACCGAGAACTGATAAGCTCTTTCATATGTGTTTGTGTTTCCATGTCTTCTTCCACAGGCAAACTGAAACAATGTTTGGCACTCAGATGTCTTAGAACCAGATGGTGACTTTTATTAGAGGGTGGATCACTGTTCATTGCAGATTTTCTTTCCATCCATTCCCCAAAAAGTTAAAAGAAAAAAACAGCACCACCCCTCTTGAAAACCTTTGGGTTTTGCCCTAAAGAACAAGAAAAATAAATCTTAAACATAGATTTCTGTCTGGTAAAAAAGATGGGAGAAAAATCTTTGATTTTTTTGAGGTGGGGCAAAGGTGGGAGAATGAAAAGGACATCCAACTTTTGTGGAGTCCTGCAAATGTAAGCAATCATGTCTTAAGAAAACTCTAGAGAGTTGGAGGTGAATAAGTCAAAGACCTTTGTGGAGGTGAAGCAAGAAGAGATTGCATCATTAACCAGTACAATTTCTTAACAGTGTTAATGTAGTAAAAACTCCTAGGATGTGAGAGATTGCAGAAATCAAACTATTGGTCGCAAGGACAAGATTTTGGTTCCTTGTCCAAATAGGGAAGACAAGAGCGCAAGGTTGTAGTTCTGAGTAATTTGAGTTTAACAACAATCAAATGTTAAATCTTTGTGTAAGAATCATACAAGTAAAACTACAGGTGAAATGGAGCCATATTTTACCCAAATGTTGTGTACAATTTTTGTCCTTACAGGTGGTGAAAGCCATCCAAGGATTGTTGCCAGTGTCCTTAGCCCCCAAATCCTATGATCCCAGAATGAGAGAACTCCAAGAATTGGAGAATCAGAAAGCAGAGATTGACAGGAAAGCGGAGCTGCACATACGGCGGGAGCTCATGTGTGGATTAGCCTATCTGGTTGTCCAGACAGCAGCTTTCATGAGACTGACATTCTGGGAGCTCTCTTGGGATGTCATGGAACCTATCTGTTTCTATGTTACATCATTTTATTTCATGGGAGGTTACGCATTCTTCCTAAGAACAAAGAAAGAGCCCTCGTTCGAGGGGTTTTACCAGAGCCGATTCACCGCCAGGCAGAAGCGGCTGATGAAGGCTGAAAATTTCGATGTTGAGAGGTACAATGAGCTGAAGAAGGCTCTCTGTTCTCAGACATCGGCAGCCCAAGAAAGCGCTGTCTCAATTAGTTATCCAGTTTGTAGTGATGCACAGAGGATGTAGAAATTGTGATCTTGTTTAAAATTAAGAAAATGAGATTAAAAAAAAAAAAAAAAAAAACGCATATATCAGAAGATATAAAGTTACAGAAATTTTTGTTTTAGGCTTGTACCCTTTGAACTGAATGCTAGATTTCTGTGTCTTGGCGGCTCCTGTAACCATAATGTACAGAGGCATTATAACAATAGGAATGGGATTTCTTCTTACAACTCAGGTATTTTTGTGCATTTCAACATTGGAAGAGAAGGGGATGTTAGTTACTTCCTAGGATATCAATCAGTCTTAGATGTAATAAATGGAATTTTTTTCAAAAGAAAAAGATTAGAGAACTTATAATTTCTAAATTGTGAAAACTTAATGTTATAACAAAATTTCATTAGTGCACTGTTTGGTATTTTCATACCCACCTCATTTCAGTAGTAAACAAGAAGTTTTCGTAGCTTACAAGCCTTAAGCTTCCTAATGATGGTTTTTTTTCGGATAAAATTGTGAAGCCTCATATATAATTATAGCAATTAATACCTAACGAAATAGAGTATTGGTTGAATCGCACGTTGTGTAAATATAAATATTTTTATGTATAATTGTATTTCTCACTTGTTGCAAAGTTGAAATGTGGGGCAATTATTGAGGGGGAATCAAAGAACATGGCATGAAGATTGTAATAAAACCAACCACCAAATGGAGGAATAATAAGAACTTGTTCCTAAATTCAAACAACACATACAACTAATGCATGTGGAATCCATAATTGTAGCTATATAATCTCCCAATAAATCAACATCCCTATTTGTTCCTTTTATTCTTTTTAAGCTAAATTACAACTATTTTTTTTAAAATTTGACGTAATTATAAATATTTTTAAATTATTTGAAAAATGAAAAGTACCTTCTCATTTTATGTCTATTTAGCAACGAGCCCATTCTATTAACTTTTATTACGTTTTCATTCAATTTTTATAATAAATTGATCAGAATACCCTTTTAAATTATGCATACTTTTACATACTTTTTAAATTCTTTTAAAATAATTTTATGGACTAAGATTATTTATTTTACTCATCTTCAAAAATAATTACATTTTTTATTTTATATTTTTTTGGAAAAAATAGGAATTTAACATAATTATATTCCAATTGAGGGGTATTTGTTCCGATAATTATTATTGTCTCTTAATAGAGTCCTTAATGAGATAACTTCCAAATATAAGTTGTTCTAGCTTGTGAAGGTAACATAAATATTACAACATCAGTATTTGTATTTATAATTATATTAAATCTAAATAGAAGTAGTTGTAACCTTATTATTATTATTATTCTGTATAAAAAAAATCAGAATAGGTTAATACAAGATTTACTTTGAACTTGTATTAACTAATACCCTGCATGAATCACTGTTGAACTTGAATAACTAACATCATATTTGGAGGTGGTATAAAATAGTCACTGCAGTAAATGATAATACATGTTAAAATTACAGTAAATAATATAAACAAATCTTTTACCCGCACTTGCAAATATTTTAAAAGAATTCGACATATCAAATAATTGATTAAAAAATATCAAAACAAGAAAAGAATTTCGTAAAAGAAATATCAAAATATACCGAATACCTCCCAAATTCATATTTATATTGTAAATAAAATATCAAAATACCCCAAATATCTCGGATTTATGTAGTAAAAACAAAAAAGCTCAAAGTAATAGAATGTTTAAAATAAAACATAACAAAATATTTTAAAAGTTTTGTTGAATTTGAATGATCAAAATATAAGTAAACAGCTTATAATTTTCACAAGATTTTTTTAATAAAAATTAATTTTACCACTTATTGTTTTTGGGATACAATCCCAAATTAAGGACCCACATACATTGAATGCAAAACGAAGTCAACAAAGCGCGTTTCATGTGTTAGGCAGTTGAGAACTGGTAAGTATTATTGGGAGTGGGGAAGGCGCTTCTACGAAAGCACGATCCTTAATTTCCATTTCTGGGGTTACCTTTTCAACGTGAGGCTGTTATTTTAAAGCTTCAAATTTGCTTTCGCACTACTTTTGGACCGTTAACAGTATCCACACTTCCATTTCCACTTATCTTCAACTTTCGTTTCTAATACTTGTTTCAACTTATTAAATATTAAAATAAAATTTGGAAATTTTTTGAAAATATTATAGATAATTTATAATATTAATGAAACATTGATAATTATCGTCAAAAGATAGCGCGCCAGAGTGCGTAGCTTTGAGGTCTGGACCTTGTTGTACAAATTCTTTGATTAGTAAAACTTATCGTTCACCAAAAAAAAAATATTACCTTTTTGTTTTTAATTTTAGCACATGTATATTAGTTTTCTATCATTTATGCCGACAAAAATAATTTGTTTTCATGTAATATATTATATTCGGAGTTATTATTTGATGTAGTTGCTATTAAAACTAAATAATAATAATGTATTATTTATTACTTTTAACTATGTGTTATTAGATGTCCTTATTACATTACTAATTAAGCGCAATATTAAATCAATTATTATTTAGGCGTGCCATAAGAATTTATATATTTATAACTAAAACTATGAGATAAATGTTTCGTTAAAAAAAATGATTTTCTTAAAAACTCAGATTTGGGTGGGAAAATTATGAAAGTTAGAGTTTTATTTTTCTTTTCAAGAAACTAAATAATTTCAAAATTGGCATATATTTTTGTTTTTATAAAACAAAAAATGAAAACAATTTCATAAATTCGTTAAAAACGTATGAAAATTTAAAACCTTGATTTTTCTTTAATTTCCTGTAGCCAAATAAACATTTTTAGCGATGTGGAATAAACCCATTGTGGCTATCCCAACAAACGAATTTATAAGTCACAAAATGTTCCTTCCCCAAAATGTATTGCAAGGGATAGAACTACCAACGATGACACATATAATTACGTGCAAATATTATTATTATTATTATTATTAGGGATAATTCCATGATTTCTTTTTAAAATTTAATATAATTATACATAAATATTTGTCATTTAAATAAATTTATTTAGTACCTTTAGTTCATTCTTACGAAAACTCCATTTAAATTATTTTGGTGTATTCTTTCTGATCTACTTCTTTTATGATTTTGTTGGAAATCTTATAAAGACAGTTCTTATTTGATTTATCTATTTGGGTCAGTATTTTATGATTAAGAAGCAATTGTCTCTTGTATAGATCACGTATTAATTAACTAAATGACTCTAATTATATTTATTTTCGTCCAACAAATATATCTCTTACTAGTCAAAATTTACCAAATTTACTTATATTACCAAAAAATTATATTTATCATCAATTGATTTTTTGCTTGCTTATTGTAGATTAAATAAATCTTTTCCGGTCAAACTATCATTATACATTTATACTCGCACTAATGCATGTAAGGAGGTATATCTTCATCCTTATTTGGTTAAAAAATATTTGTTTGACCTTCAATAAGTAAGTTAATTCGGGGTACTTATGGACTTTTATTCCAAATTCTTCTTTCTTTTTTGTTTTTTAATTTAATAAATTTTGTAAGTTTTGACTAACGAATGAACATATTTATCGGACGAAAACAAACATTAAAAATATTAAAAAATTATTTAAATTTACAAAAAAATTATATATAATTACACTAAATTTTTTAAAACAACAGTATAATTATTCTTTACTTTTATTATTATTAATTCAGTATAAGATGAACACAGACATTTATTATAGGGGAGATGTGAAGAATTGTGGGCGATGCCAACTGGTTGACCCTAAATTGAGGAATACTATATATAAATGATTATCAAAGTTTGAAATCAAGACGGCGATGTATAATACAGCTTTTTTGTTTATTATATTCTGATGTTTATAAGTCCTTTTATTCTTATCTTTATAATACTAATATTAAATGTTTTTGATGCGTCATGGAAATCAAGTAGGTCTACTAATGTCTCAAACATTTTGATTAAAAGATATAGGGGTGATTATACCGTTCTTTAATTTTTGAAATTTTGTATAATTATATATAAATTTGTTTTTTTTGAAATATTATATTTAATACACTTGATATTTGTTTTAATTCAATGAATAGATCGTTAGTGAAAATTCATGGAATTTATTAATATTAATTAAAAATATCGAATGAAAAATTCATATTTACTACCGATTGATATATTACAGGTCAAACAAACGTTTTCTGATTAAATTACCTTTATACATATTTATACATGCTAATACATATGAGAAGCTACATCTCACTCTTGTAAGGGTAGCTTGGTTAGAAAGATTAGATTGACTTGCAATAAGTTAGTATTAAGTTAATTGAGAGTAACTATAGATTTTCATTTAGTTTTTTGCTAATACCAATAATTTTTGTAAATTTTGACTAACGATGAGAGATCTATTTATTGGAGGAAAACAAACGTCAGGGATATTAGATGAAAAATTTCAAACTACAGAGGGTGTATATATAAATTCATCGAACCTCAGGAGAGGACAGTGATATAATCCCCAAAATATATAAACTTGAGGCGAGTAAATAAGGATCCACTGAGAAAAGATTAAAATACCCGGCCCTCATAAGACAATTTTCTAGGCAAGATAAAAGATTTGTGTGCTCGAATCAGGGTCAATGTGATCTAGTCGTACCTAAGATCTGAAAAATAACGATTGTTCTCCTCCAAGCATGAGGACGTACCTGATAGTAATAGTTGGACATATACATATATTGATGTGCGCACATCTGACTCTATAAATACCTTTGACTGCTATTATTTATAGTTAAAAGATGTGGGTATCCAATCGAATAGGACCCTCCACCCAAAATTCAGCCCAAATTTTAAAAATAGGTCCAATACCAATCTATATGTTCTTTGGGATAGATTGGACATCCTAGAGTTTAATTAAATCTGAATGTATTAAATTTAAGTAACTGAGTTCTTGAATAATATACGATAGTAAAATTTACAATAATTATTATTTTTAATAAATCAATTACAATCGTATCATGAGTTTCAATCATCAGTAGTTAACACACGCCAATTATTAATATTAAATATGTATAACTAACAAATAACTATTGTTACTAAGTTTGTTAAAGTCATTTTACTTGCTCTAAAAGACATTAATAAGTTTCCTGTTAAAATTCAGGAAAAAGCATTTCGAAAGGGAAGTCTTTTGATTATTCTCACTTGCAAAGAAAATACAGGGTAGCTGGTTTATATAGCTTTCAAGAAGCTCGAACTGCCGCAACTAACAAAACTGAATGAGAACTGAAAAGTTGCTAAAACAAAAAAACGACTAAAAGAACTAATAAAAGTGCTGATGACTAACCAAGAAAAGCTAAATCTAAACCCGCGTTTTAAATAGCGCTAAATAAGAACAGAAAACACGACTTCCATCAGATTTTAAATAGCCCGCGAAGTTCTTTCTCTGTTGAATATGGTGCCTTCTTCTTCCTCTTGTTTTGGTTGCTGCAGAGCAGAAAAGTTAGAAATCTTGCCAATTTTAACACTCCCCCCGCAAGTTGAACCCTGTGGCCAAGAAAGGAGGTTCAACTTGGACTTCATAAGTTTGAAAGTTGTAGCTGGTAGAGCCTTTGTAAAGACATCGGCGACTTGTTCCTTTGCACTCATATGTGTGGGACGGACGAATCCTTCCTTATATTTCTCTCTCACGATGTGGCAGTCAATTTAGATGTGTTTGGTCTGTTCGTGGAACACTGGGTTCACAGTTATATGAACAGCGGCTTTATTATCGCAATAGAGTGGGATTGGTTGGGAAATTTCAATCCGGAGTTCTTGAAGTAGGTAATTCAACCAGATGAGTTCGCATACTGTGGTAGCAAGGCTACGATGCTCAGCTTCCGCAGTTGATCGAGAGACTGTAACCTGTTTCTTTGTTCTCCAGGAAACAGGTGTATTACCAAAAAAGATGCAGAAACCAGTGAGTGATTTCCTTGTCTCAATGCAACCTGCCCAATCTACATCACAGAAGGCAGTTAGCTTAACAGAGTTCTTGTAAGAAAAGAAAATACCTATAGAAGGATGACCCTTCAAATATTTCACAAGGTGGACTGCAACATCCCAATGGAGTTGGTATGGTTTATGCAGGTATTGACTTAATTGTTACACCCCGTATGAAATGTCAAGTCGGGTGTAATTCAAATAGAGCAGAATCCCTATCAACCTATGATATCTGGAAGGTTCAGACAACGGGTTCCCACCTGTTGAGGTGAGCTTTGCTCCCACGGGCAGTGGGGTGTCTTTAGCATTAGCATGAACCAATCCTAAATCCTGTATAATATCAGCAGTATACTTGTTTTGTGTGGCTAGCATCCCTTCATTGCACCAAGCTAATTCAATCCCAAGAAAATATTTCGCCACCCCTAAGTCCTTGATGGTAAATAATTTGTGCAGGTGCTGTTTTACAGTTTGAATGCGAGTGATTGTAGGGGCTGAAATGAGGACATCGTCTACATACACAAGTAGTAAAATCTGTCCCTCCTTCACCTCTTTTGTGAACAGACAACAGTCGTGTCTAGGTTGTCTAAAGCCCATAAGCTCCATGTTCTCTATGAATTTCTTGTTCCACTCTCTCGATGCTTGCTTCAAGCCATAGAGGGATTTTTTCAGTTTGCATACATACCCTGGTTCAACCTCAAATCCCTCGGGGGCATTCATGTAAATGTCCTCCTGCAATGTACCATGTAAAAAGGCGTTATTAACATCAAAATGGTGAATAGGCCATCCCCTTACCACAGACACAGCCATGAACATCCTCACTGTTACTGCTTTTGCAACAGGCGCAAAGCAGTCCGTGTAGTCCTCCCCCTCTACTTGGTTGTAGCCCTTTGCTACAAGCCTCGCTTTGTATCTTTCAATTGTTCCGTCTGGCTTCAATTTTAGTTTATAAATCCATTTACTTCCAATGCACTTCTTGCCTTCAGGTGCCTTCACCAAATCCCACGTGTCATTGAGCTCTAGTGCAGCAATTTCTGATTTCATTGCTTCCCTCCATTCCTCTCTTTGATGGGTTTCTCTGAAATTTTTGGGTTCCTGCAATGTAGATAATGCTTGTACAGAACACCCAAAGGAGGGTGTTATAGTAGTAATCTGTTTAGGCATAGAATCACTAGCAATATCACATACAAAGTCTTTCATCCACCTAGGTTCTGAGGTCAACCTGGTCGTCCTCCTAGGCTGTATTTCTTCCATACTATGTTCTGTTTCTATAGTTCCTTTATTTTCTGAATCTTCATATAGGGTAGGTTGGTTATCAACTGCTACTATAGGGAGTGGACAAGCTAGATTATCACAGTTTATGGATTCAAAAGGAAACACATCTTCATAAAACACTAAGTCCCTAGTGAAAGTACTTTGAGAACCCAAGTCATAGACTTTATACCCCTTTTGATCATGACCATATCCCAAGAAAACACATTTATAACTTCTAGAGTCAAATTTCTTCTTGTTTGGCAGGGTGTTAGAGGCATAACATAAACATCCAAAAGTTTTTAAATGGTCATACGAAGCAGGTTTACCATACAAAACCTCAAAAGGTGTTTTCCAATTTAGCACTACCGTAGGCAATCTATTTACTAAATAAGCTGCAGTGAGGAGAGCCTCTGTCCAAAATTTTGAAGGCATCCGTGCTTGAAATAGCAATCCTCTAGCCAATTGTAACAAATGTTGATGTTTCCTCTCAACCACTCCATTTTGTTGTGGGGTGAAAACACAAGTTCTTTGATGAATCACTCCATGTTTTTGCAAAAACTTTTGACAGATTTGACTAGTAAATTCTGTGCCATTATCAGTCCTAATAGCTTTAATGCGTTTGTGAAATTGATTGTATATCAAATTATAAAAAAAAAATCCAGTTTCTATACGACTTGGTCCTTATAGTTCATAAGGTAGATCCATGTGGCTCTACTGTGGTCATCAACTATGGTTAACATGTAATGTGAATTAGTAATGGAAAATTGTTTATACGGTCCCCAAACATCTATGTGAAGTCAAAATTATTCGTGGCTCGAGTTTGGCTAGTAATAAAAGGTAATCTACGTTGTTTTGCCATGGGACACACATCACATAAACTCAAGGTAGAATGTGCTTTATTAACAAGAGGTATGTGTTTGAGTACATCAATGGGGGCATGCCCAATCTTCTATGCCATACATCTATGTCATGTAAAGTAGCTTTCATACATAATACATCAAGTGAATTCTCAGACTGATTAGTAGTTGTTTTACAGAACTCTTTATCAAGAATGTAAAGCCTGCCGACTAGTCTACCTATTCCCAAAATCTTCATCGTCTGAGGCTCCTGCAAGACACACTTGTTACTAGTAAAAATCACCTTAAGTTTGTTATCAAGGCATGCTTTATTAATAGAGAGTAAGTTATGTTTAAAAGTAGGGACATACAAAACTTCTTTTAAGATGATATTAGCAGACAATTCTATTTGCTCTTTACATATAATTTTCCTTTTTGTACCATCTGGTAACTTCACATAAATGGGATTCTTGAAATATTTTAGATGTTTCAAAAGATGAAAATCATTGCACATATGAGTGGATGCACCACTATCTATAATCCAAGATTTGTTAGTAAGAACATCACCTCCATAATCCTCCATTTCTGCCATATTGGTTGAGTGTGCCTTCACAGAATCGTGTTCATGCATTGCTTTCTTCACTTCATTTCTGATTATTTTGGCAAGGTCAGGTCTGATATTGAAATCTTGGCTCTGCAGGTTATCTTCTATTCTTGCATTATATGCTCTGTTTGCACCTCCCTTTTCACTCTTCCTTTGTTCAATTAAATTTTTATACCAGTCAGGGAAGCCGACAATCTTGAAGCAAGATTGTCTCGTGTGACCATTACTTTAACAGAAATTGGAGTACTGCGACTTCTTATCAATGACAGACCTCTTTCTTGCAGCTATCTCACTCGCTTGATCTCTTCTTGGATTTGAGAATTTAACAGCCATCGCCCCATCTTGGCTTGCACTTACATGTATATCACGCTGCTTTTCAATACGCATTAGCATTGAGTATGCCTTTTCTATCGTAGGCAAGGGGTCCATTAATAATATCTGACTCCTTGTATGGTCATAGTCATCTTCAAGACCCATCAAGAACTGTATAAGCTCCCTTGACGAATTCCGCTCCGCCATAGCACTAGATCCACAAGAGCACTCCAGCAAAGGGTCCAAATGTGCCAACTCGTCCCATAACATTTTCAGTTTTGCAAAGTATGTCAAGATCGTCATATCACCTTGAGTGAGAGAACTGATTTTCTTTTGAATGTCGTATAACATGGGGCCATTACTTTCCCATAATCTCGCTTCTAATTGTTTCCACAAATTTTGTGCAGATGTTGTGTATATAAAAGCTTCCACAACCTCCTTGTTTATTGAATTCAGTAGCCATGAAGCTACCATACTGTCCACGCGTTCCCATTGTTCAATCTCATCCTCGTTTTCCATTGGTCTTCCATAGCTCCATCAATGAAGCCCAACTTTTGTTTGGCTTTCAATGCCAATTTAACCGATTGACTCCATGTTAAAAAATTGCTTCCATTTAGCAGAACAGATACCAAACTTGTGCCTGGATGCTCACCTCCGTGCAGCCTTAATTTTTCTGGCCAAAGTGTGACTTTGCGTTCTTGATCTTGAGTCATGCTTCTTTCTGTAAGTTTTCCTGACATATTGGGCTATTCAAGAATGAAGATAAGCAGAATGTCTGTTTATCAGTAATGAAAGTAGGAACAGAAAAGAAATGCAGTTTTCTATATTGAAAAGAGGAAAAAGAAGCCACTGAATCGTGGCTCTGATGCCATGTTAAAACCCAGAAAAAAGCATTTCGAAAGGGAAGTCTTTTGATAATACTCACTTGCAAAGAAAATACAGGGTAGCTGGTTTATATAGCTTTCAAGAAGCTCGAACTGCGGCAACTAACAAAACTGAATGAGAACTGAAGAGTTGCTAAAATAAGAAAACGATTAAAAGAACTAATAAAAGCGCTGATGACTAACCAAGAAAAGCTAAATCTAAACCCACGTTTTAAATAGCGCTAAATAAGAATAGAAAACACGACTTCCATCATATTTTAAATAGCCCGCGAAATTCTTTCTCTGTTGAATATGGTGCCTTCTTCTTCCTCTTGTTTTGGTTGTTGCAGAGCACAAAAGTTAGAAATCTTGCCAATTTTAACATTTCCACTATCTTTCTGACTAGAGGAGAAGACCATTATGGAAGTTCTGCCACATTGCCAGACAAGCCAATGCAACAGCCTATACACTTGCTAAGTGGGTTTCTTCATTCAAATTGGGATGGATTTATTGATTTTGACTGTATTTTTTTTAAAATTATGAGTACTAACTCTTGAAATTACTACACAATAATTGTTATTTTGGTGATTTATTTTAATGAAATGTTTTAAATTATTTATTAAAAAAGAAAAAGAAAGGCCGTCAAGATGGACCACCTAAGACAACTGCCAAAAACCATGTTAATCAACGCCATTAAAGACCTCTTGTTTCCATCATGACAACGTCAAATTCCCCTTCTTGTTCTTTTACAACACGCCGTTGTCGGCCTTAGGGCCATGCTTTCAGCAAAACCTCTGCATAGAGCATGTGGAATCATAACGACATGGATTTGACATATTTTCACGTTTCCAATTATGATTTTCGACAGTAGAACATTTGTGATAGGTTAATTGTATGTACCTTTTTGTGAATTTTTAATCTAACGAAATTAATAGCAAAATAATTATGATATAATTAATTATTTTTTTAAATTATATATTAATCATATGATAAATATATTATATTTATTATATAATTGGTTTAAATACAATTAATCTCGATTTTGATAAGAATTTGTGATAACTTTCCTCAAAAGTAGGCACCACCTACAGTCAAGTCCCGGCAGCGCACTGCTAAGAGAGAATGCAACTGCTTTTGACCCAAAATCCAGTTTGGATTTCTCGTGGAAAATAATGATCAAGTATGTTTCTTTGTCTTTAAACAAGAGCTGTAATTGGTATAGTCACCTTCTTAGATGTGATTATAAGAATTTTCAAAGAAAAAATAAAGGTGTGAGTTTCATCCCATTTGACCCAATAACTGAGTTATGAAACAATGGTTTTGGATTTAGAGACCTGTTGGGTGTATCATGAAAAAATTATTTGCTACAGCTAAGAACCGTTGTTAAAATATTTGTCATGATTTTTAGCCATGACCAATATTTTAGCCACCCTTGCAAAAACCACGGCTAGTAACCATTACGTGGCCGTGGTCAATAACTATTTACTATGAATATTTATTATTAACTATTGCAATTAATTTGTAGTTAAATATTATAATTCTTCTAGTGGTATTAATTAATATTAGTTATGAAGATACATGTGGCGTGTGTGCATACTTTAAGATTTTAGTATATTTACCTAATTAATTAAAAAAACAAAATGAGTAATTAATTAGAACTAATAAAGTAAATTAATTTTAAACATGCATGAATAAAGAATTATTAACAAAAAATTAACTTTAAAGATATGAACGAAAAATAAGTATATTTGAGAGTATTTTATTCCAAACAAATTGTCAATCAATGATAGTTAATATAAACCCTTCCTACTTAATTTTGGGATCTAAGAACAATATCTTGCACGTTAACCGTCCTAGACCGTCTCGTGTTTAAAATAAGAGTAAATTAAAATGAGTTTTTCTGAAATTTGGCATAATTATAATTATCCCATTGTTTGAAAAATTACCAATACCTCCATAATTTTAGCAGTCGTTAAATAATTAGTCTAATCTGTTAGTTTTCATTATATTTTCTTTCATTTTTTGTTGTAAACTGAACAAATGCCTGTGTAAACTATGAATTATAATTTTACTTATTTTTTAATTTTTTTTTTGTGGACAAAGTGGATAGTTTTTTTCCCCCAAATGTTTCCATCCACCTTGTCCAATTTTCTTTCAATTCTTAATTTTTTTAAAAAATAAAAAATACAATAAAAGCAAAGTTGACAGTTTCATATTCCATTAAAAACTTACATAATTTTATCAAATTATTTATAATTTTGTAAACAAAAAAACATATTCTTAATTACGACAAATCTTTAAAAAATTCAATGTAATTTACCTTCAAAGCAATTCAATCTCATAACCTACCTAAATTAAAAAAAAAAATCATAACCTACCTAAATTATCAAAAAGAAAAAAAAAAAAATCTCACAATCTACCTCGTACAAAAGGAATAGTACAACCTCAATGGTAATTAGTAACTAGTATTTTAACTTTGCCTGCATTTTCTTCAACGATTGATTACCTTTCTTGGTCAAGGACAGGACAAGAGCTGAAGGTGTAAATTCGGTAGATTTCATTTTGGTAATTACTTGAAATTCATGTCCGTAGATTGAATTAAGTTTTTAACTATAAATTTTATTGCATCTTTTATTTTATTTAACGTACATAGATCTTATATATATAATATTTTTTTTAATAAAATACATTATGTCATCTCTCTATATATATAATGTGTCGATATTAAATGGAGTAAAAACTAGAATTGAATTTAAATAAAAAAAATCCAATCAACAAGTGGCGAGCATCAGAGACATTCCAAATGTTCCATAGAAGATGCCAAAATTTGAGAAGATCCGCAGGTGCTTTTGGGGGATATTCGCATTTTAGTTCCAAGTGGGATGCAATATCCGCCATATGAAGATCCATAAGCTCGGGCTCCAATTAATTTGACCAAATAAGTGATTATATATGCTAAACAATATTATCATGTATAATTATATCAAAAACAAGGTCTAAATTATGTGATAATTGCATTTGCACTCCTAAGTTCGAGACATATGATCTGTTTATATGAACTATCCATGTATTTTGAATAATTTACACACATATTTATTAGAAACATCAATATTATTGGTATAAATCACTCTCATTTTTTAGAAATTATACACACGTTTCCAAGAAAATGTCAATATCATTGTATAAATTAATCTAATTTTTTTGACTGTTGTAAGTAATTTTTATAATTATGCCAAAATAAATAAATAATTTGTACAAACAAACTTAGTCTAAATATAATTATCCCTAGGACAAATATAAATGATTCTTTTTATGTATTGCGAACATACTTAGAAATTAATTTTGCTTTTAAAAAAAAAAGAAAAAATTAGTTGTAATTTACTACAAACAAAAAATATACAGGAAAAGGACCCCCCAAAAAAGAAAAGGAGATCAACCTTCTTTGTCTTTGATCAGCTCCAACTTTTCAGCCACATAACGCCTATCATCACCGGCGGCGGCGGTGGCGCTGGCTCCGGCCTTTCGTTTTTTGAGATGCATTCTGACGTAGAAATTCAAGAAGAGAAAGAGAATTGCTCCGTTGAGGACGGAGTTGAAAACCCACGCGCCAATCCCATTGCAGCCGCCCTTAATAAAGTGCAGCAGGAGCACCCCAACGTGGCACACCAGATTGCAGCTCAGCAGAACCATCTGGCAGTTGACGACGAACGGGAAACACGCCCTCGGCAGCCCGATCGCCGTCCAAAATCTGTAGCCGTACACGACGGAGTATACCAGCGACGTCAACAGAATCGCCAGCACTTGGAACGATTGCGAGAATTCCAGCCAGAGAAACGACATGAATATCAATATCGAGTGGTTGAACAATTTGAAGGAGGAGAGGTTTCGGTAACGGAGAATGGTGATGAATGTCCGAATCGCGTGGAGGAAGCGCGAGAGGTAGTAGATGTAGGACCAGAAGAAGACGCGTCCGGAGGGGCGCGTTCCGAGGGGGAAGCAGAGGAGCCACTGGAAGGGTGTGGTGCGGGAGCGGCGCCAAGACCACCGTGTATCCCGGATCTCTGCGGATGCGGATAGGAGGATGCCGGCGAAGATGGTGGCCGAGATGAGGGCCATTGAGAGGGAGTGGACCGCTGGCAGGGGGCCGAGAGGAACTGCCCGGCTTCGGCGTAAAAGGAGCAGGAGGAAAACATGAAGAATAACGGCGGTGGCAATATAAAGGGCGATTGAAGAGAAGAGGAATAACCAGGTGGAACCCCAGGATTGGGAGGGGCTCCACCGGAAGCCGACGATAGAAGGATGCTCCGAGAGGTAATACGTGAAGGTATGAAATGACGCCATCTGCCTGAGACGGCGTTGATACGCCGGAGCCTCGTCAACAGAGGACCCGACAATATTTCTGACCGGCGATTGTGCGGCGGAGTACGGAGGTGAAATGTTTTCTTTTCCCTATATCAAAAAAAGAAAAAGAAAAAGAAATGTTTTTCTTTTCGGGTGAAGAAGATTTGGAATTTGGAAGAGAGAACAAACAAACAAACTGCTTTAAATTTGTTTCCTTTTTCTTTTATTATTATTATAAATTTTTGAGAAAATGAGCGCTCTGAAATAGAGAAGAGCAGAGATGAAATGGTTTAACAAGGGCTGCAAATGATCGGTGCTTATGTAGAGGTAAGAATTGGCTACGTGGATGCCTCTGATTGGAAGATGCTTTTCCTGTATTCACCAATAAAAATTCTATAAATATGTTTTATTACAAACTTACCATAAACACCCTTCATGCGTCTGGCTACTTAATTTTATCGACTATTAATTATAAATATACACACGCATATATATATATATATATATAAATTTTTCTTCATAAAGTTAGATTATTTATTTTTAGTTTAGGTTAATTTACGATAAACTCTTCTAAAATTTGCTATAATTATAAATATTTTATCATTATTTGAAAATAACAAATATTTTCTTTAAATTAGCAATCGTCTAATAAATACACCGTAATAACGAACTAATGAAATATTTCAAAATTTGGTGTCGAATATAATTAATAAAGTCACAGCCCCTCCTTTGCGATATATTTTTTCATCAATTTTATACTTTCCATAAAATGTTGATTCATGAGTAAAATAAAATATTATCATGTTTGAAATTTCAAATATTCAAGGCAATTCAAATCTAGTCTTGCCAACAAAGGAAGCAAATATTAGTCATTTGATAATTTTATATCACATCATAAAAGGTCAATCATATGACGTTATGTCATCAAGTAAATATGATAAAGTCTTCCACCTTAAAATTATAAATAGGGGTGGTTCATCAACAACTAGACACAACTTCTGGTACAAGACAAGACACAAGCTCCACCCCCAAAGTAGTCAAAATCAAAGATCGCATTCGTAAAATAAAAAATCAGATGTTTCAAGTAGAGATTTTATACCCACAAAAGTACAATTAAATAAAAAAAATCATTTATAATATTTTTCTTGTTTCAATAAATTTAGAAACACAAAATTTGCGTTAAAACATGGTTATGTTCAAAATTAAGTGCCCATTGGCTTAGCATCTGTATAGATTAAACCTGTGTTTTGAATTCAAATACAATTTTTTTTTATAGTATTTTGTAATAATCACTTTTAGGATTAAGAAGATGTTTGATTAAATTTATTTAATAAGATCTTAGAAGCTCATATATTTTTAAGGTATTTTTAAAACTTATAAGATGTCAAATTTTATTTTAAAAATAAATTGACAACTCCCTATTCTTTAAAATTAGTTTGTAAGCTTCCGACATCTTATTTATAGAGCTCATAAATAATTCAAATATCCAAATGCAAACTCAATAAATATTATTAGACATAAACTCATAAAAACAGTATAGTTTAGATTCGGGTTGGGTCTCTACCCATCAATTTTAATGGATTTAAATAACGAATTTGGACACAATTTTTTTTCCAATTCAATTAGATTATTATTTTTCAATTGATCTTCATTCAAGTGAACAAATTTAAAAAACTTAAGATATCATAACAAAATTTATCGTGTAATTCTTTAACTATGTATATTTTTTAATTAATAAATAAATAATTATATATATATATATATATATTATCATGCTAGGTATATTTTTCAATATTTTGATATAGGATTGTTTGGGTAGGGTAAGATCCTACCAAAACCCATAAAAACCATTATATCAAATAAAACTCAGACCCTATCCAACCCCCTCAACACCCAGAACCAATGCTATTATTTTTGGATCCAATGTTCTGGTTTTGAATTTTTGAATTAGTGCATGGGCTTAGGTAGGGTAAGATCCTACCCATTGACACCCCTATTTTGATAGAAAATAATGCTTGTTTGAAAACTTGAAGTGATAAAATTGAATTTTAAAGTTTTATAATATTAAATTCGATTACATTAAATATGTAGATTTAATAGTTTCATTAGATTATTTTGTAAATGGTATAATAAATAATATATTACTTAAAAAATTCTGTAAAAAAATTATTTGTGAATTGGTCCCAATAATTCTGAATTTATTAATAAATTATAGGTAAAAATAAAAAATGAAAAGAAAGGAAGTTAATTTAATTTAAAATTTATTTAGTTTTTTTTAATTAATTTATTTTAAATAAAAAAATCAAATATTACCCAACAACATTATGAAAAAAAAAAAAAAGAAAAAGTAAGATTATGGATCTAGACCCTGCTCAGACTCAAAACATCAGGTCCAAAACAATAGCGTCATGTCTCAAGAAGATTGGATAAAGTTCGGATATTATTGGACAAAATGTATATTTTATGGGCATAGGTCTGGATAGGATTTTAACCTACTCATTAACACCTAATTCATAAGCTCACCCAAAACCCTCTAAATTCAATCAAAATCATATTTTGATAAAAATCATAATTTGTAACTTTTAATCTCACCACAATTAATTTGAATCTAATTATTCATTAAGTACATTTTTAGTTCATTTATTAACTATAAGAATATGATTAGTTTTGAAATTTAACTAAAAATATGCATTTATATAATGAATTATGAAAAACTGAATCCAAGTGCCATAACCAGAGTTTTTAATCAATTATTTTATAATTAAAACTGAGCCTCCGAACAAAATTGGAAATCTTTGGTCCAATCAGAGAAAAGGCCTGTTTTACATCTCAGCCCAGAGTGTGGCCCAATGCACTGGACAGGCCCCGGTCCAATACAAAGCTTGATATAGTTGACTTAGGGGGAAATCAGAATTTGAATACTGCGAGAAGCCGAATGCGACCTTTCCCTAACCAACAGGAACCCAAACGTACTTGAAAATGTCACCGAGTCAATAATTTCAGTTATCTTTCAATATGTGTGTGTGTGTGTATATATTGTATGTATCTATATACGCGCGCGCGGTCACACGCACACACGCACTTGTTTCTTTTCCTTGGCGACTATCCATTGCCTTTCATTTGCTGTGCTGATCAGTACGTTGACAACGGTGAGTTTTTGTGATGCAATTTCGTTCTAATCTCTTTTTTGGGTTGATTGGTGGCTGTACTGCGATTTAGTTCTTGACCCGTTTGTTGAAATGCGTGTCTGGTTCTAGTTGGCAAGTTGGGATTTTAGTGTAAAGGGAAAGTGAAGCTGTTTTTGTGTGGATCGGTGTGATGGAAGTTGCTGGAAATTGATTCATTGGGTTTTGAAAATCTAAAGTTTTAACTTCATTGGTTGATGTAAATCTCGTTTAGGCTGTATGAAGTTTTTAGTGTTAAGTGATGAATGTTGCAAAAGGGACTGTTTGTAGGGCTATGTTCTGGGATTACTGATCCGTTGGCCTTCGTCAGAAGCAGCTAGGGAAAAGTGTGGCAATATTAAAATCATTTGGAATTGCCTGTCCAGCTCTGTATTTCAATTGAGGGCTTAGTTGTTGATTCGGTGTACACATGTGGATGTTTATTCCTTTTGTTTATATTAATGGGGATGTTGATTTTAGTTAAGTTTTTGTCGTTCTTGATTGCTTGTGATCCACAGGCAATCAGCATTGATGGCAGAGGCTCGTAATACGACCTCCACGGTGCCTGAGAACATGTCTTCCACGGTGAGAGACGAAGGTGAAGTTGGCAATTTTGAATGCAATATTTGCTTTGATTTAGCTCAAGATCCAGTGATCACCTTCTGTGGGCATCTCTATTGCTGGCCATGCCTTTACAAATGGCTACAAGGTCACTCAAAGTCCCACCAATGCCCTGTTTGTAAGGCCCCGGTGGATGAGGAAAAGCTGATCCCTCTATACGGCAGGGGGAAGACGTCAACTGACCCAAGATCAAAACCTCCTCCTGGTACTGAAATCCCAAACCGACCAGCAGGGCAGAGACCTGAAACGGCGCCATCTCCAGAAGCAAATAACTTGTCTGATACTGCATTTGGACGAACGGGCGGATTTATACCAGTTATACCAGCAGCAATCAGCAACTTTGGGATTCCTGCTGGTTTTGATGGGATGTTATCTCCTATTTTCAGTTTCCATTTTCATGAGTTCCCGAATGCAAGCGGATATGGAGGAGTATCAGGGTATGGTTATGGATATCCTAGCTCGTTGCCTGATCTTGAAGGCGGATTTAACACAGAGAATAGTCAACCTGCAGGGTCGAATGATGAGAGCTTGAGGAAGATTCTTCTCTTCATTCTTGTTCTTGTATTTTTTGGTCTTCTAACAATGTAATGTAATTTGCTCAGTTGTGTAATGCTGCTTGGAAGGTGGGATTTGTGGGTAGAAAGCAGCAAAGGGAATTCTCTACTATAAGTTGGTGTTGCATTTCATTATGCAAAATCCACGTTATTGTGTATGTAAGAACTTTTGTTTACACGGAGTGTATATGTTGTAAGGTGTATTACGAGGTGTAATATCAATTTGTAATAAAACAATCAAACTAACAAAATAAGCCTTTTTGATTCTAAGTCGGTTTAAAGTCACTTATTTTAGTCGGATGTTTTTCGGGTCGAGGTCAATGTGATTCAACCCAATCAAATTCGAACAAGAATTTGGGATTAAGATAAAGCATTATTGAGATATGCTCGACTCAATTAATTGCAACGACTATGGTAAAAAAATTCAGAATTGTTTATGTTTTCAATTTTGTTTAGACTTTTATATGGAATGAGAATAATGAGATTATATTTTATATTGAACTATGGTATCATATTAATATATTTTTAGTGAGAATACATATAAACATATACACTAAAATCTCTATAAATTAATAAACTCTCTAAAATAATCGGTCCCGACTTGGGCCTTTGTAAAAAATCATCAAATTCGATAAGATAATAAGATAATAATTTTTTGAAAAATTCCTTTATAAATATTAGTTCCCATTAAAACTCTAAATTAATAATTCATAAATATTACAATTATAAATATTATGGTAATTTGGTAAAATATGAAGTCCGTAATGCTTTATGCAATTCATCATTCATGGGTGATTTTACGATACCTTTTAGATGAGAAGACATGATTGGGTGTTACGAATTATTTTATTTTCATATTGAGATTTATATAGTATATGTTTCATTCCTCATGCATGAATATATTAATTGGCTATAATAGTTATTTAAGTGCAACGAATTAATGTAAACATATATCTTTAACTAATTTCAATGAATTGATTCATGCGTCTATTAATATAATAATTAATTGTATACAATAAATTGATATTATACATGAATATATTTAATTAGTTACAAAGAATTGATTGATGCATGAATGTAATCAATGAAATATATATGAATTCATTTATTTCCAATACATATGTACTTAAAAAATCTGTCTTTTAATTAATAAAATATTAATTTATTGATAAATTAATATCTCTCTAAATTAATAAAATTTCATGGTCCCAAGGTTATTAATTTATAGAGGTTTTACTGTATGTTTTTCACTCTAATTATTATTTCAAAAATTGGAAATTGGAAATGCAAACACAAAAGAACAAGCTTGCACCATTGGGTGTATTGGACAAGCAGCGAGAACCTCATTTCTACTCAAAATATTACATGTTGATAAAGAAGAGAACGTCGTACATAGTAAAGGTTGTCAGCAAGAATTTTTTTGATATTTTTTAATGCATTACATCATTTCATATGCTCAAATTTTAAAATTAATTTAATAAATTAATAATTTATATTCAAATAAAACAAAAAAAATTATAGAAATAAACATGTATCCTGATTGAGGGAGCTAAAATCACAATCTTTTAGTGGTAAAACCTCAACCTAACAACTAGCGAGAATTCCAAACGTAATAGTTGATGTGGAGGGGAGACTACTTGAATAAATTACGTAAACAACATGCAGCTATTAAAAGCTCGCAGCCCCATGATGACTTTCTTAGTTGTGCTTACCCCTTCCCGCAGTCGGTTGCTAACCGTACCCAAAAAGTCTTAAACCACAATAAAAACTTGAAAAAGGACAACATAATAAGAGTGACAGAATTTTGAGATTGTTCCTTCAATCAGCCAATCAAGAATTTTCTTCTTTTAATTAGTTTCTGAGTTCCTTGCTATCATCAAATTAAAGTTTCACTAGTGGGCTAGCTAAGTTTATTTTTCTATTTATCAAGAAAATATCAGGTTTAAAATTTTTATATTGCAATATGTACTAAGTGTGACGCATCCCTGTTTGAGCCTAAATACGAATTTATTAATCATGCTATTCTTATATACCTCCACAAATTAATGCATTTAAAGAAGAGTAATTTGATCAAGAAAAAATATTTAATTTATAACAAGTTAATAATAAATCAATTGAAAGTAAATATAATTAATTATTTATTTATTAATATAATCAAATTCAGTGATTTTTGAATAATGAGAGATTTATTTATTAAACGAAAACAAATTCCAGAGTGAGATAATTTTTTGGAAACTATGGGTTTTTTTGTGTAATTATAATAAATATCAAGGAGAACAGTATAATTATCCCAAACTAATATGCAGCTATTCAAGAATAAAATAGACCAAAGTTATTCCGAATTGTAAAAAAAAAGTCTTTACGTATAACATGGTTCAACTTATGATCCTATCAACCAACCAGAGTTTCCATCAATTGAACCGCCAATCATTGTGGCTCACTAGTTGAACATCGCCATACTCACCATGTGAGTTCAAATTTTTGTAAAGACATTTGGTGGGTAAAGGTACGTCCGAACATGTATGTTGATCTCCACGTAATTGGATATTAATTCTTCACAACACTAGATCAATTATAAAAACTTTGGCTGACGGCCATGGTACAAGCGCAATCCTCCTTTAGCAATGTTTGTGGGGGTTTCATCCCTGCTTTTTCATTTTTCTAACAGAAAAGAAGAAAAAAATATTTACATCAATTGAGTACATTGGTAGTGAGTCATCTTTTGTCTAGGACCACTTACCGTACGTTCCCAGTGTTGTAGTTTGCCGAATTCCAACCCAAAGAGGAAAACTTGGCTTTTCCGCGAGTATCATGACCCTGGTGACTCTTGCATGAGTGAGCTATTCATGTTGTCAATGATGCTTCGCAGTCCAGACCTGTAAGTAGGATGAATCAACTTCACGCTCAGTTCTTTCTTCATACGAGCATTTGAGACTCGTTTTTCTCCCCTGGAAGCTTTCTCTGTAACAAGTGATTCTGCTCTTTCAGGAGATTTATATTGTTTTCCATGGCTCCCTGGAAATTTTTCCTGGATCAACTTCTGAGCTAGCTCAAATACTTCTGTTCTTGGAGCAGGATCATCGTCCACTATGTTGTATATCTTTCTGAGATGAGGTAAAAGTAAATAGATGTTACGTTTGAGACAATATTCAAAGAAAAGGGAGTAATATTGGTGACAACAGAGATACACATTTTTTTTTTGGATATGGTAACAGAGATACACTGATTCATCATGATTTATGCCTGGTCACACATGTCAACATATTTTCTTCCACTTCTTCAGTCGCTGAGAAACCAGAAAGTAGTAAGATTCATAACCCACCCAGCAGATGGCCTCAAAATACTGGCATGTAATGCTTGGCATATGTCAGCAACATGAACACGAGATGTATAATTTTTTAACACTCTCTTTTTCTGGCCCTTCGAGGGAGGTCCCTGCTTAAGTATGGTATCGACAGCACTGTCAAAACAGAGACATAAAAAGTCAATTTCAAGTCAAGTTTAAACTTTATATGCACATGAGAGTACAGTCTTTGTTACACAACACCTTCAACTGAATCCAACAGGGAAAAATGCAAATTCTGTTGAAATATTTAAAATACTTGCACTAACCTTCTGCCAGGGCCATATATACCTCCAAGACGAAACACTTGAGCTGCAATACCAAGATTATGGCCCAAACATAACCATTCTTCCTCAGCAGCTAACCTCGCTCTGGCAAGTTCACTTGCTGGCTTTACTGGATAACTGCCACGAGATGTTACAAATTTCTTGTGAGCTTACCCGCTCCACAGGCACCAAGAATAAATATCAAATGAATGCTTACTCTTCATCTACCCATGCACCACCACAATCTCCATATACGCCTATATGAAAAATGAAAGACCACTAATACCACGACTGAGAGTAAGATTCTGAATTTGTAAAGCAAGAAAAGTACATCAGACATACTTATCCAAACATAAGGAAGCGAGGGCAAGGAAAAAGTGAGGTTCGATCAAAACAAGACACAGCCAGCATGTAAGATTTTTGCCATGAAATAAAATCTCTGATTAGATATTGGCTTCCAATGAAAAGTAACATGGGGAAAACATGATGAAGAAGCTATATTGAATACAATTGTGTAAGATATTTGTTAATTTATACATTTTCATTCTTTTCTTATTTATAAAGTATAGTTCAGCACCTTTTTTGGTGAAAAGAAAAATATCATTTCTATTGATCAAGCTTTTCCTTTTCACTTTCCTTCATAAATCCTAGCTTCACATAGCACATTTCTTCATTTGAATTCTACTGCAGTCGGACAGATATTATGTATCTATTTACTAGATTCCTAAATTCAGCATCAAATTGGATTTCCAGAAAACCTGATTCTGCTGTAAAATACATAACGGAAAATCAATTAAAAAGAGTTAGCCGGTACAATTTTCTTGCAGTATGGATATAACAGTTGCATTTCCATATTGCTAACATCTGTATGCACATATAAGAAATAGTAAAACAGACATACTAGTTGTTGACAAGTAAACCAGCCACCGAAGTTTCCCACCCTTCAACACGGTTTCTACTAGTCTTTTATGACGAAGCATCTGCAAAATGTCGTACCAATTAACAGCTTGGATAACAAGAGAAAGAGCACATAACCATATACAGAGCTCTATGCATACGTTCTAAATAACATAGTCTGTGCACTAAACATACCGGATCACCAAGACCCCCAAGAGGAGGGATGGATACGACTAGATGCGTATGATTTTTCAGAATCTCTAGGATTTCAAGTCTGCAAAAATATATGGTGCAACGGAGTTTGTCAAGCAAGCAAGATACACAGAATTTTACTTCCACTAATAGATGTCTTGCATAACATAAATGAATAGAGTGAGAAAAGAACAAGTTTAACTTGAAAAAGGTAGGGCTAAACCATACAACTGGTAAAGCTTTCAGTCAGAGATTAATTTGAAGGAATGCAAGTGGTCGGAAACAAGGGAACAAAATTGTAAACAATCTAATATATAATTCCCCAAGAGTATATCCACTTGATAAACATTACGAATCACAAGCAAGGAGGTTGAATGAACTCAGAACCCCAAATCAATTAAGAGGATTGAAGGGGAGTAAAGAATAACTACTGTGGTTCATTTGCATCAAAGACATAAGTCTGATATCCCAACTCTTCGAGCTTTTTCTTCTTCGCAATGCTTGTACAGCTCCCGCTCACCACCCTTCACCACCAACACAAATTTATAACTGAATAAAAAGTGGAAACTAAACAATAGTGAAAATTCAGAAAGTTTACTAGAAAACGGTAGAATTCGAAAGAATCATAACCCCTTTACCATCCTTTGGCCTTGCAATCGGCGGCGAAGAATTGTCCGACGAAACCCATTCCGAGAATGAACATCCGACCACCGCTGCAAAGTTCTGCCGATGTTTTCGCGTCCTGTGAGAGATTGCATCTCACTCTTACAGGCTGAAACGCTGACTTTTGCTCAAATCGGAGATTAATCGCCGGCGATTGCCTCGGCACGCGGCAAATCTCCATTTATGTGATGTTCTTCTGATGCGATGGATTTTGGTCTATTGCGCATAACAGCACCTTAGTCCGTACACCTCAACCTTCCAATAAATTATTATGCACATATAATTTATAACCTGAAATATCCTTTTTAAATTAGAAAATATGTTTTAAAGATAGATTAAATAGTATAAATAATGAAGATGTACACATAAATGAGAGAGAAAAAACATGCAATTGGAAATAAATAAATAAAATTCTTATAAAAAAAATAGCACTTTTAATCCTATAAGATAGAAGTTGCTGCACTTTTAATACCTTATTTTGTGAGATTAATATATTCGACCATACACTATTAAAATACATTGCGAATATGGTCCAATGCACTAATCATGTGAGACTAAATGTGTAAGGCTTGGGACCACATACCAATTCTTTTTAATCTTGTGTGATAAAAATTGTTGGACCAAAATGTAATACCCCTTATTATGTTGGAGCAAAAAAAATTGGTGAAAGCGTAAATTAGATGGATGAAAATAACAAAATAAGAAAAACATTTAAAGTGATTTGTGCCGGATAAAACATATCATGTTAATATTTTATTTATTTAATTTAAGAATATAATTTTTAGAATCTAACAACGGATACATGACGAAAATTACCACACCTTATGATTAGAGAAACCAAAATTTCAATTTTTCCACCTGTTTGGCATAATGACGTGGCATCCATCCACTTATAAATAAAACGATTAAACTCCGATTAAACAAGTGTGAAAATGATCTTACATGGTAAAATTTTGTGCCCTTTTTGTGGGATTAGATTAGGTTCCAACATGACTTGATAAAATCATCTTATATTCCGACGGTCTAATATATTCCAAATCAATAACTCTACAATAGCTCACGTCAACTTTAACATGATTGGTCCAAGTGAACTAAAATCATAAATTCTCTAACTTTCAAGTGTTAGGATTGTTAATTATATTGATCACATATTTAATGTACGTATTGTATTCTCAAAGCGAATTTTTTATTTAGTCAAACATAAAAAGACTATAATGAGGGGGAGGGGTTATTCAGTATATTCCCAATTTGTGATTGTGCTTATAAGTTCATTGGAATAAAAATTTAAGGATTCATTATCAAAGATGATCTTGACCTGAGAAGCTAGTTCGGAACTCAAATCACATTCGTACTTGATCACTCTTATTCCTTACAGAATTTGGAAAACTCAACCTTAGATTTGACAGAAGTGCGTAAGAACATGAAGCCTTGAAATCATTTATTTGCATCATAAATCGACCTTCCTCGGATTGCATGATCAATATATCACCAAATTGCTACAGTCAACGTCAACCTTTTGGGGCCCACAGAAATTTCCATGCAATTTCTTGCACAATTTATTGTACGTAATCATAATCACTCTCACCCCGTCACCCGCCCTACTCAGCAATTTCACTGCAAATTCCAATCCAGCAAAGCTTCCAACTTTTCACTATACTATAAATACTGCACTACCAATCCCTTCATGAACGCATACGATAATACGTATACGTACATTAACACAAGCGTACGTACTTCCTGTAATAAAATTACACCATGGAAGAAGCTGTCCAATGTTTTTGCACGTTTTCTCCCAAGAAGCTCAGCAAGCTGAAGCCGAAGTCAAAGCCCAAGCCCAAGCACGGCTCGCCAAGAACCCCTAAATCACCCTTAAACGTTACTCCACCGCCGAGACAGAAGGAGCTGCGGGAAGTGTTCCGCCGCTTCGACTCCGACTGCGACGGGAAGATCTCTGCCGTCGAGCTCAGATCCTACTTCGCGTCGATCGGCGAGTACATGTCGTACGAGGACGCGCAGGCGATCATTAGCTATCTCGACTCGGACAATGACGGGTTGCTAGATTTTGAGGACTTCTTGCGGCTGATGGAGGATAACGAGGGCGGCCGACAGGGGGAGGAGGATTTGAGGGCGGCGTTTGGGATATTCGAAATGGAGAAGGGGTCGGGTCGGATCACGGCGAAGAGCCTGCAGCGGGTTCTCGGGCGGTTGGGGGATCAGAAGTCGTACGATGAGTGTGTGTCTATGATTCGGGTGTTTGATTCGGATGGTAAGGGGGAACTTGGGTATCATGAGTTTCAACAAATGATGGCAGCCTGAAATTAAAATTTTCAAGATTATTATTTGCTATGTTTGGAAAAGAAAATTGTATGCGCGCGCCTGTATATTCATAATTGATTTCGGAGCTTTAATTATTGAGTAATGTTTGAAATGAATTTGAGTATATATAGACGGATTAGAGTTATGTATGATGCATGGATACTAATGGAAAATTCTAATTAACTTAGATCTGATTTGATCGGATTTGAATTAATTATACGGCAAATATAATATACTTATTGTGTATGATTGATGTACAACTGAAAAAAAATAATTAATCACATAATAAGTGTATGACGCTTACTCTATAATTGATTTGATTTGTCGAACTTAGTTTGGATTATAATTTTTTAAATACGAATATGATGATATGGACACTCAACACGAGAAATTTCAAAAAATTAGAATACATATGGTATAATATATTATTATTATTATTATTATTTTATCTATATTATCATAAAATTAAAATATATAATAATTAACATTATAAAGTAAAGAACAAAATTAATAAATTAACATGGACATATTTTTAAGTCTAAATTCTTAATCCTAAGTGCATGACTTAAAAAATATACATAATTAATTTATTATTAAAAGCAAATAGAGTTTGAAATATAGATTCAGACTCTTGTTTTAGTGAATTCCCCAAATAAAATAAATGATGGGGAAAAATGATTAAAAAAGAGAGAAATAAATATGATAGAAATAAAAAATGTGTTTCCACAATCTTGTGGAGTGAAAAGTCAAATTGAGTGTCTTTTCTCTTTTCTTTTAGCTACCATGCTTCTTAAAATTGTCAAATGAAAATCCTATACATTTGTTGGACATATTAAGCAACATCCGCACATCGTGTTTTGTTTTTCTTTTTATTTTTTTATAATTTTTCGACATGTAAATACCACGTTTTGAATGTGTGATACATATCCAAAACTGTACGGAGTAATTTATTGAAGTGTTAGTGCATTATAGATAGAGAATATAATCTTTTGTAAGAGTGGTAAATGTAGGGTTAGGTCAGGTTTGGAGTCAAAATTGAGTTGGGTCGCAAATGATTGATTTGGATCAAGTTGGTATTACATGTTTTATTAAATTGAACTATAAAATCTACCAAAATTTCAATATTACTGTAAAAGAAAAAAAAAAAAAGGACAATATTTGAACTATTAAAAAATGTAGCTGCAATTTGTAATATAGTATATTAATGACGATTAATCTAACTAATAACCATATGCATTAATTAAGTTAACTAAATAAATATAAATGGATTCATGAAAGAAGAAAAGCAAAAAACAAAAAAGGGTTTGAGAAACACAAGAGAAGGAGGGTGGTGAAATCGCAGTTGAAGTTGAAAAGGAAGAATGAAGATTCTTGTGTGTGTTTCAAACCAGATAAGGCTCCGAAACTTGAGCTAAGCTTTTGACAACGGCGTTAAGCCTGCACAGCCACTTATCAGGTCGGCCCATGATTAATGAGGATATGCTCATCACCATTGCAGTTCATGTGCTCTGTAGACTGAATATGCTTGCAATGAGTTTGTCCTTTTATTCGATATTCATACATCAAAAACATTAAAAAGGCATGAAAACTATGTTCATTGTTCAGAATAAGGTCTTTTCTCCCCATATACACTGACATAGATTGTTTACATTTTTGTAAGTGCAGAACAAGAGAGTTTCTGTTAACTTCTCATTACATTATGTCGTAACTAGAACCTGTGCGAATATGACTGGACTGAGAATTAGGAAAGCTACTATGAGCTCTGAGTGGAATAGCAACACGGAAAATGCTCAACGAGCTATGACTGGATTTGTTACAGGGAGGACTTCCTCGGCTTCAAACTTTGAAACCCATGATTCTTCAGACATTTGAGGGGATGATTGGATGAGGACACATAGGTTGAAAACGATTTCTGCCATTCTTGGTCTCTCGGAGGACTTCTCTGATGTACATGCTCTCGCCAAGATTGCCAAGCTCAGAGCATCATCAATTGGGTAAGAGCTTTTCAAGAGCGGATCCATCCACCTCCTCAGTCTCTCTTTCCTTTGATCTTCAATATCCAAGATTTCCTTTACTTCTTTCCATAACATCACAACTTCACCGTTGTCCTTCGTCTCCATCACCTTCTTGCCCGAAAGTAACTCCAAGAGCACAACTCCAAAAGAAAACACATCGATTTTTAGCATGATGGAGCAAGTAGCTGGTCTGGCTGCAGAGAAATTTGCGATCTTGGCTTTAAAGTTAGAATCCAGGAGTATGTTGCTTGTTCTGATATCCTTGTGAACTATACTAGGTTGACTATGTTCGTGCAGGTACTGGAGACCATTGGCTATATCTAGGGCTATAAGCAACCTTTGGTTCCAACTGAACGATTCAACTCTGGCTGAAGAAGCTGAAACTTTTGGGGACAGCCACTTATCCAAGGATCCATTCTCAACATATTCATAGACTATGTAAAAGTTCCCATAATCATCTGAGGAAACTCCCATTAACTTCACTAAGTTTGCATGACTTACCCTCTGTAGTATTTGGAGCTCCTCTGCTGCATCTCTTGTTTTCTTTACCGCAAGAACCTGATCATTGATCATGGCTTTGTACACCGACCCTCCGATTCTGTAGCGTTCACTGAGGTTCATAGTTGCCTTCATAATCACATTTAGGTCGTACACTATTGGCTTGCCAAGATAGCCTGATACTCCAGGGAGTAGCTTATCCTGAATAGTCTTCGGCTCAAACAGTTCACCTTTGGACACTTTGTAGGCTCGAATTAGATCCGAAGTTCCTACAGAAAAAACATTGCGAGCCAACGTCTTCTTTTTCTTGTATAAGACATGGAAGTATGCAACAAGACCTGAGAAAACAATCAAAAGAGCTATAACAGCACTTGAAATTGCTATTAGGACCCAACGATGTTTCGATTTCCGATGAGCAGCTGAAGAAGGAAAAAGTTGTGAAAGGATCGGCGACTTCACCGGAATCAACACCGGGAGGCATATTGCAGCACTGAAGTTTCTGTTATTGTTCTCCATCACAATATCAGATATTGATGCATTAAACATACTACTCACAGACAACATCTGATCACCAGGCTGCCATATATAAGTGATAAGGTATTTGATTCCCTTTTCTGTGTATGACTTCTTGGGGCACTTACAGAGCAAAGGAAAGACCACCTCCACCCCAATCGTCAAGTTGTTTGGATTCAGCATGGGGTTCATCTCCTCAACCACATAATAGTTCGTCAGATTCTGGAACGGCTTGATTGAAACCGAATAGAAGATGTCATCCTTCTTGATCCGATAGGTGACGTTGGAGAAATAATGTGTTCCATTGGAAGTACATTTGATGGGTATCAGTAAAAGCTGATCCGGAAACAGTGAATGATTCTCCGATGTGAGACTAGTGGCTGATGCTATATCCATTCTGCTTATTCCAAACAGATCAGATATACTTCCAAGATCAGAATAGGGCTGTCTTGCACGATATGTAACATATGTATTGCACGACAATGGTGAGCCTGCCGACCATGTAAATTCTGTGCCTGCAGTATTATTAGGAAATTGAGCAGTAACTATGGAGATTACAAATATAAGAAAGAGATAATAGATTCCCAGAGATGTGTTACGAGAGATTGCCATTTGCCAGGGGTTAGATTGTAACAGAGCTAGTACATGAAATCTTATAGACTTTGGTTCTATGCATAGTATCAGACTTTCTATGAATGTGTTAAATAATATCTAAGAGGCTTTGTCCCCAGCTTTGCTCACATTATGCTTCCTATTTGTCACCCTGATGATTAAGTATTTGTTGATTTGTTAACATTAAGACACCTGTATTATTCAAAAGGCAAATCAACTCAATAAATAAGTTATTACTTTCTAATATGCTGTGCAGATTCCATAGCTGCCATCATCAAGGGAAGCATTCAAGATTAGTTTTAATCAAGAACCCAAGTTCAGACGGCAAGAATTCGTCTTTGTTTCTGAATTATATAAGCAAGACATCAGCTAAAGGATTAAAAAAAGAGGTTCTTGATGACTACAATAATTAATTTATTATATCTGGGAAGAAGCATTGCTTGTATTTTACAAGCTGCAGGGCTTTGCTACAGTAATAATTGTTATTTTAAAACCCAAATGGGCCAGTTTTCTGAAATCTAACAAGTAGGAAAGGGAAGAGTCCCTATCGACTTTGTCCTCTTGCCCGAGGATCAAATAGAACAGACAACTAAAGATGCTTGATTCAACATTATTTTAAGTTAATGAACATCTATTTTTGAGTAAATACCCACAATTGATTTTCTATTTTAGAAGCTGTAAAATGATATCAGTACTTAGATAAAAGATAAAATGTCGTGAGCAATAAAACACCAGAAGTCAAGAGGACTAACAAGTTGATTCTGGACTTAACAAAACTTCAAATTCTGTCACGAGAAGTATCTCTTCATGCTGACACCGTGGTTCCTGTCTCCATATATTTGTTTGATGGGACTTTCTGTAAAACTACTGGAATACATTTTATACACCCTCATAAGATCTGCAGTGCTCACAGTATACAAGTGCCCTGGCAAAGCAAGTGGAATGTTGTCACAAGTTTCCTCACTTAACTCTTCTACTTGAGCTGCCTCTCGGAGCTTGCCTTCCTTCCACAGGCTCTTCACAAGTAACTGTTTAGTGGCAGCATCAGGCATTAATCTTGAGTTCCTCATATCCTCGAAAATCCTTAGTGCAAGAGAAGCTCTTTCACACTTGCAATAAGCGCAGATGAGAATCTTGTACATGTAAGCATCAGGCTCCAGACCACTCTGTCTTACCATTCCAAAGAGTCTTTGCACAGTTTTAATATCACCTTGGAGTGCATAATGATGCATCAATCCAGAAAATGTCTGTAAATCTGGACAAATCCCAAGTAAAATCATCTCCTCGAGTATATCAGACGCTTCAGTATTCATCTGGCACTTTGCCAATGTCCTCAAGAGAGATGAAAATAAAATCAGCAGGCTACTCTTTGACAAAGGGCCACACATTGTCTTGACATTACGGAAAATGTTTAAAGCTGCATCACCCTTCCTTGAAAAGCCATAAAAATCAATAATCAATCTGATGGTGCTGAATGACAATATCATACCTTCATGTCTTACCTTACATAAGAGTTGATCAACCAATTGCACACATCCATGGCGAGCCAACTTGGTAATCATCCTTGATATCGTGTAAATATCATGAACAAATCCAGGCTGATGGGCAACCCAGCAAAAGAACTGCCATGCAGTTTCAGGTGATTTGAAACTCCTAATTAACTTGCAGACTAACCGACTAGTCCACAATAAGTTTGCATCTTCTAGTGCTGACACCTCTTCAGGTTCCCAATGTTTCAAGGTACTGGCCAAAGCAGCTGGATCCAGCCATGGTTTCAATTGAACATCATCCTTGTTGCCTTCAAGATGACTACCAGCACCCTCGTCCTCATCCTCAACATCAACATCATCTTCAGGACTGACTATGGAATAACCTATACTTTTTATCCTCTCATCTGGCATCATTTCCCTAATTAATTCCTCCGTCTCATCTGCAAAGCCTGCCTCTTTCATCCGCTGCAAAGATAATAGCATAGCTCGACCAGGCAATATCCCATCAGTTTGCATCTCACTAAGCAAAGTCTTGACAACTTCTAACCTGTCAGCGCCAGTAAAAGCTTCAACCAACATTGAATATTGCTTTAGTGTACGTCTAATTCTCATAAGTGGCAGCATTTGGAAGAGTTCCACAGCTGAATCTAATTTCCCAAACTTAAGGAGGTGCTGAATAATAACTGTATAAGTTCGACAATTGGGAATTGCCCCTTCCTCAATCATCCTACAGAACACCTTCACAGCCTCTGTATCCCTGCCCTTCTCAATACAAAGTTTCATTACGATATTATAGGACTCCGTACAAGGATGCTTATCCAAGGTTCTCCTCCACTCGTCCCAAACACCGGTAACCGAATTCAGATCACCTGCCTCTGCATACCACCGCATGCGATCCATGAAACTAATATACGCCACATTTACGAACTTTCCAGAATTAATCGCATCAATCAACGCTTCAAGTTTACCTATTTGCCCAGATTTGGCGAGAATCTTGGCCAATGCGTGAAGGGTATCTTGAGAATGAGAAAAATCTTTAACCTTTTTAAGAGTTTCAACCAAATATAGAGCAGAGCCCGCTGAGGGGGCTGATCGAAGCGCATTGGACACAACAAACGAGTCCAATGAAGGACAGCTTAAAATGTTAAGAAGGGAGCTTTCTGCTACATTCGAGCGCAGACACAGCCTTATCGAATCAATGAGCTTTGCCCTTTGCAGATACAACGACACCTTGTTCAGCTTCCGGGTGGTTACCGAAAAATTGCATGATTGCAGGGTAAATTTCTTAAGAAAGGCACTTACAGAGTAGATTCTGCTGGAAAACATCAAGCGATGATGAAAGTGCAAGCAGATTAAGATTAAACAGAAATCAAATAAAACGGGAAATTTTGTTAATTCACCAAAAGAAAAGCGAGAGAAGTCTCGTGGGACAAGAATCAAACATCTTGAGTGCCTGATTTTTGAGAACCGGAACAACAAATATCTCGCGGGATAAACATCAACATCTTGTCTGTCACAACATTTTTGTTGGAACCCAGAACCCAAAAACTTCGAGAGCTTCTGCACTAGCAAGAATCAAGGGTACAAGAAGCGGCTGGTGACGTGACGAGAGCTATACTATGCAACAGCAACTGATCCTCTTCACTTACCTTAATTCCCAGAAAGGTCATTTTGGGCTCTGGGCTCAAAAGGTCGGCTTTGGCGGATAACTCTTCAGGAATTTGCTCGTTTAAATCAGGGAAAAGAAATGAGACTGCATTTGGCTTCATGTATTTGATTTAAAGTTTGGAGGAAAAAAATTTAGTTTATAAAAATTTGAATCACAGACGTTCAATAAAACATAATTTAAAATTAGAATTGAATGATTTATTTTTTTTTTTAAATTTAAAATTATCCAAACAAATTCAAATATTTGTTATTACGAATTTCAAATTCTTGATCGCAAAAACAACCTGACTTGGGAGATTTATTAAGTGTTATTATTTCCGTGAAAATAAAATTTGCAAATCATCAAAATGGATTAATTTAACTTATTTTATCCCTAACTATTATTTTGATTTTTATTAAATTTTCAATTCTCATAAAAAAATATCAGCTACTCAATTGAAGATCAAATAAATTTTGTAAAAAAAAATGCATAATGATCATACCTTTTTTTCCTTTTATTGCTGAACAAATATTTCACCCAAAATCAGTGGTGCTCAAAATCAAAATACATTATTTGGAATGTGTATAACCTAATTCAAACCACGAAATTTTCGTGTATCTTTTCACTTACACTTTTCACAATCTGTCTTGCAATTTTCTAACCCAAAGAATTCATGAATAGTCAGGGAAAGCATCCGGTGAGCAGAATGTGATCAAGAGTCCTCTTCAGGCCATACTTGAGCACTGCCTGATTGCCTTCCCTGAACCCATCTCCATACGCCGCTGACTTGTCTGCTTCGATCTGGTGCATGAAAAACTCACCAAGTTTTTTCTCGAATTCAGACCGTTTCCCCTTCTTTGATGATGGTGGCGTTGAGCTAGAGGATGAGGAGGCGGAGGAAGAAGAAGATGAAGAAGTGGATGCGATGTTACTGCTAGAGGCAGCAATGATTTCAGAATCCAACCACATGTGAGCCAGCACTTGGCAGATCCCTTCTTCGACGTTTGGACTTAGAGTCGGGTAACCTGGAAAGCCGTCTCAGTCGTTAGCTCAAGTTAGGCTTCATACTGTAGAAACACAAGACTCTAGAGTGTAATGGAATCATGTTATATTGGACGTGTGGTTAGAAAGCATCAGTCCCTAGTATTCTGCTAAAACAGAGAAATGGAGGGAAAAATCACCTTTAAGTCTGAGCCAAGCATGCATCATTTCATGAGCCAGGATGGATCCAGTCAATAACCTGAATGTATAACAGAGAGTTCATTGTGCATGGGAATGCAAGAACATGGTCAGGATTGAAGAGAAACAACTCTTACCTAGGAAGACCGTACAGAACAAGAATTGCTGTTACTTCACATTTTCGGACAAGCCTGTAAGGCTCTGTGAACATGTCTATTATCCGATAGCCTCCAATTTTTGGCCTTCTCGATATCTGCAATTGTTGGTAAGAAAGAGATAATACCTCAATCTCAGAAAAAAGTTTCAAAGTAAGCAACTTGAATTGTGTGTTCATACCGTTCTAACAATTTGCTCTTCTGACAGGCAAAGTCCCCTAGTCTCGGGCATGTGGCGATGACCCTGGCAACAGAGAAAGAATACAACAGAAGTCAGTGATGTTCTAGTTTCAAATTCAGCAAAGCTACATCTACATTAGATAAAGTTTACGTTTTTCTCTCCTTCCATGGCTTCGTTCAATGCTTGTCGCTCGACCAAGAGTAGTGGAATCTGCTGCTCCACCTTCATGTTTAAACCTTCATAAAATTCTTGTATTTCAAGGTACAGAGGTTGACATTCGTGCGTGTCCATTATTGAAGAGTCCAAACATTCCAGACATAGTTTCCTTCCATCTTCAAGATTCAAATATCTATAATCCACAGGCTGCATTAGACAAGGTTTTACATTAGTCCACCATATTACAGTAGAACTTATCATTTAAGGTTCAAGAAATTATTTTAATCGATGAAATTCCTCATTCTCTAAAGGTTTGTTTTCTATTTTAGTCTTAGGCAAAACAAAGAATTTATATGGTTCAAAGAAGGCTTCTATGTCATACACGGTTATCAACTCTGCAGGCGCAGGTAAAACATTGTAAAAGTTTACAAAATACTCCTTGTAATAAACATTTTCCCCCCTCACCTCCATTCTTTCGCAGCTGCAGCAGCGAGGCGTTCCATCGTGCTCGTGCAATGGGCAGTACTTTTGAGGCCAGAAAGGATGTTGTCTATATTCAATCAGCCCAGCAGCATTTGTCGGAATCTACTTCAATACAGGAAAATAATGCGATAATTCCATCTAAATCAAACTGTATACTCTATGCAATATATTGCTTTGTGAAAATTACACTTACAAAGTTTTTGCAAACATCGCATTTGGGATGGTGGAGGTCCTTATAGCAAGATTTATGGTAAGGGTGATTATCAGATGTGGAAAACTGAAACAGAATTTAAGATGTCAGTCTGCTGAAATAACAGGAAGACATTCGAAGCAATATACAGTTTCAACATCAAAGAAGCATCTAATGATTGTTCAAGAACCAAAATAAGATAAGACCTCTAGTATGGGAAGATCGGTTCAGCACCTCATGTTCAGTAATAGGCTGGTCACAAGCATGACAGCGGAAACATTCTGGATGCCAAACAGCTCCCATGCAACTCAAATATCTTCCGTGGCCAATTTCGCTATTGCAACCAGCGCACGTTCTGCAATGAAGACAATGCCATGTTCAGGTGATACGCAAAATACTACTGTGCTCCAATGGGGCAAAGCAGTGCACATAGAAAGGCCATAAATGCTAACAGGAAAAGTAGGTATTAAGGTTAACTAATCCGGAGAATTCTGGGATATTTGAATTATGAATCTTTTCAATTTTTTCTTGATACATTCTGCCTTAATCTTCTATGATCAACTGTTATGTTATGATTGCCTCATACCGCAGGATTTTAATCATTCTACCAGTGCCAGAATGAAAATGATTCAGTCAGGAAACCTCTTATGATACAGGTGAAGCTCTGATCAATTATATATAAGAATTGAAAAACTCACAATTACATATATAACATAGACTAATCGAGAACTATGCTTTCGCTAAAGGTCTTCATAGATCATCAAACAAGCAGGAATATGCATTTGATTGATGTAATAATATCACACACAATGCAATGAAACAGAATGTGGGATCATGGAAAAAAATTGCAGAGAAGGAAACCTATCGATTACCTGTATCCTGAAGGAGAGAAGAAGGGAAAGCGTGGGAAGAACCTTCCATAATCATATTCAGGTGATCGAGGTGGAGTTGGTCGAGGTGGGGACTCCATGTTCAGAATTTCTTGAAGTGCCTTAGCAAGCTGTTCATCTTCTTCCAATTGGGGCTCATTCTCTGATAATCAGGACATTGGGATGTATCAGCAAGATATCTCTATAAATGCAATCCAGTGCCTTTGTCTTTAACTAGTTCTGTTCAAATTTGTATAGCTAGAGCCAGAGGTATCACAGTCCACAAAAAATGATCAGCAAAGTTGAAAGATTTGTACCTATTACTTTTTTTCCTTTCTCATCTTCTTCAGCAATAGAAAGGGCTATTGCTCTCTCGATTTCGTCCTTGTCAAAGTCAGACAATTCGTCCTATATATAGTACTCAGACAAAAGTCGACATAATCAGAAGCTGGAATGATTTCACACACTATAAGTAATCAAACCAGTGAGGATCAAGAACCAGCATATGGGTGATTACCACTGAGGCACGAGCCGTTTCCGAAGTTGTATCACCTTCATATATCCCATGATATTGTCCTCCCGAGCATTCCGAGCATTTGTGGCTGGAACCTTTGAGAATCTTGGTAAGCCAACCCATAATGCAAAATGCTATTGCTTCTGGGCCAGCATGTATATTCGGCACACCTAGTGTTCATATGAAGTATAACATAAGAATATAGACTACCACAAGAGGAAATCTAAATCATCTTTCGATCAAGTAATATTTAAGCATCCAGCAACTCCAAAATCTGAGTTGAAATAACGTTTTCCTACTGAAAAGGTTGATTCTTGAAAGTTGGTTGGCTCTTTCAGATTCTTGATAAGAAAAAGCATGCCCATAAACAAAAAAAGGAAACAGATAAAAGGAATACAAGTTTAAAGAAGCTTTATCACAAACAGTTGAAGAAGTATCTGCAGAATTTCTAGGAATCAGATGAACCCTTGATCAGATAAAGCACAAAATCCAATTCACCAGTTGAAAACATGTTCATCATCAACAACTACTCATTCTTTTTAAACCACAAGAACACCATCATAAACAAAACAAGAACAGAAAAGGGTATGTACCTCCTGAATTCTACCAAGAGATAAACCCAAAGACGCAAACTTTCCTACCACTATTTTGTAATAATAGATGATGTGAGAATTACGAGGATAATCAAAAGGGATGTTTCAGTTTGAAGATTTTGCGAAGCACTTCCTCAACGTGGGACCGGCTTTTCTGCCTTCAGTCCCACTTCTCCACCATAACTGTTTAACCTTTGCAATTGACAAAAACGTCATGATCAAGAAAAATGAGGCTGTCTTAGCCTTCATGACCGTGGCATCTTTTGGTTCTTTCTTAGAAAGGGGGGTATGCTCAAGTCCATACAAGCAAAATACAGCCAATTACTTCATTTGTTTAGTAATCTTAGCTTGACTTTTGATTACTTCTAAATTGCCATTTCATGTGGCTTAGAATCATTTTTGACATTTGGTTACACTAAATGGAAAAGGTAGGGATGGCATCTTGGGGTGAAAATATGGGTGGAAATCATGGTTCCAACCCAATTTATTTAGGGAAAAATGCAACCAACTCCTCGTGATATCATAAATAAACAAATTATCTCTTATAAAAAAATAAATAGTAATTTACTTCTCTATATTTTTTAAAATACAACAATTTACCTTCCTATGTTTTTTAAATAAAACAATTTACGTCCCTGTATAAGGCGGTAAATAACTTAATTTTAAAAAGTACAGATGGTAATTTGCTTTATTTTTTTTTCAGAGAAAATCTGCTCGTTTCAATATTACAGAGAATAAAATTGCTATTCACCCTATTTATTAATATAGATTGGTGATGAATTTTAAGTGGATTGATGATAAGTCCTATATGAGCTGGTGATGAATCTTAAATGGATTATGATTTGACTACTTAAAATTTATTGTTGATCACGTTGACTACATATCACTACTTTCACATGTTCAAACTTTTTTCACATTTTTATTAGAAATAAATTTACCAAAACATATTAAGCATGTTTCTATTTAACTTAATAAAATTAGGCTGCACCATGGATTTTATATGGGTTGGTAATGAATCTTAAAAGTGATCGATCCATTATTTATTTGCTTCAATTCGTTATTGATTTAATCATACAATATATTATTAACTACTTTTACATTTCTATCTTTTCACATCTTTTATGAGAAACAAAATTTTCAAAATATATTTAGTAAATTATCATTTCAAATTAATGGAGAATAAATTAAAGGAAAGTGAAGGATTTTATAAAATAGTCAAAACTTGCATATTTATATGTGACAATTAATTAATTTTCTTTTTTAATAAATTGACAGCATACACGTTTAATGAACATATAAAATATCAATATTTAAATATAATTTATAATGAACTAACACTAACTATTATTTTTGCGATTGAAAATCCACACTTCAATTCTAAATGTTTGGAGAAATTGATCACAACTATTCATCTCATGATTTGTTTTAAAAAATACAGTATTTTATAATACGTTACGAGCTTTTTGTATTATACTTAACAAACGAATCTTTTGATGTAACATGATTATTTTTAATAAACAATGAATAATACAAATTTAGTCATATTAAATTATAAGTTGTATTAAAAATATTGTCATCTTATTATTATCTAAAATTTTGAATATTGTAAATATTAAATAGAAAAAAATGGGTATCATCTACCCAATCCGACCCATTTTCAATCTGTTAATTGAAATTCATTTTGAACACAACTCGTATTAGATCCAATCCGTTTTGACCCGATCCAACCCTTCAATTTGCCACCCACAATGGCATCCGACTAAATCATTAGGAAACATTGTGTTTGTACCATGTGTGTTGATCAAGATTTTTATAGCCAACTGATTTTTTTTAAGAATCAAGCTCTAATCAAGTGAGAATCAACACATAAGTAATTGTGTCGTGTATATCGGTCGAGATTTCTCTAACTAACTTACTATCTCAAAAAATTAAGATTTAACTAAGTTAAAATTAATGCATAAGTCAAATTATACTTTAAACCCCAACCAAACAAGTGGATAAGAATTCGAATCTCGAGCGTTCGACCTTAATCATTATTACATATATGTCTTTTAATATCTTAGAAGTGTGTTCATTGGCATTTTGTCCTTTGTGAATTCCTTTATTGTTTTTTATAGAAAAAAAGATTAAATAGAATGGACATGCCTAATCACCCTTCAAGACAAGGGGGTGGTCCAAACCAAGAATGAAAAATAAGATGGGCTTATGATAGCTGCTGTTAGTAAGTTCATACTACTTTATTACAAGTGGCTGCAAAAGTGAAATTGACATATATATATATATATATATATGTGCGCTTAATTTCATTATTGTTAAGACGTTGCAGTCAACCTTCAAGACTCGATACTTAAATTATTGTTTTTTTACTTAAATGTCATGAATTTGAATATTATAAAAAAAAAATAATACAAAACTTATCGATCCATATGGGTGCATTATGAACTGATCAACAATCAATTTATAATGCCCTACGCGATGGGATTATGCTTAAATTTTTATATCTTGTTGAGATTACAGTAGTAAAATCGAAACGCGTTCTCATTTTTATTAAATATTCTTGGAAAGAAAAAAAAAAAAAGAAAGATCACACACACAAACACACACAAGTGTTTCTGCAAAGAATCTGCTTCACTTTTATGAACCTCCAAGTCATGTTTCCCTTTGTTCTCACTCAAAGGCAACTCTAATCAGTTCTCACTAACACCACCAAGTTAACGAAGAAGGACAACTGTTGATGTACAGTATATGTATCTATGATCAACCCACCATAATAATATTTCATTTAATTGCTTCAACTATTTATTATTAAAAGGACAATTTCTTTTCTCTTTTGGATAGAATTGCCTTCAATTAGGTAGTTATATTTATAATACTTATATTCAGTTAATGTAATATAAAATATAGGTCTGGTGAGATTTTATCGTAAAATATTAATAATATTGGCATATGTTTGCAAACGAAGAGTTCAAATGACTTATAAGTTTTAAACCCTCATATTAAAGCAGACAATACTTCACGTACTAGAATATCGATTCCAATAGCACATCACATCACATACTTATACACAATGTTATCAAACCCGGTCCGACTAGTATGATGGGAAACCAGACCTATGGTCTGCCCAGGTGGTGGGCCTTTGTGATTAAACCTAGACTGATGAACTGGTCTGATCCAGTTAAAATTGGTTTAAAGAAAAATAAAAAGGTGGTGGGCTTTTGTTTTTTTTTCTAAATTCCTCTCGTGTTTTGAGGTCAAGAGAGTAATATTACACTTTCTCTTTTTCTTTTTAGTTATTTTTGGGTCCGTTGTGATGGATGGGTTAGGCCCACACCTAATGGGCTGAATTATTAAAAGATGTGATCATGTCCACCTATCATGGCCCATATTCCGGATCCAACCATAAATGCGCAAGCCCATACTGGCAAACTCAAATATTATCATAGCTAAAAATTACAACAAACATTGATTAATAATTGTAAAAATTTAATTAGTTTGAGAGTTAGATTAATTTTTTTAATTAGTTACAAATTTGTCATTAATAAAATATTGTAAGCTCCACAATCTTACTTTATCTGATCGCTTTAATAACATTTCTTTTAAAATAATATCAAACATTTTATAAGCTAAAAAAAATATTATGTGATGTAATCTTATCAATTATAAGTTTGGCCAAACATCTCTAATTAGTTATAAATATTATATATGCACCCAAATACATTTAATATCTTTTCTATATGAGATTATTATTTTGGGAAGGCATAAGTTTTAGAAGGTGTTTCTGTAAGTTTATAAACTCTTTATTGAAAGTGTTTATAAAACGTTACAAAGTATTTGATAAAACTTTTAGGAAAAAAGTTTATAAATTCTAGAAATAAGATGTTATACGAGCGTATGTCAAACCTGAGGACTAGAGGTCATTGGTTCAAACCCGCATTATGCGTGGGATGTTGTGTCTATTGAATATTAGGTGTCATTTATAATTGATTTATTTCAATTAATAATAATTCATCGCTCTTACTTCAAAAAAAAAAAAAATCTTAGCAGCTTATAATTTTTTTTAAAAAAAAAAACAAAGAAATTGTTAACTTGTTTCTAAAATCTTAATAAATTTCTTCAAATTAATTACAGAATTACCACTACTATCATTCTATAAACTCCATTATTTATTTTATCCAAATACTGTCAATTTATTTTTAAAATAAAATTTAACATCTTATAAACTCTCTAAAAATATATTATAAAATGTACGAGCTTATAAACTTGTTATTCAATTTTGATTTCTTTCGAGACTCTAATTTCATATGGTATATTTATCACAAATATAAAAAGCAAAATTAAGGTGATAATTTTTTTGGGGTTGAATTTGGGACCATATATATATATGTATATATATATATGAAGCAAAAATAAATAATTTTGTGACAATGTACACTAAGTGCTTCAGTAAAGTAAAATTAATATTTCCATCTTAATTATTGTTTGAGGGTTATACAATTATGTCATATATTTATAGAGTATCACTAATTTTTTAAATAACCAAAATTTATTTATAATTATATAAAATATTAAAGGGTAAATACACTTTATCCCCTAAACTATTTATGTAACAATTGTCTCTGTAAATTAACAAATGTAGCACTTACCCTCCATAATTAATTTTTAAACAATCTTCCCCTTATATTATATATATATATTTAGTTCAAAGAATTTCATTTTTCTAGTAATTTACATTTTAAGTTTAATTAAAATTTTCTTAATTGAAAAAAAGTATCTTTTATTTATATAAATTAAAATATAATTAGTGAGTTAAATAATTCAATTTATTTTTTTGGACTGAAAGTTAACTAATAAATGAATATAATAAATACACAAAAAATTTCATGAAAATATTTTATTAATTTGGTGATAAAATTAAGTTATTAACTTTTTATTCTTTTATAAAAATGAATTATTAAATATCAGGTTTTTTAACATATATTTTTTTTAAAAAAATATGATAGGTTTTTTAAATATGATAAAATATATTTATTCATGTTTTTCTAAAAATGTTTAGCTTTTCGTTAAGCATATATATATATTTGTCAATTTCTTTTAAAAAGCATATATGAGTTCTTGGTTAATTATATTACATTTATTGTGTATCTATTATATATATATATATATATATTAATTTATACTTTATTTTTAATATAAATTCTTCACTTATTAGAAAAATAATTAAAAAATAATTTGATGATGATTTAATGTGCAAAATATTAAAATATATTGAAAATAATATAATTGTTCAGAGAATGAGGGACATTTTTGTACAATCAAGAGGGTAATTATTACATTTATTAGTTTATGGGATAAATATTGCATGACGAATAATTCAGAGAAACAAAATGTATTTTGTCCAATATTAAATAAGCTCGATGTAATTCACCCTTTTCGAAAATAATACCAAACACTCGTTGCAGTCTTGAATACATATTTCGAAACCTAAAACTAGTTTTTTCCAAAATTTACAAAAAACCTACCTAAAAATGATTTTTTGTTTTCAATTTCAAGCTTATAAATCCATCATTTGAGTATTAAAAATGGTGATATCAAGATATCTCTATCTCCCAATGCTAAAAACAGGCTGTCATCACCTATCTTTTTGCGATACGTGTTGAGCAGCGGAAGCTGGTAGTCCCACCAGGACCACCGCTCTCACGTGGCTCCGGCCACCCCATGCCGGCCGCGCCACCTCAGACGGTGAAGGACCACCTCGGGGATCAATTCATATCGCCGATGCCCATCATGCACACAAGTGCTCTTGCCTTTCAATTATTTCACGTCCTTATCCTCATGGCCCCCCATCACCTTAACTTGTCCTAACCCCATTTTACCTTTGAAATGCTTTCTCCCTTTTGCCCTCCCCTTTCCCCTATTTTTCATTTCGAAAAACTCCAATTCAAATGGAGTTTGGACGAACATGAATTATTATGTGACAAGTGCAATACACCTATTGTATGATTAATATATATTTTAGAGAAAGTGATCAATCAAGTGACAAGTGTTACATTTGCTCTGTGATGGATTTGATTCATTCAAATCTTATTTGTGTAAGAAAAAATTATTTATTAAACATGATTAATTTCAATAGGGAATTATAACATTACCAACTAAAAAAGAGATTTTTCTACGAGGTACGATGACAAAAGATTCTTACACTAGGTAATCCTTCTCACTTATCATGTGTAGTTGATGTTGCTGATGGCGCTCTCCCGTTCAAAATACAAGAAGCAAATGAGGAACGTGTGCCCCTTATAAACTTCACGACATACCTCTTTTTTCTTACGATATGTCTTTTCAGGACAGAATTGTACAGTTTCATCCAAAACAAATACTATCTTACATAGTAGCTTTGATCGTAACGTGCAAATGTAGCTCCAGATCAGTAATAATTCAAGTAAAAAGAACATATTTTATATATTAAAAAAAATTGAGAGAATAATAAAAAGTTTTCTTAAAATAATGCAAAAAAAAAAATGACGGGAATAGCAATATTCTTTGGACGTGATTTCATGAGCTTTTTACTTTTGTGCAATGTTCGATTTGAGTCATAATTATAATTTAAAAGATCATATTGTCATTATAGCTCTATTAAAATGCACAAAAATCAAAATTATTTATGTGTAGCAGAAAGAATCATCCATTTCATTTGACCTATCTCGAGAATGGTAATAAGAAGAAGAAAAAGAAGTAAAGAAAAAACTTGGAAAAAAGTGGAGGCATACCATGAGAATGTCGTTGGCCCTTTACTTAATGTAACCATCACACTGAAAAAGTGACACAATTGAGAACGACATTACTGTGTGTTTTCCTATGAAACAACCCACCAATTTTAAACAATTTGGGCATTCTTGGATTATGTACAACGTGGGTTCTGCCTTGCCTTTTCTTTTCTTTTCTTTTTTTTTTCTTTCTTCTTTTTATTAAAAAACATAATTTTTTTCCTTGTTTGACTTGCATTGTTACTGGGCCTATAAATGACTGGAATTGAGTAGAATATATTAGTATTTAAATTTATTTGAATTATTATCAACTTAAAAGTTAAATTATATTTGAATTTGATTTGATTTTTATCTAATTGAGTTCAAATAAGCTTTAATTGAATCAAACATGAGTCCAGTTCGAGAAATTTAAGATTTTTAGATATATTATTATTATTATTATTATTATTTTTGTATTGATGGAATCGTCGAACTGAGATCAAAAGCATATCGAGCAAAAGATTGTGTTCAAGTTTGATTTGTTAAATTCAATAAATCGGATTGAAATTTTACAAACTTCTACGAATCGATATTTGTTTAATTACTTTTTACATAGGGTTTAAAGCTAAATCAAAGAATTTGATATCAAGCTCGTCTGAGCTTGATTTTTTAAGATTATTAATCGACTTGTGTTTGATTCAATGAAAAATCGATCCGATCAATAATCTAACTAAACTCAGACATGAATTTCAAACTCGATAATAATACAAATAAGTTACCAAATAATAATTAATGTGCTTGACTTGACTCGAGTTGCACGACTAGCAAATTTATGGTTCTTCATCTCATTTTAATGTGAACTTATCGTATTATCAACTTAAAAAAAATAAAATATCTGGTAAAATATATAATTCTTCCCAATGGTCTAAGTTTTGGATAAAAAAAAAATGGGAGCCAGCAAGGACAAGTAATATATATATATATATATATAAAATTAACCAATCACTATATCTACTTAATTAAAAAGTACACGTAATCTTGATTTATTTATATATTTATGTAAATAATGATTAATTAACAAAATCTTAAATTGACTTATATATGCATGACACGAATGCCACCTATGGGATCGACAATAATATTTAAAATTATCTTAGTGATTAGTTTATTATTTTCCAGTAGCAAATTTTTGGGCCAATTGATGAGGTAGATAATTAAAATTAAATGTAAGAAAATAATATATGACACGGATACGATGTTTGGTGGGGGCGAAGTCATATGTATATATATATATATATATGTAGAGAGAGAGAGAGAGAGAGAGAGAGAGAGAGAGAGAGAGAGAGAGAGAGAGAGAGAGAGACTTAAATATTAAGCAAAATGTAAGGTTATAAGTTGGTTAAACATCAGGCATAGTATCATGGGATCCCACTGATTGAATTGTTAGAAATTTGGTTGGTTGATGTATTACATCATTAGGTACAAGGTACCTTTTTTCTCTAATTGTTTTGTACTTATGTAAAACAATTAAGCAATCATCATCTTCATCTTCTTGCCCCTTTGATTTCACATCAATAGCTACTCCTTTTTGTGGTTTAATGATTTCTTATTTTTTAGAATATAATTTGATTTATTATTATATTATTCAATATATTCAAATTAAAATACTAATTTCATATATTAATATTTTTAAATCAATGAATATATTAAAAAGAAACAAAAATTACCTTTTAGTCTGTGAAGTCTCAATCTTACCACTGGAGCAACGTTAATTAAGCATTCTTTTTCGATAAGATTCGATTCATTACTACATCATTCAGTATATTCAAATTCAAATACGAATTCAATACATCGATATTTTTAAATCAGCAAATGTATATATTCAAAGAAAACAACGAAACAATACACTATTATAAAAAAATAGACTATTTACATATGTTAGTGGGACCCGAACCACAACCTTTTAATTATGATGCCTCAATCTTACAACTCGGGCAAGATCTGATGGGCAATTAAGCATTCTTGAGAATCTGTGACTATAATGAAATTGAAATCCTCAAATTCTTACATATAAGATTTTAGGTTCGTATCCTGATTAATGTATATAAATATTGTATTAATTAAGAAAAAAAATATAAGCAACCCTTATGGTATTTCAAATAAAACAATTTATCCCCCTATATTTTTTAAAATAAAACAATTTACTTTAAATAGGATAAGGAGGTAAATTACTTTATTTTTTAAAAAATATATAGAGATAAATTACTATTTTTTTTTTTTTATCATAAGAAGATAATTTATTCATTTTCAGTATCACACGAAGTAAATTGAATTAAACCCTATTAATTAATGAGGAGAAGACATGATTTTCAATTCCCTTATCCTTAGAATACTCAAAAGTCTTTGAGCTGCAATTTTACGCAATTATTCTTGGTCAAGATTCTGAATAATACTTGGAAATTAGTTGTGTTTGTTAATGTAGGGGTGTCATCACTACAACCGATACTTTGATTTTGATCTTATCTCAAAGTCTTCATTTTTTTTTCAGAAGCGATAAGTATATATTTATGTTAACCAATAATTTAATACGTCTATCAGTAAATGACACCTCCATGACTTGGTCGGAAATTTTGCGCTCAAATTGGCCGGATATTACATATGATTTGTATATAATCTAATTAAATTAGGGATTTCAGCAAAAAATGCTAGTAATTGTAATTTATTAAATTCTTGGTCAAGATTCTCAACAATACTCCAAATCTTTTGGAACTAATTTTATTTTTTTATTAGAAACAATAATTATATTTTTATATTAATTAATAAGTCAGAATGTCTTCAAATCATTTTAAGTTTATTAATAAATTAATTAACAATTACAAGAAATAATGAAAACATAAACTTACATACACATTACAAAGGTATCACACTTCTATAAATTTAGTTTCAAAGTGTTAAGTCAATACCTTATTGCACTTGAAAAAATGAATTATTTTCTAGCTACATTGCAATGATCACGATTTAAATATCATAATAATGTCCACCATAATAATAAAATAGATAATAAACATTTATCAATATGATTTTAACTATAGCTAAAATATTTGCTATGACTAATCTTTTTTGATTTTGTTTGTAGAAGCAACGAGTAATAGTCGTTGCGCGGCTGTAGTTGATTAGTATTTGTGACCTTTTTGCTTTTAATCATATTAATTATTAATTATTACCAAAAGTAGTATTTCGTCTAGTTATTCTGAAATTATAATTCAATATAACAATTAATAAGTGGAATTGCTAGATTAATAAATCAATAATATCTGTTTGTTGTAAATAATATTGATATTTTTAATAGATATATTTATATTTTTTTTTAAAAATAATTTATATAAATAGATCATCGATCGAGAGTATAGATGTATTTATTCGTTATATTTATCAATATATTATTAATATGAGAAAGGGAAAAAACTAATGAACAATTGGGCAATGATGAGAGCATGATTAGCATATCCAAAGTTTATTTTATAATAATGGTGTAGCTATAGAGCTGCTGAGATAAGCATGAGTGAGACATTTCTTACACAATAATCAATGCTATGCCTTCATTTTTAACCTTTTTACATAGTTTTAGATTCCTTTTTGTGTCTCAATTACAATGTATGGGACAAAACATTGCTGCTAGTGACATGCCACACATCTCATCAGCCCCTTTGTAATATTTATCATTCTTTTCTCAGCAATGGAACCTATCATCATAATCTGACAACTCTATTTTCAATTTTTAATGATTAATTTTCCCTTTGTTAATGATTCAAACCAAGAAAAGCCTCTCCGTTTCATTTTTAGGGGAAAAATAATCACTTATTTGGTTTTATTTTTGGACAATTTTCGAGATAAGATAAAACACACATCTTAATATTTGTCTTTTTATTTTTATATTTTTATATTTTGTTTGTGTATTTTTTTATTTTTGAACTTTCTATATATACTAGATATATACACACTTATATATATATAAATATAATATAAAAAAAATATGATTTGACAATCAACAGTAATTTGTGTCTCCAAAAAATACAACATTAAACATGCAATATATATATATATTTATATATAAAAAATATATAAAAGATACATGATTTGATAATGAACTCTGATTTTTGTCTCTCAAATCCCAACAACAAACATACACCACTTATTTTAAAATATTTTAAATTACATCTAAAAATAAATCCAAACATACTCTTTATTTCCAACACACACTTATTTATCTCTATTTTTCTACAAAACACTCCAAAAATAAAATCAAACATATTGATTTTTGAAAATTATGAGACTAAATATAATAATCCCGTGATCAATGAGATCGAAAGTGTAAAAGCCCTAATGATAGCACGTGGTATTTTTCATTAAAATATTTAATTATGGGATCAAAAGATTTCATAGTGTTTGATTTCATTTTTGACCCATCTGGGATATGGGCCAAAATACGGTCAATATTTGCCTTAATTTCTTTTGAAAGTTTTGTTGGTGTTTTCAGATGTTTTAAAATAGTGCCTAATTTGTTTTGGTCAAAATAAGTTTACACTAATTATAGGCCCTACAACTAAAAAAATTATATACATACTCATACATATATGTAATATATATAAAAGAGACATGATTTGACAATGAACAGTAGTTTTTGTCTCCCACTAAACAATATCAAATATACAATACTTATTTTATATTATCTCCAAAAACAAGTACAAACATACATACTATCTCTAACACATGTTTATTATCTTTGTTGTTTTTCTATATCTACACAGAACACACCAAAATAAATTAAAAATGAAACCAAACATAGTGATTACTTGTTTTAAAAGTTATAAGATTAAAGTAAAAATCTTATAACCAATGAAATCCAAAAATTATAAGTTACGGAAGGAAAAGTATTATTTATTTAACTTTATATAAGTTTTAAATTCTGTCCAAGTGGGAAATTGACTTTAATTTAACTAAATGTGGATGCATATTGGGGTACAATAAAAGTTAGGAAAAATGGGAAGAAATTAAAATTAGGGCGATGAAGTTATTGGAATTGTGGTCACGGAATAACAAAATTTGTCATCTGAACGCGTTCCCAAAAGGTTAGAAAAAAAGGTGGAGCATCCGGTAAAGGAATGGAATCATTTGGTTGATGTCAAAAGAGGACAATCGTAAAAGTAAACATCAATTTGATTTCATTTACTTTTTTATAATACGTTATTCATTATATTATTTAATATATTTAAATGTAAATACTTATATAGTAAATTTATAGTTCAGATACATGAATATTTTCAAATAAGATAAAAAAAGAATAAAACAATACTATAAAAATAAATATACACCAACATTTGTGATATTCAAACTTATAATTCTTTTAGTTGTGAGATTTCATCACATCTTTTGCATAATTTTAATATTGTTGATTTGGGTTTTATTATAAATATAGACCAAATTACGGAACTGAATTAAAAGTGTTGTATAGAAATTTCAGTGAAGCCCCACGAGTATGTGGCCAAAATTGATGAGTCAACATACAACATGAGCATAAAATGTGAACCTACTGCACTTGTTATATTTACTGTCAGCCTATATCCACCCTAATGCATAGAGAGGAGAGAAGTATTTTTGGTCGAAATACCAAATTTTTACAATTTTTTTCTACTTGTGATTGTAATATCAGTCTATACAATGATTGAGATTTCAAGATATAATAATATATAAATGCAACCAATTTCTCAATATATACATACATCCATGGTTGGGGGGGGGGGGGGTTGATGATGGGGATGGGTTAGTGTTGAATGCATTTTGGTGTATGAGGGGGGCCTCAAACAAGTATGCTGGCATTTCATCTTTAACCTTTGCATTCCATCATTTCATTTTCCTATCACTCTAATGGGCAAAAAGAGACAGTTATAAGCTTCCTCGTACGAACATTATGTGTTCACCATTAATCTTTCCCTTTCACTCTCGTTTTTCCCTTTAAACAACCAGACAGCCTATGTTACAATAGAAAGCCCCACAAACTACTTACCTTCACTCTCAAAGCTACCTCCATTTTAGTTTGTCAGAAAGAAAACAAGACGGAATCACTATGATTTCAATTTTCCAATTTTCGACACAAGGTGTACTTGGGGGGTGGTCAGAATAATTAACCCTTTAATTTTATTGGATGTACGGTATCAGATTCGAACGAGGAATTCGGAAAAGAATTTCAAATGACTCTGTATTAAATAAATTTGAAATTCATCACAAATGTTATTAAAATAGCTTAAAATGATAATTGAATGATTTCAAATCATTTGAAACATAAAATTATCTGAATAATTGTAGCGGATTTATTATTATGGACTTAATTCCAAATACATCAATCCAGCTATGCAAAAACTATTTTATTGCTTTAAAATTTAAATTGATTAAATTGTACTTTAGTTTTAGATACACTTTTTTGTTTTTCTTGATGTTTGTTCACGAAAATTTAATTAAAATATAATAATGTGTATGTCTTATAATATGTAAGAGAAAGACCAAAGAGGTTTTCGATTTAAAATCTGAGTACTGTATTAGTACATATTTGTGTTAATTTCATAATATTTTATTTATAATTTAATAATTTAGTATGTAAGAAAATTTTGCATGTTATCAATGAAAATTAATAAAAAATATTTCTTATAATTTAAAGTTACAATTCGTAACTTTGACTCCCGTTTAACTTACAACATTCTCTTCAGTTTAAATACCAATATAAAATAAAAGTCATTATAAACACCCATAATATATATATATATATATATATATATATATATAAAAGATATTTTCCTTTCATTCTGACTTTTCTATATACATATATATATAGGTTAATGCAGTGTTTTCCTATACGCATTTTGATTAGGCCAGACCTTGTGTATGTGGGGTCGTGTCAATTTAGATTAATGAGTAAATTTCCATATTTTAATTAAAATTTGATATGAAAAACTCAATTAATTACATAATATTATAACAAATGATACATTAATGACAAATTTTAAAAATATACATATTCAGAGACAATACCTTTTATTTTATCGCAATATAATTATTTTTGAAAAGTTATAATTAGCAATGGCTATTACCAGTCACTAGAAGAAACATAACATTTTAATCATCACTAATTGTCATGGTTAATAACAAATAATCGTTGTGAATTGATTGACCATGGTCATGTAATGGTTGTTAGTAGTGATTTCTGCAAGTGTGGCTAAAATATTTGTTATGGTTAAAAATTATGGCAAATATTTTCACCATAGTTCTTAATTGTAGCAAATAAATTTTAATGATGGAAAAATTAATTTTTTGCATTAATTTTATTTAACTGGGCATGGTTAATAATAAATATTTATCACAATTTTTAATCATATTTCATTAATATTGTAGCCAATAATAATTTTTTTTTTCCTATTGAGTAACGACTATTACACAAAAATTTGTCACTACAATGAAAATGATTTTATTGGCAAAACGAAATTTCTTGTTACTCTTATTCATAATCATTCAATATCGTCCTTTAATTTTTTTTATCCTTATATCTTCACTTTTGGTAAAATTTGAACCCAGATGATGGAGCGCTATTCAATATTCTTTTTTTGACAGGACCCGGTTCTTACATCATTTAGATATTCAAATTCTAGCACTGATTCAATATATGAAGAATTTTCAAATTAGATTCTCAAATTTCAAATCAACAAATATTTTTAAGCGAAACAAAAAAATAATAAACTCTATAAAATATATATATAGGAAAAATAGCATTTTTAGTCTCACAAGTTAGGTTCATGTCACTTTTGGTTCCATTCATTAACACTTTTAGTCCCATAACTTACAAAAATTAACATTTTTGGTTATCATTGACTTTTTCATCTGCAATTTGATGATGTAGTTCACGTGCCTAGCACGTTGTCTTTAAGTATTTTTGGTTGGAGGAAAAATTTGCCCTTTTCTCAATAGTAGCATATGAGTTCTTCATTTGGCCTATTTGATTCACTTGTGGAAGATATAATCTTTTGTGTTGCTTCTACTTAGTTTCAATTTATAAAAATAATAATATAATTCAATTTATGTGAGAGAAGAGAGAAATCGCTATATTTTTTGCTCTAATTTCCTTCAAAATTTATTTTTTCTCCTCAAATGTAGTTATTTTATTTTTTCCTAAAAGGTCCCAAGCTAGAAAACAAAATAATTTTTCTCTCTAGTAAAAAACACTTGATGATCACATGTTAGGCACGTGCGTTACACCGTGAAATTGTAGACAAAAAAGTGGATGATGACCAAAAGTGTTAATTCTTGTAAGTTACAGGACTAAAAGTCTAATGCGTACTGAATGAGACCAAAAGTGAAACGGGTCTAACTTATGAAACCAAAAATGTTATTTCCCTAATATAATTACATTGGCATTGGTAGGATTCAAATTCATAATTCTTAATTCGATGGTGAGGTCAATTTCATCACTTAAGCAAGAGCTCATGGATTAAAAAAAAAATGAATATTGATAAAAAGTAATTTTGTTTCTAAATAAATTCTTAAAATAGATTAAAACATAGTTTTTATATATTTCTAAACGGTAGAATTGTGGCCTGGGCCAACAAACCCTAAGATGCGTTGAATGTCGGATTAATTCAAGAAATTATATAACTTGACCAAAAAATACCGGTACCCTAACACACTAGCAATATAATGTCCAATCCACAGTAAAGAAACTAAGAATATTTAACAAAATCTGTTGAAAGAAAAAAGGTGACGTTCTAACTGTGATCGAATCGATGAAATTTTACAATGAACAGTGATAGAAGAACTACATTTTGCGGCATTCAGAACTTAGGTCATTTAATGTTCTAAATTTTTAATCCCAATATTTTTTTTTTATCTCATTATGTTGCATCTTTTAAGTGAACAAAAATTAATTTTCATCACAAGTCAACATTTCGTTAATTTTTTACGGAAATTAATACCCTTCACGTGCTCTATTAGCTCAAATCATGCACTTACGAAGCATGTGATTCAAATGAGCTTATTCCATAAAAACATTAAAAGAAAGTTGACTTGAAACGATAATTGTAATTCCGTAAATGCAACGTGATACGGTAAAAAATACTGTGAACAAAATTGTAAAAGGTCTAAATTAATTATTAGATGTAAACCAAAACAATAGCCTCTAAAATTGCGTGCATAAATATGTTGTCCCGTAACTCTTGTAGATAAAATATTATAACCATTTGAAATTCCATCAATAAATATACAATTGTCAAATATTATATTTTGAATTATGTCAATGTGAATGCTACCAAACCATATCAACCCCACGATCTAGGTCAGAAATATATATATATATATATATTCATTGGTGGAGAGGAGAGATGGCCAGTACAAAAGCTTAATTGAGTGCAGAGTAAATGATGTGTTGCTATCATGTTTATAAAGCACGGGCAATAAGGTCATATACATATTAATAAAAGATTGACTTTGTCTACAATTAGTCATTTTTAATATTAATTACCCTACTTACCAACCATTATTATTACTCACCAAGGACCTATGTAGTTGGCTGATTTACCACGCATTCGAAATGACGCTTTTGCCATCGACATTAATATTCAATTTTATTTTATTTTTTTAAATAGAATTCGTAACGATTTCTTGAACTTGAAAGTTGTCAAATACTAGGTTAATGTTAGAATTTGAGAAGAGAAGTGAAGAATGTTGAACGTCCTACTAAATTATGTCTTTTTATATTCTTTTAGTTTAATTTATTTGTGCCACTAATCCATTTTAAGTCACATTAGATTTTTGTAATCATTTAGCATAATATTGCAGTTGATTATAATTAACATAGGCATAAATGATGTTCGCATTTTAGTGTCTCTACACAAACATTTACTTGCACATTAACGAATTGAATGCTTTAAATTACATCGCATTTAGTATTACGTGCCATCCTTAGTCCAATTTGGCTAATGGCTTAATTTTGTACACGTTTACATATTGTCTTATGGCACGACACACTCAACAAGTTGTCATATTCGATTTGTTATTTTAGACTGTTACACTGATTAATGTGCTCTGACCATATTTTGGTTTAATTTAAGCATTTCATGAATTCTGCATTCATTTCTTACCCATATTGTTATTATATATATATATAAATTATGCTTTCTGCATGTACGAAATGCACACATCAAACTCATAGCCCAATAAATCTTATTTATGATTGCTTTGCTAAGGTTCACACTCGCTTATTCTTGCATTCAAGTATTCCTATTTATTGTAATAGTGTATTCATCACAACAAGACGTCTTTAATTGGGAAGTATAAAACTCGACATTTGAAAAAAATTAGAATAACTTGTTTGAGATTTATAATATGACGCCGAAACTAAAAAAAATTTTGACTCGAGAACTCATACAAAGTTCTCTAAATAAGTTGAGATCACAAGCTTTCTCGAAGCGTGTAATACAATACTCTGAAGCTAGAAACATCCTTAGACAAAGTTTCTAATCACTCATATAACTTTGTATTAGGATTACCATCTGTACATATTGACAAAACACGAAAGTATTACCTTGTCCCCCCGTGGTGAGGCCAAATCCCGCCACCCGGCAACTTGGTGGAGCTCCGCAACTTAAATGAATAAGTTGCATAATTGACTTTAATGAATAAAGCCTAGAAATCAGTCCAACTTCAGGGCACAATGCAACTGTTATTAGCGTAATTTGACTCCAATGAATAAAGTTTAGAAATGAGTTTGGGTTCAAGATGACAATGCAACGATTACTGATGCAATTGACTCCAATTAATAAAGCCTAGAGGTCAATCTAGCTTCAAGTAGTCAAGACAATGATCATATGACATAATTCAAGCCCCCGTTAGAGCAACAATGAATGACCACATTTCCTAACCAGTATATAAGCTCTATCAGGAAGAAAAGGTCCAAGGGAGGGAGGACGAAAAGAATTAGCATTATTTTTGTATATACACAATTCTGTAATTGATTTAGTTATAAACGATTAAGTTAACAGATATTTTCTAGTCTTGTAATTTTGATATTTTGACATTTTCATCTTCTACCTTTTTAAAGTTAGAGAATAAACCTGTAACTTTTATACATTTCGCAAATTTTGATCCTTTTAGTGTCAAATTTTGCAAAAGTTACCAGAATAGATCATGTGCGTCGTCTCATGTGGTTTATTTAAATTGAGGCTTTTGTTTCGATTGATTCCCTTTTGCTAATATGGATTTTTTTTTTTTAAAACGATGTGGCAAATGATTTATTTTGATAAGAAAGGACTAAAATTATGCAATTTTAAAAAATTACAAGACTCTTTGACAACCCCTAAAAAGATAAAGAATGAAAATGCCAAAATTGCAAGGATCAAATGATTTATTCCGATAAGTTTTGAAAAATCAAGCATTGAAAAAATTAAAATCATAAAATGCCAAAAATTACAAGATTATTTTGCAATTCAAAAAAATAATGATGAAAATACCAAAATTACAAAATCAAAGATATATTTTAAACTTAATCGATCGGACTAACCTATTTGAAATCATTTTCATATCTTGTTTCTCATTTCTAATCTTATGTTGTAGTGCATCAAATATTATTAGTGAACAAGTTGTTGCCTTCTTCCTACCGTGGGGTTTTCAAATTCTTTTTATTTTTGTACCATCCCAATTTGAATTTCATTTTTGTTCATTCTAGAATGATATGAATCTACGCTTATTATAAAAAAACAATAAAATAAAATAGATAAAAATATTTCCCCTCATTTTTTTATATATTTAAAAAATTACTAATACTTAATTTCTAATTTTAATGACCGTCCAACAATTAAATTAATTAACTAATCTCCGTTAAGTATCTGTCAATCTTTTTGTTATGAACTGACAAACATGTCCATATAGAGTATAAAGTATACTTTTAATTATTTTATAAATTTTCTATTTTTTTTTATAAATTAAGTGTATAATCATTTTTTATAATTTTTCAAATATCCATCCACCTCGTTAGGTGGTTTTACAGTCTTTTTAAAAAAGGCAAAACAAAAAATAGAGTAGAACAAAATTGATAATTCTAGGCTTTTATCCAAGAATTATATAGTGTTCCAAACAACGAGTGAGTATTAATAATTTTGTTAAATTTTAAAAGAGGCCGTTGTAATTTAACCTAATTAAAGAAATTTAATCTTATATTAAAGAATACATAACGAATCAAGCATAGAAGTCACGTTTTTGTATTATATACACGAGTGTTAGGTCACGAAAAACACGCTTTCCAGCTATTATACATACGATGAAATTTCGAATGAATTAATACCCTTGCATGCATTTTCTTATATCGCATTCAATTACGTATACTATTATATGTTGTGCTATAATTTGTTTATTAATTATGAGTTGAATAATGATGTTAATTAATATGCAATTAAATTGGTAAATTAGGGCGAGGAATTAATATATTAGTACAATTTAATTAATTAAAAATATATAAATGGTGGTATCCAATAGAAATGTGACATAACAAGACAAAAGGTTGAGGTGGGATGAATAGCATGTGGAAAGTATGTATATAATTATTGTTGGGAAAATGACCTCAAAAATGGAAAAGTAATGACCACTCCTACCCTCTCTTAATTTCTTCCTCTCCACCATACTAAAATTATATTATAAAGTACCAATAATTATGCAGCTGGAATTTTTATTTTGAAATAACATTAATTAATATATTTTATTTGAGATATATATATAAATTTAAACTTTTGACAAAAGATTTTATGTATTAAATAAAATACATTAATTGTACGTATATATATGCATCAATACCATTTTATAATAAAAAAATAAGAATTGCTAATTAATTATTATAGATAGAGCTCATTACATTCACTAGAAGGAATTTAATATTTAATTATGGTTAAATATGAATAGTCGTGCATGATAAATAATTATTGACTACAACCACACAATAGTTGATGGCCGTGATTTTTACTAGTGCGGCTAAATGTTATGACAAAAATAGCTTATGTGGAGAATAATCCAAATCTTTTATTGATTTTTTTAACTATGATTAATATTATATTTATTTAGCACTATTTTAGTCCATGTCCCATAAAATTTTCTTCTAATGCTATATTAGGTTTGGATTAAGGAACTAATTTCTTATTGCTATAAGATCATATCTAAATTAATTAGTATGTTAGTTGCAAACAAAACTAGATTTTATTTTTATTAAATGACTAAAATAAGTTCTAAATTACATGTCATATATACTCAAATATGATCTCTTCTTGTTCCATTTATATTCTACATTATATGTATATTATGGGAAAATTCTCATTACCAAAATTAGGTCCAGTTAGATGACTTATCATGTAATTAGATTAAGGTTGGCCAAATCCGATCTCGACTACAATTTTCTGTATAGTATATGTAAAAAATTAATATATGTTTTTTCCACATTTAATATATATTATGTGGATATAAAAATGAAAAAAAAAATACTAATTTGAAATAGAGGGTCTGAATAGATAATATATAAATTGAACAATTTATACTATATATACCCGTATATGTACGTATACCCATATGACATTTTCATTAGTAACTTTCTTTTTCATATTAGAAATTAGTATGGTTTTTTGCAACAAATTAAATGACGTTATTTTTAACAAAACCTCTCGAAATAAAATATATATATACCTAATCATACTTAAATTTAAATTGCACATTGCGATCTCATAATATAATTAACCTATTTTATATACTTCTATGTATATAGTAATCAGTAGATTGTGAATAATTAAGCATGCAAAGAAAAAATCAAGAATATTAGATATATATATGTGATGAGACATGTTTAAGTACATCCATCAGTGAATGCAATTAGGTATAATGCTGCTGGACTGGAACAAATCCTTGGTAAGAGAAACGTCTAATCCCCTCTAAATATATGTTGTCCTTTCCCGCAGCTAACCCCCCTTTGATATTTTCTTCCTCGTACTAGCTAGGGTTCTTAAATACGCTACAACCCCCCTATTGCTCCAAGGGGCAGTCTCGTCATTTCACATTCCTGATTATTGATTCAGGTATGTCATCTTTGTCTTCAGCTGCATCAAGAAAAACTACTTCAAAACTTTCTTTGTCAAGTTGGAGAAGAAACTAAAAAAGTAGTAACACCCCCCCCCCCCCACACCCCCCACCCCCATAAAAAAAAACTAATAGTTTTTTCTTGTTCTCTCTTTCAAGAAGGCGATTGCACAGAGACAGGGAGAGAGAGTAGAGAGAGAAAGGGTAGAGAGAGAAGGAGGGAGAAACGACAGCCTCAGAAACAGCAGAAGACAGACAGAGATAGAGAGAAAGAACAAGAGAGGAGGAATTCACGAGTCAAGGTTTTCTTTCTTTTTTTTTTCTGCGATCCCACTGAAGAGGAAAACGATGTCTAAGGGGTATCAGAATGCACTCTTTTACAGTTACCTGCTGCGACTATAAGAGGTATGTAACCATGAATTCATGTAAAGCACAATTTTTTTTTTTTTTTTTGTGTGTGTGTGTCTGTCTGAACCGCATTAAAATTTTATATATTCACTGTATAAAAAAGAGACGTCGTCTGATGCTTTCACTTTTACTCCTCACTTCACATTTCTATGATGAACTAATAACCTGAATTTCTGTAACGGGTTTCCTTACGGGTTCTTGATGGATCCATGGGGGCTCAATTAACCGAGCAGCTGAGCAAAGAAGAAGGTGAGGGGATTGAGTTAACAAGAGATCGATGATGATGATGATGAAGAGGAAGATATGGGAATAGCAACGCCGCCGTTTCATTCTCTTACCTCGCACAGCTCCAAAGATCACAATTCCCTTCAATTCTTGGACAACTCAAATTCTATGTCCCAGGATTTTCACCAGGGTATTTTCAGTTTCTCAAATGGATTACAAGAACAGCAACAACAACAACACCTAACGCAGCAGATCCCAAGAGATAAACTGAGGGTTTTTCAAGGCTTTAATCCTCCGCCGCCGTTAGTAGGCGTTGAAGAAGAAGAAACCGGAGGCCTCCCGGTTTATGAAACCGCTAGTATGTTGTCGGAGATGTTCAATTTACCCACCGGTGGCGCCGCCTCAGCTACTGAATTGCTAGAGAACCAGATATCGCAGAGTTACCGGAATCCGAGGGCAGCGCAGCTACTCTCCTCCGCGGATTGGTTTTCACATGGTCAAGGTTTGGTGGTGGGTGGTGGTTTGGGAGGCTCAAAGAATCAGATTGTAGTCAGTAACAGTACTGCTCCTCCTCACCATCATCATCATAACCAGATTTCAAGAATTAATGGCGATTCCATGCAGCTTTTTCTCATGAACCCACAACAGCAAAGATCTCCCTCTCCCTCTCCTCCTCCTCCTTCCTCCACTCTCCACATGCTGCTTCCACACCCCTCTTCTTCTTCTTCTTCCACTCTCCAGGCTTTTCAGACCGCATCCGGCCAATTCACATGGGTCTCCAACACCGGAGATGTGAACAACCCTAATGAAATTCCGGGAGTTGTGGAAGGCCAAGGGCTTTCTTTGTCGCTGTCTTCTTCATTACAGCGCTTGGAAGCCGTGGCAAAGCCTGAGGAACTGAGGATAGGAGAAGGAGGGCTGATGTTTTTTGGCCCTGGCGGAGGCGGAGGGGGCGCGTTGCATTTGCAAGGCGGACTGAGTCAGAACCACGTAGGGCTTGGGTCTTCGTTTGATGGGGTAAATATGCTGAGGAATTCTAAATACGCAAAGGCAGCGCAAGAGTTGTTAGAAGAATTCTGCAGCGTGGGTAGGGGTCAGTTTAAGAGAAGCAAATTCGGTAACAGTAACAGAAACCCTAATTCAAACCCAAGTGGTGGCGGTGGCGCCACCAGTGGCGGTTCCGGTGGCGGAAACACGTCTTCTTCTAAAGATCTTCCCCCCTTATCATCTTCTGAGAGGCTCGAGCATCAGCGAAGAAAGGTCAAACTGCTGTCTATGCTTGATGAGGCATGTATTAATCTCTCTCTCTCCTCAATTTCTCTCTCTAGATTATACTATCCTCCAGCTTAATCAATCCATTCTTTATCAAATCCAACGGGAAAGATTCCGGCCAAGTTTCCAGGATTATTTTATTGCCGGCCGACCAATGAAACATGATTGAATTTAAAAATTGAAATAATTAAAAATTATATACTTATAATACCTAGTAAATAATATTTTAAACGTAACAGGGGTAGTGGGGTATAATTAGGGCAAACTTGGTTTTCATCATAGATAGAACACGAGCGACCAACCACTTGAATTACACGTTTAACCCAACAAATGTTTGTTTCCATCTGACGACAAATTAATAGTAATAAACCATCATTACAGGTAGAAAATGTATGTCCTTTTTAAGCTTTAAGAATGTTGCAACTGCTTCAAGACATGCTTGATTTTTCAAGTCATAATCTGGAAAACTTGATCCGACAGGGTTGACTTGAAAATTTAAGTCGATCGTGTTTGGCAGTATTCTGGAAACCGACAAACATATATTATATACAGTACCTATATCTTCCCCCCAGATCACATCAACAATCATTTCATTTTAACAGACTCTGATTTAAAATCAATTATTTAATTTTTCGCCGACTCTGGACATTTCCTCAGTGAGTGCTGCAATTAATGTGTTAAGTTTTATTTTTAAAGTATTTCTTTTAATGTTTTGATAAATCAACATGTATATAATTAATTGTGCTTGATGTAAAAAAACAGAAAGACAGACATACATACTGTGTATTTTGTAAAAAAATCAACAGAGAGACTGACAGACATTCTTGTCGTATTTGATGAAATCTTGGGCCAAGATCAATGTCTTATCATGAATAAATGTTGCAGGTGGATCGAAGGTACAACCATTACTGCGACCAAATGCAAATGGTGGTGAACTCATTCGACATGGTGATGGGCCTGGGGGCGGCGGTGCCGTACACCTGTCTGGCGCAGAAGGCCATGTCCCGGCATTTCCGTTGCCTGAAGGACGCCATCGCCAGCCAGTTAAAGCACAGCTGCGAGGTGTTAGGGGAGAAAGACGCAGCGGCAGCCTCGGGGCTGACGAAAGGTGAAACGCCGAGGCTGAGAATCCTGGAGCAAAGCCTGAGACAGCAAAGAGCCTTCAATCAAATGGGAATGATGGAACAAGAAGCGTGGAGACCTCAGCGGGGGCTGCCTGAACGTTCTGTCAACATTTTGAGGGCATGGCTTTTCGAACATTTCCTGAACCCGTACGCTTTCTTTTACCTCAATTAAATTCTTTTCTCGTCTCTTCCAGTAGTCGTTAATTTGCAGTGAAAAACTGAATGAAAATCGTTTTATTGGATCAAGACACCAAGGAATTAATCATTACTGCAGAATTCTATGATAAGACAATTCTCTTTTCTCTTTTTCTTCCTTCCTCTATACATTATTTTCAAAAAGTTAACTTAATTGGTCAAAATGAAGTCTCATAAATTTAAACTCCACCAGAGTACGTGCACAGTTGTTACTGCTATTTTAACTTTAATTGTTATATTAAGAAATAATTTAAATAATAATACATTGAGAGTTCATTATTAAAATACTTTATATTGTAATAATAAATTCACTTAAAAAATACTCTTAATAGAAAAAATAGAAAAACAAAAACCCTTTTCTGAATTTGCCTTGTCAAGAATAACTCAAATAATAAATGCCTGTGCTGCAAACAGATATATAGGGGTAACATTTACAATATTCATTCATAATATCTTTATATATTTATATATGAGGTCATATAAATAAATTTGAGATCATGGATTTAAGTCCCACTAGATATATGAATATTTACTTCACTTTACGTGAGTATTTTGTAATTTATTTTTTTATTTTTAATCATATTAATATATTATCTAGCTAATATGTCTAAATGTTAATGAAATCATACATGTAATTACACTTCATATATATATATATATGTATGTAGGCCCACTTGATCAGTGTAAGAAATAAACATGATTGATAGAGGTTGTTAGTCTAATAATTTAAGTATATGAATAGTTTTCATAACTTAACCTTATATAGGTAAAAAGATGATACTTTAATTCCGAACTGCCCCAATTAATTAAAGAATTACAACACTGTCAACATTTAAAATAAATCACAGAACATGTAAAAAGTGAGTATGAATGAACATAGACACAGTAACTTTAGTAAATATTGTCTGAAGTCGCATCTGGTAATGAGTGAAAGTACGATGAAATATGTTAAAAGAAAGGACAGAGCACGCTGCAGGTGCAGGGCGTGCAGCTGTTTCCTTTACTTCTGCAACTATTGCTGCTGCCACCTTTAATTTGATCTCTATGTATATATGATGATCCCTCTTAGATTCTCACGCCCATGCACGAAACTTACAAACCGAAAGAATACATATAAATCCCATAAATCTACGGACAAGAATTCACAGTCTTGTGCTTCAGTTTGTCTGATTTAGGTGAGGGAGTATGATCGAATGTCCTTTTCTTTTCTGGTGCTCCTTTTCCTCTCAGGTATCCGAGTGATGCAGATAAGCTTCTCTTGGCCCGACAGACTGGTCTATCAAGAAACCAGGTATTCGTCTTTGTTTTTGTTTTACTCTAATCGCGTTTTTCTTAATTATATTTCTCTCTTTCACTATAAAGAAATATTCAATAGTTATGAAAAATTTTAATATTAAAACCAATATCGAGCTAATTAGTAAATAAAATTCTTACTAAATTCGTTGCTAGTTATGTAGATTAATAATGAATCCCACTATTTTGCAATAAATATATATGTCTTTACTATTAGGGTTGTTTCTTGTAGTGTTTTGCATATGAAGAAAATTAGAATTAGATTTTTTCTTGAAAATTGATATTGCATTTCATATGTACTGCAATTTAAGTGTAAAAATTGTAATATATATGTTAACTGTAATACTAATTAAATGCAATATAACAGAAGTTTAAGCCCCTAGGAGAAAAAACAAAAGAGGGTTTTTGTGGTGGATTGAATTTTTTTATTTTGAATTGTACTGCATCTTCGTGGTACGGAATAGGGTAATTTGTAATGTAGTTTCTTTTTCTTTTATTTGAAGAAAATTTAGGGTTTTCTTTTTAAATTCTTTTTTTTTTCTTTTGTTGTTGTTGTTCTTATATAAGTTAACTATAAAAATATCGAATAATGAAAGTTAAGTTAATTATCTCAATGTAAACAAATTATATTATATTAATGCTAGTTTGTTGATCAAACTGGACTGAAAATGTCAAATTTAAGGTGTTAGATATAGTTGTTTCTTAAATAATTCGAATAATGAAATTGTATATATGTTTCGGATATAAATCTTATTTTAGACTCTGCCAAGAAAACATTGCAAGAATGCTTACATTTAGAATTAGTACATGAAAACATATTACGAGGAAAGACAAAACAAAAAATCATTGTCCAAAAAGTACCTTATAATTAAGAGAGAGACATTTGTCTTATATATCCTAAATTAATTAATTTTCTGCTGAATATGGCCAAATGGGTAGTAACATCATTCAATTCCTTGTACGTGCTCATCTGATCCATTTTATCCATATTATAATAATAACCACCCGATTAAAGTACACACAATCTTAATGGTTTAACGGGTCGGGTACCCTTTTTTCCAGGTTTCAAACTGGTTCATTAATGCCCGGGTCCGGCTATGGAAACCCATGGTGGAAGAGATGTACCAGCAAGAAGCCAAAGAAGACACTGAACAGCGAGAGCGGGACCAAAGCAGTACCAGTACTGGTCCAGCCCACAATGCACAAACCCCAACGCCGCCTCATCCCTCCACCACCACCACCACCACCACCACCACCGGCGCCGCAGCATTTACTCCTCCGCCAGGAGGAAGATCCGAAATCAATGCCCACGAAAGTGACCCGTCATTCGTCGCAATTAATGCCCACTGCTTCTCTGAAAACCAAGCCAAGTTGCAGCACGTTGCCAAGAACAATGATTCCCTACCTGCGGGGGCCACCCCACTCGCCGCCGCCTCTTCCACTACGGCGCAGCCAGCTTCTCGCGCTGCCTTGAATGCTGGTATTGAATCTAGGGTTATGAGGTTCGGGACGGGTGCGGGTGACGTGTCCCTCACTCTAGGGCTACGTCACGCCGGAAATCCGACGGAGAAGGGTTCCTTCACCGTTAGAGATCACTTCGGCGGCTTGCCCTTGAGATTTTAATTTATATATACGTACTTACGGTACTTAAATAAGAAAATTAATTATTAATTAATCTCGTCACCTTTTTTTTTTAATTAGTATAATATTTTTTCTTCGAATTAACTAGGTTTGGTTTTTCTTAATTTGTCCTAGACAAAACACATTATATCGAGAACTAAAACGTAGAAAGAAATGTTAGGAAAGGTGTACGAGGTACTATTGTAATTGTATAGTTTAACTTTTAGACCTTTATAAATTTTCTTTAATATGTGTATTTGATTAATTCTTCGATTACGGTTCTCAGCTAAAAAAAAGAAAAATTATTCTTTACGCTATAAATCACTACGTTTTAAAAATTAGAATATATCAATACATTTATCATCACGGTCAGGTGGTTTTATTTATGACCAAAAGATTTGCCACAGTTTTTAACTATACTATAGCAAATGTTTTGATCTTGCTTAAAGAAACAATGACTAAAGTAGTTGCATAACCGTAGTTAATTAGTATCCGTCATGATTTTTTAACTTTAACAATATTAATTAAACATAATAAAAAGTCATATTTTTTCAAGTGGTTGCAAAAATAATTATAGTGGAACCCATATCTAGTATATATATATATATATAATATACGTTCTGAATTTATATTTTTTTTATTATGTTATAAAAAAGTAGATGGAAACCATCTCCGATCTATTCATATCATTTATGAGTCTGTGATGGGTTAGAACATGATTTAAATATCATAAGTAGGTTATTTAGTACGTACTTACAGATTATCTATCAATACAAAGTTAATTATATCAATAGAGGAAGTTGAACACATGCAAGAGAAAATATATAGTTTTGTTGTTACCAATTGAGTAATATGTGATCATAATTTAATTTTATTCGAAATAGTAAGCAAGCCTAAATGAAAATATCACATTAAACAATTATATTTGAAAATTCTAGTTACTTTTTTGGTGAAGGAAAGAAGGAAGTATATATGTATATATATATATATGTGTGTGTGTGTGTGTGTGTGAAGTCAATTTCACAATGGACAGTAGCTGTTATGTTTGCTACAACTAATTTCTTACATCGAGAGTTGCTTAAAATTTAGAAGAATTATATGCAAAGCGACAATCACCTCTTACCACATTTGTTACTCCGAAATATTGAGGCCAACAACTACACTCCTATCTCAGAAAGTTATCATCTTTGTGATGATACTGTATCAGATTCTGCCCAAAATTTAGTGTGGCAGACCCTAGCTAGCAGCATATATGTATGTCCTAAGGAAGTATGTTGCGGAAATCCAATTTTTTGTCCTATGTATTAAATGCTTTTCGTCTTATTAGTTATGATCAGAGATTTATCAATAATCTCATAAATTAATATTTTCACGGACATTAAAATACTAACTACATACCAACTCTGATGAAAAGGCTAACAGTGAATTTTTTGTAATTTATTGGAGGAAAATATATATATTGTCCCTGAAATATGAGACGAAAAAATGCTATTTTTTCAAATTATGTCATATTAAGTAAATGATAACCTAAAATATGTATAATGTTAGTTTGAATTGTGGTTGGTCATATTTAATTAATCACATGATAAATGACAATACTTATAATTTGGTAATCTGATGCAAGTTGATATCTTTTTTGGAGATGATTTGAGATAGTCTTGCATTTTGTCTTATATCTCCAGCGCAGATTGAGTTTTCTTCCCTCTCTAACACTCAAACTCTCAACTTCAACAGAGCATGTGAGAAACACATGTTGATTCCATTGCAAAATTAACTGAGAGTTCATTTGAGACGAAAATTACTAAATTTTTTGAGTTTATAAAGAGGATGCAATGTGGTGGTTCAGTAATATTCGAACCAAAATTCTGAATATGACCTAAGTTATGAGATGTAAAATATATATTTTTTAAATTAATAAGAAATATATAATAATATGATATGATAATGTTTACAATTATGTTCTAAATGTATAATAATATAGGTCCATAGATATGAAATGTATTTTGTCGAATTAAAAATGGATTGAAGAGAGTAATACGATCAGGTCAAAGTTCAGATGGGCAAAATATTTTTTCAGATAAGAGCAGAATTTTTTTTGTACCACAATTATGGCAGGTGACGTTTTAATTTAAAATCATGTCTTTTTAGTCTAAAAAAATGTGATATTGAGTCTTTTTAGTCCCAAACAACGCCTTTTCAGTCAAAAAATCACAATGCACATGACTTTTTGGAACTAAAAACACATGATTATGAATTTTGTGGGACTAAAAGCGATACATCCTATAGTTGTAGTGCTAAAATAAATTTTGTTCTTATTTTATAGAATTAAAAAAGCATTTTGTCCAAGTCAAAATTATCGATACATCCTTTAATTTCGTGTAGAAATGCCAGCCACAAGAAGAGAATTAAATAAGAGATATGGAGAAAATTACAAAAATATTACCATAAATATACCACTCTTAAACTTAAATTTAAATGGCTTAAATCCATTGTTGGTCTTATAATTTAACTTATTTGATTATAAAGTAGCATTTTGTTCCTACATCATTTAAATTTTCGTGATTCCGCCGCTCTTGTATATCCACCGAAGTCTACCCTTTTGACCTTTTAAAATTGTAACTTATTTTTACTAGTATTTTTATCCTATAACTTTTTAGAAAAGTATTTTGGTCTTGTATGTTTTTTATTTTTGCAATTTCAGTTATTTTTTATTCGAAATTCACCTCCACCAGAGTAGAGTAAACTTAGGGGAGAAAAGGACTAAAATTACAAAAATTAAAAAGATATCGGCCTAAAATTCTACAATAAAAAATTAAAGAACAAAAAAATCAAATGATCTAGGGTAAATTAGATTTTGTCATTCGAATTATATTTATTTTTATATTTTTCCATTGAAATTATTTTTTTGTATCAACTTACCATCTCAACTGTGCAAAATTTATAATTTGGCATATATGATCATTTTTTCTTGATTTTTCTGCCGGAACAACATTACATGTTGTGCATATATAAAAAATACCACATCACATAACCCTTAAATATCGCATGTGCACTTCATGTGATGTTTTTTTGATAAAAAAAACCTTGGCTGAGAAATACTTATAAATGACAAATTGTAAAATTTCGTAAAGTTAAAATAGTAAATTGACAAAAAACAAAATTAAATACCAAAATATAAAAATAATTATAATTTAGATGACAAAATATAATCAACTCAATAATGTTAAGGTAGCTAGCATCTATCCTCATCTTAATTTATTTTTTACCCCACATCATTAAATTACTTTAGATGAAGTTCATAAAAAAAAAAAAAACCAATTATAAAATAATAATGTTATATCATTAATGTCAAATTGTTGTTGAAAAAAAAAACAAATAATAGTGTAAAAATCACATTAAATTATAAATTTAAACTTTAATATTTTTCATAATGTTTGGACTGAGTCGTTACGTAAAGTAGAAATATTTGTCTAAGATTTTGGTCAAGTCAAATTTGAACTACGTACTTACACATCAAGTATACCTTCATGTTAATAATGCATAATAATAATTATATCAAATTTGTCATATAATTTGGTTGGATCCAAATAAAACTTAGTTTAAATAAAAAGAATTCCCCAACTGATATGACAAGCAAAATTTCAAATTTTGGACAAGAAAACTAAAGGACATGTTCCTTGGATGTGGAGTGAGGACAAAACAGCAAAAGACACAAACCCTAATGTTTCAGGAATGTGAAAAGTGTTGGATTTGCATTTAATGTGCGGTGCGACACAAATTGTTCATGGACCCCCCCGGCATGCACTAGCCTAGGGATTCACAAAATTAATTCAGACTGTCTTTTCTTTTCCTTTTTGTTTTCTCCTTTTTTTTTGGTCTTTGGGAAAATTTTAATTCGGCTTGAATTTCAATTATAATTGACCATTATATGAAAAATATTATTGTACGTACGATTTAATTTATTAAATTTTTTAACCATATATCAATAATAGATATAATTCATTTATTAAATTTTTTACCATATGTCAATAATAGATATAATTCATTTATTAGTAATGTATAGAATATAATCAAATTAAATTTCAGGTGCTACATTTCTATACTGTCAATGATAAGAACATATGGTCCCATTTCTTTCTTTCTTTTTTTTTTTTTTTTGAGAGAAAACTTGTTACAGACTCAGCAAACTTCAAGAAAGAAGAAATTATTTTGAATCAAAATAAAAATATGCGTGTACTGCATTCTGTAGAAGAGTATTGCTCAAAAACTATAATCCAAGTTCAGCAAGACAAAGTACTTATATAGCAGAAGAAGGAAAAATTAATTAACTAACAATTAACTAACTAAACGTGGAGAAAAAAAAGAAAGGAGATGGAAGAAACGTGTTTGACAAAATAACAATTTCTCCATTTAATAAACAGAACAAACAGAAAATTAAAGAAATGGTGCCAATGTAATGAACAAGCTCTGTGCTCCTTTGCTGCAATTACTGGTTCAGATTAACAATTCTCATCACTCCCCTCGCAAGTTGGACTTGGGTTGAGTGACACCAAGTTCAACATGGACCTTAATTGAAGAAACAGAGCGTTGGGCAACGTCTTTGTGAATATGTCGGCTACTTGCTCCTTTGAATTGATGTAGGTAGGATCGATTAAACCTTCCTTGAATTTGTTTCGAACCACATGACAATCTATTTCTAAGTGCTTCGTTCTTTCATGGAAGACAGGATTAGCCGTGATATGTAACGCGGCTTTGTTGTCACAGAAGAAAGGTATTGGGACAGTAGTCTTAATATCAAGGCATTCCAACAAATATGTTAGCCAAGTGATTTCACAAGTTGTTGTAGCCATACTCCGCTTCCGCTGAAGACCTTGCTACCGTGGTTTGTTTCTTGGTTTTCCAGGATATTGGAGAACCTCCCATAAAGACGCAGAAACCAGTTATTGATCTTCTTATCAATTTGCATCTTGCCCAATCTGCACCACAGAAGGCTTTTAGTGAAAAATCTGAGTTTGATGGAAAGAACAAACCTGTAGAGATGCTGCCCTTGAGGTATCTCACTAAGTGGACTGCAGCCTCCCAATGTTTCTCACAAGGGTGCTGCAGGTGTTGGCTTAGTTGTTGCACAGCATAGCTTATATCTGGCCTAGTAAAGCCAAGATACAAGAGTCTTCCCACAAGCCTTTTAAATCTGGAGGGATTCATGAGTACACTTCCAGCTTCTGAGATGAATTTCAGTCCAGGTGGTAATGGTGTAGTGGTGTGTTTCCCATTGATTAAACCTGCATCTTTAACAATGTCTAGAGCATATTTATTTTGAGTAACCAGTAATTCTTCTGCAGAACGAGTTAGCTCAAGTCCTAAGAAATATTTAGCATTGCCTAGATCTTTAATGCTAAAGAGTTCATTCAAATATGTCTTAACATTTCCAATAAGTTCTTCATTAGTGGCAGTGATTAAAATATCATCAACATAAACAAGTAACGCAATCATGTTGATACCTTTACCTTTCACAAATAGACAATGATCATGACTGCACTGCTCAAAACCATATTGTTTAACCTTATCTATGAACTCCTCACTCCATTTTCTGGAAGCCTATTTTAGTTCGTACAATGACTTCAACAATTTGCATACCTTTTTAGGTGGGATATTTGAGTCTTGAGGTGGATCCATGTATATAACCTCATCAAGTGTACCATGTAGAAACGCATTGTTGCCGTCAAGATGCTGCAAAGGGCCAGTTTTTACCTATCGCAATAGCCAAGAAAAGCCTCACAGTGACTGTTTTTGCTACAGGAGCAAAGTAGTCATTGTAGTCTTCTCCTTCAATTTGGCTATATCCTTCAGCCACTAGCCTCGCGTTATATCTCTCCACCGAGCCATCAGGATTGAGCTTGGTTTTGAATAACCATCTGCAGCCAACAGTGCTCTTTTGTGGAGGTAAATCAATGATTTTCCAGGTTTTATTCCTTTCTAGTGCTGTAATTTCCTCCTTCATGGCATTTCTCCATTCAACTTTCCTTTGTGCTTCCATGTAATCCTTAGGTTCCTGCAATTCAGATTTGCTATCCACCAAACAATTCTGCATTGGACTAACAGACAAATCTGCAGAGTTAGTAGCATCATTTGTGTTATGACATTCATAATCTTTCATCCAATGAGGTCTGTGAGTATGCCTTAGTGATCTCCTAGGTATAAAGGTGTCTATTTCTTCTGGTTCCCTAGGATCTTCTGAACTTTTGTCCATGTCTTCATTGTTCTCAGTTTCAGAAACAGTAGGAAAAGGGCATACTATGTCATTATCAACAGTGTTGGAGAAAGGAAAGACATTTTCAAGGAAGGTAACATCTCTAGCAATGTATATGTTTTCTGTACTAAGTTCCATAACTTTGTATCCTTTTATACCATGACTGTATCCTAAAAACACATATATTAAAGCTCTAGGTTCAAGCTTAGCCTTATGAGGAGATACATTAGTAGCAAAACAAAGACATCCAAAAACTTTAATATGATCATAAGTGGGTTGTCTCTTATAAAGAAGTTCATATGGTGTTTTCCATTTTAAGCCTTGAGAAAGGAGTCTGTTAACAAGATATGTGGCAGTCAAGAGGGCCTCTGTCCAAAATTTTGAAGGCATATTAGCTTGAAACATTAGAGACCTAGCAATTTGGAGGAGATGTTGATGTTTCCTCTAAACAACTCCATTTTGTTGAGGTGTATGAATGCAAGTTCTTTGGTGAAGTATCCCTTTATTTTGGAAGAATTCTTGACATTCTTTATTAATAAATTCTGTACCATTATCAATTCTTATCTTTTTAATTTTAATCTCAAACTGAGTTAATATCATGTTGTAAAAATGTTCAAGCTTGGATTGAGTTTGAGACTTATGCATCATCATGTAAGTCCATGTGGTCCTACTAAATTCATTGACTATGGTGAGCATGTATTCATAGTTATTGATAGAATACTTCCTATAGGGTCCCCATACATCTACATGGATCAATTCAAAAATAGATTTAGATTTAGTATCACTAAGTGTAAAAGGAAGTCTGTGCTGTTTTGCAAGTGGGTATATCTCACATTCAATCTGTTTAGACATATCATCTTTACAAAATTTCAGATGCTTCAAGACATCAAAGCTACTATGGCCTAGCCTATTGTGCCACAAAGTCTTATTACAATTTGAATCAAATTTGTTCATGTTACAAGAATCAATGTAGTGATATTCTGCAGTAGGGAACCTTTTCATATCTAAGGTTTCTGTCATGTGTGCCTGTGATTCTTTCTCTAACATATAGAGTCTTCCCTCTTGTTTTCCTATAGCAATCACTCTTTTATTCTAAGGGTCATGCACAACACAACTGTGATATGTAAAATGCACATTATAGGGGCCATCTTTACATAGCTTACTAACAGATAACAAGTTGCAATTGAAAGAGGGAACATATAGGACATGTCTCAACGTGATGTGTTTATTTATATGAACATCTCCTACTAGGTTAACATGTTGACCAGTTCCATTGGGCAATTTAACAGAGGTTTCATTTGTGAGTGGATTCAAGTTTTGGAAAGCAGATACATTAGCACACATATGGGCAGAAGCCCCACTATCTATTATCCAATAGTTGCTGCAGGTAGACATAATTTTGTTTAGGGATGATGCTATACCTGCAAAGCTTTGGTAATCTGTGAAATTGGAATATTGTTGTCCACCACTTTGATCATGGAAACATTTCAGGACCTCTTTTCTTATGAGATCTGAAATGCTTCCATCAGTTCCAATATTGTTTTCTCCTTCTTCAGATCTCACATTCAAGGCCTTGAAGTTAGTAGGCCTATTGTTTCCTTTCCTTTGGTCAATAAGGCTTCTATACCAATCTGGGAATCCCACCAACTCAAAACATGTCTCATTTGAATGTCCCTTCTTTTTGCAATGTTCACAGTACAATTTGCTTTTGTCCACAATAGTTCCTTTCTTGAAGCCTCCCTTGAAGGTTGTTTGTCTTCTTGGTTTTGTAATTTGTGCAGCCATAACCCCTTCTTTTGCTATAATTCCAGACTGTATTTCCCTTTGTTTTTCAACTGTATGCACCATGGAATAGGCTTTTCCAACACTAGGCAAAGGGTCCATTATCAGCACTTGATTTCTCACATGATCATAGCAGTCACTGAGTCCCATTAAAAACTGTATTAACTGGCTAGAGTTTGATCGTTCTGACATCTTTTTGCTTGCTCCACAAGAGCATACTGGCAGCGGGTCTAAGCTTTCCAATTCGTCCCATAATTTCTTTAATTTTATAAAATATACAGAAACTGACATGTTTTGAGATATGGATGCTATCTCTCTCTGGATTTGGTAAAGTAATGGCCCATTGCTCGCACCAAATTTGGTTTCGAGGTCAATCCACAGGTCCCTGGTCGAATTTGCATATAAGAAAGCTTCTGCGATTTCTTTGGATATGGAGTCCAAGATCCATGAGACCACCATGTAGTCGTTCTTTTGCCATTGTTCAAGTGCGTTCTTGTCATCAACAGACTTCAAGTACGTTCCATCAATATGTCCCAATTTTTGTCTCGCCCCAAGTGCAATCTTGACAGATCTTGCCCAGGTCAGATAATTACTTCCGTTTAAAGGTGCAGATACTAAAGCTATTCCAGAATGATCATTTCCTTGGATCCTCGTGCTGTTGAGATCTGTTGCATAGTTTTCTTCCATGGCATTTTTGTTGGCCATCGTTCTTCAAGAACTCTCTGTTTCAAGGATTTGTGAATGAGGGTAATAGGATGATTGATTTGTAGAAACTTCTTGTTTTTCAAACTCTGATGCCATGTTACAGACTCAGCAAAATTCAAGAAAGAAGAAATCATTCTGAATCAAAATGGAAATATGCGTGTACTGTATTCTGTAGAAGGATATTGTTCAAAAACTATATTCCAAGTTCAGCAAGACAGAGTACTTATACAGCAGAAGAAGGAAAAACTAATTAACTAACAATTAACTAACTAAACGTGGAGAAAAAAAAAAGAAAAGAGATGGAAGAAGCGTGTTTGACAAAATAACAATTTCTCCATCTAATAGATAGAACAAAGAGAAAATTAAAGAAATGGCGCCAATGAATTGAACAAGCTCTGTGCTACTCTGCTGCAATTACTGGTTCAGATTAACAATTCTCATCAAAACTTTCACTCTTATTACTCAACCAAATCATCACAGATTACAGAAATCAATCCCGGGGGAAGGCAGGATGCATCCCCCTCTTGGCTCAAAGCACACCCAGCTAGAAACTCAGTAGTTAAGTTGTCCAACCTTCTAACAAAGGAAAAAGGAACAAATGCTATGAATAAAGAAAGAAACCGAATGTCTGCAACAAGAGGACTAATAACAGAGAGATCTGGTTGAATATAGGATAACTTATTCAACATTGTGCCTTTGTCTCCTTAAAGAATTACCCTAGACCACCGGTGCCGAAACGAATCGCTTCTCTCGCTGCAACGCCTTAGCCATCTCAGCAGTACTGCATCTGTCCAAGCAAAGAGATAACCAAGCTAGGCATCGGCCAAGAGCATCACAGGTAAGAATTCCAAGACCTAAAGCGCGCCCACCATCAAGGATTCCTCCATCAAAATTAATCTTTATGCTGCCAGGGTGTCACTGGCTGCTTCTTGGGCAAGACGACAGGCAGTGACTTGCCCAAGGATGTGCGGGCGACTAGGGGATACTAGCTAGCACGCAGGTGCGCAGACGGCCATTGAGCAAAGATTTTTACCAATTGGGAATAGCAAAATTGTTCGTATGGGAGCTTTTTTGATGTGTGGAGATGTTATCCGCTAAGTATGAAATCATTTCGAGGACGTTCAGGCACAAAAATATAAGGGCGACGATCAGACGCCACCCTATGCGCGAGAAGGAGACAAATGTGTGAAGCAGAGTTCTTTATCTTTTGAGATTTGCAAAACTATTTCAATGGGGAGATCCTTGGTGTGTTTGGAACACCTCCAAGATGTTTAAGAGTTAGACGGTTCCATTTGAGTAGGAAACGACGACTATGTTTGGAGTTTGTAAATGTAGTGGCGGGATTGTGGTTTTAGAGTATTATGTGGGCAATTTCTCAACTGGATGATCGAATGGGACTGAAACTCTCGAATTATGATGTAGAAGTCGTAGGCTACACAATGATTCAAGCAACACATGATTTGGATGTTGGTTGAGGGAGATGGGAAAAAAGTGCGCTCCTTGGCCATTTCAATATCTACTCTTGCAACAAGAAAAATATTTTTAAGCGTATTATAAGGGGGGCATGTAGTGGTGAGCTCCAGCCAACCCTCCCCGTCCATGACGGTAGCCACACCGACATTAAATGAGTATCTCTTAGGGGCATATCGGAGGCCTTCAAGAGCCGGCTTTAGGTATCTCAAAGGAGTGTTTAGAGTCTTTGAAAGATATGGGAACCAAACGGGCGGCGTAGGGCCAGGATGGCCTACGTTGAGCACAAAAGCAATCGAGAGGTTTCGTGTAACGCACAAGGTTGCTCTACGGGCTGTGGGATATCAGGGGCAACACCTCTCGTGTGAATAGGTAATTGAGGTAAGCACTCTAAGACCTCCTGATCTAACTCATGGCAAGTGTTATTGGGTTCTAGCCGTCCATGGGGATCCGTTGCTTAAGATGAGCGATCGTGGGAAGCCCAGTGGACAATTTGTGAAGCCACGCTGCAATGCAAGAGGCATATCGGGCATGCCGTGTGGGATCAATGTGAGATGTTGGCATATCGAATGGGCCTCGGACTTATGATGTGGTCCTACTCGGGCGAGCCATAGAAGACGACCATGACGAAGGCGTGGCCGAGGATGCATCGAGTGAACATTGGGCTTGAAGATGGGCATTGCGGGCACATGCAGAGCACAGTAATGTCGAGACGGAGAGAGGATGCTCCTTGCAATCGAGGGATGCATTGGCGGGTTTCAAGATTTTGGGTGAGATGCATGGAGGTAGACTAGCTAGTTGGGGTCAGCCGCGAGAATGCGCAAAGACGTGCACATCGAGAGCTTTAGCGAACATGGGTATTTTGGATAAGCAAGCGTACGGGCACGCGGTGCAGCATAGGGAGACGTTTAGATGTTGTCCTAGTGAGCTTCAGTGTTTGAGACACGTGATGGAAAATTGGTAAAGTCTGATATGTGCAATGGTTGATCGAAGATTGGGTGCAACCTGAGATGCCGCATGAACGAAAAATACATTGCTTTGCGAGATAAAGGAGTCCACCCGTGACACAGGGGAAGGGTGAATATGTGTAGACTGGCTCTCCAAAGGTGCGATCGAAGCCTTAGGTCCATGTGACATGAAGGCCACCAAGTAGCTGCGAGCAAATTCTACAACCTGTAGGGGGAGGAGAAAATCCTTATGTGCAAGTTTCAGATTTCTCCTCCACCAAATGGTCCAACAAATCATAACAACAGGGGCGAAGTTAGTAGAAGAGAGTTTAAGTGAGAGTCCAGTAATCCACTCCTCCGTATACATGGTCGGAGAATCAAGGATGTGCCATCTGTTAGGAAATGGATCGGGTCAAGATGGACAACAGCTGGAATATGAAGGCGATAAAAAACACATGAATTTGTTAACCCAGTTCGAATATAAATCCTACGTCTGGGGGCGATACCAAGCCAGGAGAAAACACTCAAAGAGGAGGAAAATTGAGGAGTACAATACACACACACTTGTATGTAAGTTTTCACCACACGTGAAAGACAACACTCACTCTCGTCTCAACTCTTTCTTTTCTCTCTTGATTACACAGAGAACTTATATGTTTTTCTCTCTACTCTACTCTACAAAACAATGCCAATAAGAGTAGTATTTATAGCCATGACTTAGAGTCTCCAACTCAACTTGGGATTTTTAAGTTGAACCGGGTCATCCTTGACTTGACTTAGAGTCTCCAACTCAACTTGGGATTTCTAAGTTGGACCGGGTCATCCTTGACTTCTTCAAATCAATCTTCACATCTTAAAACCATCGAACGTTGGATAGTACCTTTACCTGTCGTGCAAAAGAGCAGCGGAAGAAAGTGTGGGTAGGAGTTTCAGCCACTGACCTGCAAAGAGGGAAAGAAAACATGTCACAATGTATACGTTTCTACAAATTTCTCGCCATAGGGAGAATATTTCGAACAGCTTGCCAAATAAAAACCTTCGCCTTGTTTTGCATATGAGCTTGCCACACCTTGCTCCATGTCTGTCTAGCCCAATGCATCCCACTAGAGCTCGCCTGGACTGACATAGACAACACAAGGTGATACGCCATACGGACTAAGAGGATGCCATTTTTCAAGTAGTGCCAGAAAGGCAAATCCGCCGAGCCAACTAAGATAAGAGGAATTTGGAGACTAAGGTCCCGATCCTCGTTCCACTCATGCGAGTCCTCAGATATAAGATCATGAATCTGCGAAGTATGGACATGTGGGGGTTTTGGCGTGATGATTCGAAATGATGGTGTACGCGGCAGCCATGGGTCTGTCCAAGTACTCACCAAATGTCCCGTCCCAATGCGCTATCTACATCATGATCGAAAGAGTTCCATTGCAACCATAATACTCCTCCAAGTAAAAGATAGACGAGCCCCGAGCTGGGCCGCAAAGAAATGAGACTGAGGAAAGTACTTTGCTTTTAAAACTCGACTAACCAAACTCTCTAGTTGAGATAGAAGCTGCCATAGCTGCTTGGTTAGCAAAGCCAAATTAAAAGCCTTAAGATTACGAAAACCAAGCTTACCTCAAGTTTACTTCTACACATTTGATCTCATGCCTACCAGTGAATTCGCCGTCTATCCCCGTTATGCCAAAAGAAGCTAACTGCTAAGGCTTGGAATTCCTGAAGTAAAGTTTTGTTAACCTAAAGCAAGACAAAGCATACGACGGGATAGCTTGCACTACTGCTTGGATAAGGACCGCCTTACCCACTTGAGATAATGTCTTCTCATGCCATTCCTGAATCCTTTTCCAGATATGATCTTTTAATGCCACAAAGAGGGCTCTTTGGATGCAAAAATCACTAGGGGTAAACCAAGGTACACCTCGTATTTATTTTCAAGACGTATACCCAACACTTTCACCAAGCCCTTGTTGAATATCAAGGGAGTATTACGGCTAAAAGTGGCAGAGGATTTATGCAGGTTAATCTCGTGGCTGGAGGCAATCATGTAAGTATTAAAAACATGCCAAATAGTTTGCACCATGGGAAGATTTGCCGGGCAAAAAACCATGGTGTCATCTACAAAGAATAAGTGGGAAATGAAAGGAGCACCACTACAAACTGCCACCCCCGGGATTGTTCCCCTATCAGCGATCACCCAAAAAAGCAAACTAAGTGACTCTGTACAAACTAGAAACAAATAAAGGGAAAGATGGTCTTCGTGACGGAGTCCCCTCGTAGAGGTGATAAACCCAAATTGGGACCCACTCAAAACAAACGAGTAAGAAATAGAAGAAACATAAAGCATAATGAGATCAACAAAAGCACTAGGGAAACCAAGCTTACCCAGCACCTTTCGGAGGAACGGCCATGCCACCCTATCATAAGCCTTGTTGATATCAAGTTTAAGGTTCATGAAGTGCTTCCATCCCTTAGAGTGAGTGTTCAAGAAATTGTTAGTCTCAAATGCTAGCAAAATATTATCAGTGATAAGGAGCCCTGGCACAAAAGCTAATTGAGCAAGAGAGATTATCCTATCAAGCCAGAGTCGTAAACGATTAGTAATGGATTTAGAGGCTATCTTGTACACCACATTACACAGACTTATAGTGCGATACTGGGCAAGGGACTTCGACTGTTTACATAGGAAGAATATGATGGTTAAGGAAGTTAAGAACACAAGTAATGACATCGGATTTGACAACATGCCAAAACTTTTGGTAAAAGAAGGCACCCCGTCAGGTCCATGGGATTTTAAAAAAAACATACCAAAGAGAGCCTTAGTTACCTCGATCTTCATGTAGGGCCGTAGCAAGTCCTCTACCATCTCATCGCTCACAATGGTTGGGAAGTACTCAGTTCCACTTTGGATATCATCAGGAAGAGGCCTACTGGATGTGAACACTCCACAAAAATACTCCAGAATACATCTCTGAACCCCTTCAACTGACTCAGTTTAGGAACCATCCAGGTTACGCAACTTACCAATGAAATTGGTCTAGTGCCTTTAGCTTGCTTTGGCATAGAAAAAGCCACAGCTTCGGTCCTCTTCCTTAAGCCACAGATCCTTACTACGTTGTTTCCAAAAGATTTTTTTCTGGATAATACGTTTGGTGAGTTCGGCCTTATCCCTCAACATACTGTCTCTATTATCCTTTGTCATCACTATCTATTTCCTTGTTATGAGCAACCGTTCAAGCGCATTGATTCTATCATGTGCCTCTCGACCATAAAGACGCTTCGAACAAGAGAGCCGAGCACTAATCGTGGCAAGCTTCTCTCCTAATCAGAGCTCAGCTCGAGACGTTCTTGGAATTGACCAAGCTTTAGTAACAATATCTTCACAACATTTTGAAATATAACAACTGGATTTAAAAATTAAAAGCAATTAAAGTCATGTTGGGACAAATTACATAAAATATTTAGAAATGCTATTTACGACAAGAAAAAAAATAAATCGAAAACTTACAATGAGAATTGTTATTTTCAATCCAATTGTAATTGTTGATTTTAACCGAATCGCAGAATTATTGCTTGCCTTGAAGAAAATATACGTTTCGTATTAGTAGTGCACCGGGTACAACGTAATTTCTCGCAGGATAAGATAGTTGCAGTTCTTTTGATTTTAGCACTATACCGAAGAACACCACGATTGAACACTCAGAAGCTCGTTATCAAACTTTAGAGCTCAAATTCTTTAAAATTTGAGAAGCCGAGAGAGAAAAAAATCTCAAAAGTGTGAGAATTGATTTGCTGTTGTTGTGAGAAAAATGAGAAATGTCAAACCTTTATATAGGCATGCCAAAACCCAGCTATTAAAACAACAATTAAGAAACAAAATCGCATTTGAATTCCACAGCAAAAAAATCGACCAAAAGCATTGAAGCAACATTTGAAAATTGGTTGCTGTTTCATTTTGCCAATAATTACATTCAAACTCCTGATGAAACTAAAAGAATTTTGAAAAAAAAAAATTCCAATTAGGTGTTGCTGCAATCCAAGGTTTCAATTTATGGGTTTCCATTTGAAATCAAAATTCCAACAGATTATTGCACCATGTGAATACGTCACCCCAAAAGCCCAAATCACGCGAACCACACTAAGCTAAATAGAACAACCAATCTGGGGGTTATTTGCTCTAAGGAGATCATGGAGCTCTTTAACTGTCCAAGGATTCCCCAGCCTTTAACAGTTCCACACTAGGAGACTCATGGCGCCCGGTTGGGCTGCAGAGCAGTCTCCACCCTAAAATTGAAAATCTCAGTAAGTGGACCATCAGATCTGTTTAGTTTTTTAGGATTAGGAAATGTTGCGTTATGGATGTCCTCGTCTACTAATTTTTGTTTAGTTAGAAAGCTAGGGGTAGGGGTTAGAAGTTGCCTCAGTAGGGGCGAGTTCTCTTTGTGTATCTACATTTCCGAGGGATCGTGCGAGCTTGGGGTTGATTATAGGAAGGTAATGCAGATATAGGAGGAGGAGGCGCTGAGTTAAATGGAGACAGGCTCATAGAAACAAAGGGGTATTTGTGTAGTTGAGGCAACAGATAATGAGGAGTCAAAGGTAATAGATGGAGGAATAGAAATTTGGAGTGGAGCAGAAAAAATGGGAGTAGATAGGGGTGAAATTTGAGAAGGAGAAATACAGGATGTAACCTGGGTAGTAGGCGGAGGTGCGGCTGGAAGTATAGGATCCGGGGGAGGATGAACACGAGATGATTCTGGGTTCTCACTTGTTTTAACAGCTGGATGAGGGAAGTCTCCAAAGATGACCGCCTCTCTTAGTTTCAAACAAAGAGGCGAAAACCCCGCTTCGAGAAGAGAATTGGAGTCGAAGAGAGTAACAACTGCACTTGGGGATCCCTATTCTAGGAAAACGAGTCCTAGATTCCCACCGACCCACTGCTTTAAGCTAAGGACCATACGGTGAGTTCTCGCCGGGGTTCACGAAGTCCGCTTGAAATCTTGACTCACACCACTTCAAAATATACTCGAGTTTCCCACCTAAGTAACAGAAATTGGGGATTTGTAAGTAAAGGTCAAAATATGGTTGTCATCCAAAACAATTCGAATCTTCAATGCTCGAGGTAGGGGCTTTGTAACATCAATGGCGACACGAAGATGCATGAAAGAACCCCATGACAACGGGTGTTTTGATAAATCATAGTCAACAATGAAGCTAGCAACTTCAATGTTCATCTTTCCAAGCGGCAAGCCATGAATTCAAACATGGAAATCTCACTAAGTAAGGTCCACATCAGCTGGCTTTTCATCTGCCGACACTGTGGCTAACACAATAAGTCTCTTCTCAAAAGCCCACAGACCACTGGCAAGCACTCGATCTCGATCAACGAAATGGAAAAAATTTAGCAAAAATTGATCGTTTTAGAGGAATGTGATCTCCATGCCCTTGGCTGGATTCCGAGAAGACTGGGGAATGGTTTTCAAAGTCTCCACATGATACGGTTTGTGCGATAAGATGCAACCAACAGTATAAAAACCAACCTTTTCGAGATTAGAATGCCAAACCCTCGCCGGCAAAACCACACCCATCTCCTCCTCTTCCGTTAGAACCAAAGAGCGCCAATTGTGTTGTTTCCGCCTCCATCCGATGATATCAAGAGTAGATAGAAAAGCCCCCCAATCGCAGCAAATAAAGGACATAAAGAACCTGCACAAACCACACAAAAAATACCAAAAAGCAGCTAAGACAGACTTTGATAAGAGTAAACAGCTACAATTCTATATAAGGAAAGAAACAATGGAGAAAGCTGAAAACGAAAAGGGGATTGAAGCCAAGTGAAAAGCAACAAGAAAAGCTGACAAAACAAGGGAAAAGCAATAAAGAAAAATGGATTGAGAGAGAGCATGCAAGAATCCTTTGTTGGCTAGCAGCAAAATCGATGATAACGTCGTCTGGCCGCCTAGAAGGAGGATGGGCGCCACCAAAACCCTAAGAAAAAGAAAAAAAAAACCACCCACGCGGAACAGCTCTCATACAAGAGAATTGGTATCTATGGTCCCATTTCTGATATGAAAGTTGTGGCTAATAATGGTTCTATGTGTGACTCTACATGTTCAATTTAATTTTGTGAAATAGGGTATACTATATTAAAGAAAATGAATTTTATTTTTATATTATTATCAAGACACTATGGCTCAATAGCTACGAAAAACAATCAGTGTCAAGCGAAGTAATAAATAAAACTTTCATTCCTAATCTGCATTGTCTAATATGAAAATTTTACTTATTCATGAATTTATCAATGAAAATTGAAAATTTACTTGCCAACGAATTTAGCAACTAATTTTTTAAAATATACATTGAATAATATAGATTAGCAACGAAAATTTCACTTACTAATTAGTTCGATGTTGATTCTTTATCGTAGATATTGAGCCATTTTCTTGTAGTGAGCAAAAATAGTCAACAATTGTGCTAAATTACGTCAGCACTTCTTGAGATTAGGTTCAAATACAAAAGCATTCTCTATTTTTTGTAAAATTTTAGGAACACCCTTTGAGGGAGTCTTCGTACTATAGTGTACCTCGATTTGTATAAACATTTGTCATAAAACAGACAGTGTAATTACAATTACAATCTCAAAGATGTAGTTATAGTTTTGCAAAGAGTACGTGGTATTTGCGTGTTAGGACCTAATATTACAAAGTGTCAGTATAATTTTAATTTAGGTAGTTATTTAGAGGGGGGAAAAGAGATCATTTTAAGTTAAGGGTGGCAAAATAGTTTAAGACCATAGGTTCAACCCAACACAACTAGTTTTGGGTAGGGTTCAATTGGTTATATTTTAAAATGGATTGATACGGGATGAAGTTAAATAAAATTATATTTTGTATTAGGTTGAATATGGGTTGATAATGGGCTTAATATGGATCTTATTTGGTTCAACGCATAAATTAAAATAACAATAAACTAAAAGTACCCACAATTTACTCTTTCTGCATATACATACACTCTTTCACATCTTTCTCTCACACATAAAATACGCTCACAGCTCCTCTTACTTCATACACCCACTCTCACATTTCTCTCACATATGCACAACTCTCTTTCTCCACACACACACACACAAAAGAAAAACACTTACAATTTCTTTTTCTTCATATTCACACTCTTACATATCTTTCTCACACACACTACCCTCTTTCTCTTACATGCACATAAAATTATCTCTCAACAAATATAAAAAACTTGGTTGTACTGCTTGATATTCATTCAAAATGTTAGGAATTATTTTTATAAAATATAGTATTTTGTTAGATATTTACTAGATTTTTTTACTTTATGATTTAACAAATGAATCTTAACGTACATGGTTATTAGATAAAAATGACATGTGATACAAATTTAGTCAGATTACGTTACAAGTAATAATTATCTTTTTCAATAGTTCAATATTATCATTTTTTCTTTTCATTGTGTGAAATTTTGAAATTATTAGGTTCAAATTAATAAAATTGTTTATATTAACCGACCAAATCCATTTGAACCCAACTCGTTTTGGACCCGATTCATTTAAACCCAACCTAATCCGCCCATTTGCCACCCCTATTTTAAGTAAATCATAAACTTATATCTAATTCAAGGGGTAAAAAAAGAAGAAGAAGAAATAAGAGTGATGTACGATGCCGTGTTCTTCAATTAAATTATTGGGCCAAAATCAATGGGCCCTTCTCATAGATAAAGAATAAGTATGACAAAGCCCATGCGATGGCCCAAGTGAAGTAGATATCCATAATGATTAAGCACCATTCGGGCCCAAATCAGATGGTAAAGCCCGGTACTCTGACAGCAAGCGCCGAACATGTCTTCTATTTAATTAGACTACTCTGTCTCTCTCATAGTGGTAGCAGGACACAATTACTCCCAACAATCATCTTTCATGTATTTTTATTATTTTTCTCTTTTAATTTAATGTTTAATTATTATTGACTTAAACATTAGAATGCTAATATACTTTTTATAAATATTCATATTATTAAAGCGATATTCCATGTATAGATATTCAAATTTAGTACTTGAAATTTGATTAGCATCGATGAGCAATAAAATCATTTAATTTTCATTTGAATGATGTAAGAAAAAAATTCAATTGATTGGCGTATAGTTTGAAAAATATCTTGATCTATTATTAGTTGCAATGGAAACAAAAAACAGAAAAAAAAAAAAAGAAAGAAAGAAAGAAAGAAAGAAAAAGTGTATAAATGGAATCTTGATCTAAAACTTATGTAAACAACTGGCCATATAACATTAAACATAGACAATAGAAACATAGTCCTCCAGTGGTATGTGTATCATCTGTGATGTTCAAAATCTTGATCAAAATCCCTTTCAAGAGCACAGTGATTTGGATTCAGAACAATGAATTTCAGCTGGCTAAGACAACATAGGACCACATTACAACCATACATATAGTAAAATTCAGAAGTAAACTTATGCAGATGAGATTTCAGACTATCCATTTCAACAGAAGCACAAGGAAAAGTGTCTGAATTTCATTGCAAGACTGTCTCCATTCAGGGCTAGATACTCAGAAATCATTGCATAGCTGCACAATCAATTCTTGGATCTCATCTTCACATATATATCGAGGAAACAATAATTACAATCAGCAATCAGAAGGAAAGCTGATATAACGCATATCAGTATCTAGTTAAGCAATGTATTCTTGTTGTTATACCTAGTTTTGCAGCTTCTATCTTGCCGTCTCAGCCACGAAGTTACAAGACATCCTCGACTTCCACAAGTCCAAGTTCCTTCTCAAAGTCAAGTTGGTTGAATGGATTTTAATTATATTACTCTTCCACTTTTGTTGTCATCGTGTTATTGGACTGCTGGAGAGCTTCCGATTCTACATATGGTCTGATGAAAGTCCTCCTCCACCAGACCTCGAAAGCCCTCTGAAGATTCGGACAGTTATCACCAGCTTTCAGAAAACTCCCTAACCAAGAAAGCAAAATGCTTTGCTGATCCTCTAGGGGGAGCGTGAGAATCGTCCTACCAATTCCTTCTTCAACAACCTTCCGATCAAATGATCTGCAGCCATGTTGCAACCAGCTATAGTCGTTAATCAAAGGTTCTAGCCAGGTTTTCAGCAGTAAATGACGGGTATCCTTAGATGGAAGAAGTTCCCCTCTTCCTATTCCAACAAAGAGTCTTGCAGTAATCGTGCTAACATGGTGGCGATAGACAATAGGAAGTCTAGTGTGAAGTGAAGCCAATTCTTGCTGATTGGCCCAAGTTATGGCGAACTCGTCTGCTGCTTGCCTGTCGGCTAAAATATCAAGCAACCATAAGAGGTTATCGGCCTCTATAGCCATCAACTTCACTACTGGTTCTCTGCTATCTATAGGTTTGGCAGCAAAATCAGGTTCAGCAGCTTGTCTGAACAGAGACAATAAAGAATCTAGGGAGTTTCTGCAAGAACTGAAAAGAGTTTCATTACACAAGTCAGATGAGTCTGAAGAGCTAGGAAGATTGTTGTTTTCTCTAAGGAGTTTCAGTACAACAGATTTCATCTCCCGTCTTCCCTTTTCCTCTTTGCTCTTCAGGACTAACTCTAGTATGTGAGAAAGGGTGTCTTTAGGCGTTTTTGAAATTTCAGAAGAAACTCGTTTCAGTACTGGTCTGACTCTGATGCCTTCGCTCTCAAGACGCAAGACTGAAGAAACCACTTTCTCTTCTTCCTCTTCCCCAACCCAAGGGACTGCTTCCAAGTACTCCAAACATGATTGGATGCATGTCGTGAAACCCAGTTGTTCACCAACCTACAAGTTTTCACCAGAATTATAAATCGTATTACAAATAGTTTCAGCCCGTGTAGTATACCAATTGCGTCAACATACATATTTATTATCATGGAAGAGGTGGAAACCCCTTCATATTATTAACAGATGCCAGAAACTGGAAAGCTAAAACGTGACAAAAAGGATTCATAATGTAATGTTTCTTCCAGGCAATTCTACAAATTCCTTAAAGTTATTTTAGTGCAATCAAGTATTAGTTGAGAATGATCCTAGACTTTTGTAATGATCCCGAGACTATTCAAGCTTCCCTCATCCCATTATAGGGGAAATCTGGATAGCCAGAAGCCTGTATCTTCCTTGAACATAGAAATACAAGGCATGTAAGTTGCTCGTAGGATTAAGGAGTCATATTCATGAGTTATTTGTCTAAACTAGGCAAACCAAGAGCTTCTCAAATAAAATATTCGTCTACCTGATTAAAGTAAAATTGATCTACAGCAGAACAGTATCTTAATTACCCAACACAAAACTTTGAAGTTTGAAGTGAGATCCTAGGGTAATGAACAGAATGCAGCACGAAAAGCACTGCTGCTTGGTGTATCAAAACAATCGTCTAAGTAAAACATTTCATAAATAGAGGAGTACAGTCAACAAAAAAACAACTGAATCTCTTGCACAACATGTTTTCAAATGTATATTGTCTCAAGAACATCTATAATTAGCAAGCAGAACCAACATTAACCTGCAAAGGCAGAAATGATGATATGAGGCACAATTCTGTTAATTACCTTGAGGATTCGGAGCACACGTGAAACACTTTGCTTCATCAACCGTTGTTTCAGTTCTTTGCAGTACATCAGTCCAATAGTTTCCACATATATCTCCACATCATCACAGTTATCAATTTCAAGACAGGGGAAAACAGGCTGCTGTTCCGATATTTTGCTGGCGAAGAAACTGCTATTTTCCACAAGTATGCTCCTGTGAATGCTCAACTTCACGGCAAGTCCATGCTTCCCGAGCAAAATTACCCTCAGATCACTGGTCCCTGGTTCACCAAACTCAATTGTTACCTTCCTTGGCACATTTTCAGGCTTCGGCCGAGGTGCCTTTTCATTCATAGACGGCGCATTCAGAACAGGTGGATCAGAACTATGACTCTTTTGCTCATCGGTAACAAGATTTGTCCTAGACGATGTAGAACCGGACTTTTTCTCATTTACTGAATTTGGTTTTCTCTGAAGTGCAGAATTCTGGGTTGGAGCAGATGACTTGGGCTTGTTTTGAGGATTTTGTGTCTTGGTTGTCTTTTGAAACACAACAGGTGAGGGGCAACACCAGAAACCCTCTGGGGTTACAGCAATTGGGACATTCTTAATTTTGGTTTGGCCCTGCTCTAACCTGGGAAGTCTAATCTCAGCCATAACTGAACAAGACTTCAAACTCAAATTGAGTCAATGAGTGGCATTTACAGTGAAAAACAAGGAGGACCCTAATAGAAGAGGAACAAATACTCCAAAAGCTCTGTTGTTTCCCTATTCAGAAAAGATGAAGAACAAAAAGGTCTACATCAAAATCAAAAGTTTCTTTCCTCCAACAAATGAAAAGCTCTCCGTTGGCAAGAATATTAATGAAGGAATGAAGATAACAACAGACCAAGCATCAGGAATTCTCAATAACACTAACAGTATAAGAAACTAAAAGGACTCTCCATTAACTAATCCAAAATCAACCAACTACAGAAATTTAATTCCCATTATCAAGAATGAAGAATTTGAAAAGCTGCAAATCACATTCTTCAGAAACAACTAACCTGCATTCAGAATGGGTAAAATGAAAAAGAACCCTTTAAAAAAGAACCTCCAAGAGATCACAAAGATTAGAATTTTCTTCAAGCAGCCATCTCCGAGAAACTCTGTTGAAACCCCTGAAAACAACAAGAACTCACCAACAAACAGTGAGAAATCTGAGAAGGGTTCTCTGGTAGTCCATCTCTTTCTATCACTCTTTCATTTATGAGCGACTGAAAATGATTGAAGAGAGCTTCGATGTCAAGCATCAAGGGAACCACTTTAACAAGGGACTTGACAGAGTGGAATTGATCAATGATGAGAAAACAAAAGATTTTCTCTTTTGCGATTAAAAAATTCCAGAGCTAATAAAGAAACCACATGATCTGAGGAGCTAAAATGCTAAAGAATGAGAGAGAGAGAGAGAGGTGTTGAACAGTTTGAGGATATGGCTGTTTTGGTAACTTCCACATTCACAATTAAGGATGCTTTTCTTGATTTTAATACACTACTCTTAATTCTCTTCTTGTGGGTCTGAATTTATATCAGCAATCATGTCTGCAAAATTCTTGCTCCTCTCACACAGTATACACACAAACACAAGCAAACTGAGAGATCAATGAGTGAGAGGGATGGAGAGATAGGCATGCAAAATGCACTGGACCTGTCACCTTTTGATCTTCTTCTTTGCTTTTTTCCAGCTTTATTTATTGTCTCCTCCGTTGCTCTTTGCTGTACAGAATCTATTTCAGTTGAACACACCGTAGATTACAAGCCAGGTTTTCTCACTCCATTTGACAAGAATACCCTCCCGCACACTCTTTATCACTGTTTATTCAAGGAAAATCCTATCCCGGATTGAATTTTGCCAAATTGAAACTAATTATACATCAAATTTGATGTGTAATTTGTGTGTTGTTTTAAAAAATTGATCATTCACACGTCATTAATTTGATTTAATCAAATTTGATTTACATAAAAAATTTCTGTTTATTCAGATTTTCTTCAATTTTTCTTGAGATTTTAATTCATTTCTCGAAAATCAGATGAAAAAATTTACTTTATTTTAATAAATCGATTATAATTATATCATAAATTTTAATCATCACTAATCAATATCAATTATCAACTACCAACAGCTACTATTATAATATAAATAATTATTATTAATGTAAATCAACAACTAATATTAAAATAAATTAATATCTACAAATTAATATGCTACGAACACATGACACCACAGTCACCGCAGATCAATTTTGTCAACTAAATTAAGCATTAATCCTCATTGACTTAGAGGTTAAATTAACTATTATCAAATTAAAAAAGAAATATCATTTTACCTGAAGCAATAGTGCGTCTCACACCACTCTTTTCGAGAACAATAGTGTCAGTGGATATGATTTTTTATTTTAATTTTAAATATTTTTTTTATATTTTTCATTAAAATTCAAGATCCATATATAATAAAAGAACTACATATAGAATTTTAGTTATATATGGTGAAAAAAGGTTATTCTAAATATTGTAGTAATTATTTTACGGAATGCGACCAAACACATTAGAAGGATTTCGCATCCATCACACCCAAAGTAAAAGTGTAATTTTATCCTCTTATATATAGTGGTTGTTTTAATTTGTAGCAAGTTACAGTGCAAATTGCAATGCAGGAGGATGAAGATGATTACGTGGATATGGCTGCTGAGGTGAAACTGAGATGGATGCCTTGTCACTTATATTTCTTTATATGCGGCATTCTTGTTATATATTTTGTTAGTAAAGAACACGTTTCCGAACAGTTAGAGTTGTTAGATTAGTCGGAGAGTAATTTTATCTTCCTCCTTGTATATAAGCTCGTTTTGTACAGTTTTTTCTTCAGATGAATTACACATAAATGTAGAAATCATTTTTCCTCCCCCAATCCTCTCGTCAAACTCAGTTTTGATTGTATTCTGATATAAAATATGGTATCAGAGCCTTCATTTGAATATCTCTGCATACCACAGCTCTTAGAATTCTATAATCAGTTAGCAAAATGGCATAAACAGTAGAAAGTAGCAGACATTCCACACCGATGACGACAGAAGCAGGTGCAAGACATAGACAATCAATACCTGAAGTGCTACAACTACACGGTTCTGATCATCCTGGTATGATCCTTGTGCACTTTTAACTAAACACAACTACTTTACCTAGAGGTATGCAGTGAAGAGAGCTCAACGAGCAAAAATGAAATTAGGCTTCATAGATGGTACTTTTGTTGAGCCGCGCATGACGGATCCATTATTTGAACAATTGATACATGTTGATAGTATGGTTACAACCTGGATTTTGAATTGTATTTCTAAGGAAATTGTTGGGCCAACTTCATGTATGCGGAATCTGCACGGACACTCTGATTAGATTTAGAAGAGAGATATGGAAAGTGTAATTGACCTCTCTTATATCAACTGCAACGAGAAATAACGTCCTTGACACAAGAAAATATGTCAGTTGTTGTTGAGTATTTCTCTAAATTGCAAATGGTTTGGGATGAATTAGACATGTTGATGCCCACTCCACGGTGCACATGTGGGGGCTGTACTTGTGGACTATCCAAGGCTATTGCAGATCAGGAAATATTTACTAGACTCATTTAGTTTTTTATGGGGCTAACCAAGACGTTTGATCACTTGTGCAATCAGCTTCTAGTGATGGATCTAGTACCTATAGTGAACAAGGCATACTCTATGGTTTTAAAAGTAGAAAGATAAAGGGGAGTCAACATGGATAGGGCAAAGGCTATAGACTGTTGCAAGTGAGAGCATGAGGAAAAAAAGAATTCATACCCAGGCTAGGGCAAAGAAAGAAGACAAGAAGGGACAGCATTATAGCAACTGTGATCGCTTAGGTCACACGACGGAGACATGTTTCAAGCTCCATGGAACCTTAGATTGGTATAAGGACCTAATTGAAAAGAAGAAGAAGGAAGGGGGAGCTATAAGGGGTTATAATGTACAATTGCAGGAACAAAAACATCAACATCAACATAAAACACAAAATCAAGAGGCCTTGTTACAGGAGTTAATAAAGTTGATGTTTTTCGAAGGACGCCAAGTGCAGCTGCAAGAGGATCCTTTGCACGCTAACTTTGTGCAGCTTGATAATTTTGTTGGTAAGAATTGTGCATTTGCTAGTTTTAATGATAATCTCTCTTATTCTTGGATAGTTGATACAAGAACAACTAATCACATATGTGCACATAAACATATTCTCCGATCTACTTCACCTCCTTCCAAATCCACACTCGTACATCTCCCGGATGAAATCAGTCACACACACACAGGATCTATGATATTACACCCCGCACTAGTGCGTACAGAAGTTCTTTATATTCCAAGTTTTAAGTACAACCTATTATGTCTTTCTAAACTTTATTTACACTCTTCCATAATAGTGAAATTTTACTCCTCTTATTGTGTCTTACAGGACCTGGTGATTAAAAGCATTATAACAGTAAGAAAGCTTTACAAGAACTTATATGTGTTGAACAAATCATCTTTCAGTCCATCCACTATAGTTTCACTTTCTGCAGTTCACTATAGACCTTGTACCGATTTTGTTTTTTGTAATAATGTCTTATAGCATAGGCGGCTGGATCATCCTTCCTTGAATGTTTTGAAACATGTACCCGAGGTGAATTCTATTGATACATCAGATACTTGTATGATTTGCCCTCTTTCTAACAAAGTTGTTTACCTTTCTCTACTTGTGCAATTCAATCCAAGCATGCCTTTGAATTAATACATGTTGATCTTTGGGGTCTCTATAAAACTCAAACCTTCAATGGTTGCAATTATTTTCTCACCATTGTAGATGATCTCAGTAGAGCTACCTGGACATTCTTCGATACAAGACACAAGTCTGTCATACCTTAGATATGTTTTTCAAAATGATTCTTACACAATTTGAGTCCAAAGTAAAAGTGATCAGGTCAGACAACGGGACTGAATTCACAAACACCAATTGTCAATCTTTGTTCAATTCTCTTGGCATTCTTCATCAGAATTCTTGCGGGGCACACCACAACAAAATGGTGTTGTGGAGAGGAAACATAGACTCATCCTTGATGTAGCACGGGATCTAAAATTTCAAGCTCATCTCCCATCTAACTATTGTGGGGAAACCATCCTTGCAACCACATACCTTATTAAAGACTTCTTACTCACCTCCTAAACTGGAAGTCACCCTACGAGATTCTTTATAACAAGCTACCCTCATACTCCATTCTTAGAGTTTTTGGATGTCTTTGTTTTGCATCAAATACCTTACCCTCCCAACAAAAGTTTGATGCTAGGGCTCATAAGCGTGTATTTCTTGGCTATAGCATACACCATAAAGCTTACAAGGTTTTGGACTTAAACACAAACTTAGCTTTTCTTTCCAGAGATGCGAAATTTCATGAGAGTATATTTCCCTTTAACCCTATTTCAACTCCAACTACTCATACTTTAGTCCCTTTACCACCTTCATATACTGATGACTCTGATGATGATACATCTCCACACTTACCTCCTTCTACTCCTAACCCAATTCTACTACTTCAACAGACCCTGAGCTGCCTACTGGCACAGATATTATACCCCAGCCTCCACATAATGACTTTGCCTCTAGCTCTGATCCAATGTATATTCCCCCACCTCGTAGATCTCTATGCATACCCAAGAAATCAGTCTAGCTAGATGATTATGTTTGCAAAATGTGCTTCCAATTCTGATACCACTTGTTACCTTTCTGCTTTTAATTCGGCACATATGTTTTTCGTTTCTCTTCTATCTTCTGTTCAGGAACCTCGAAGCTATGTCAAAGCTAGTAAGGATGAAACGTGAGTTGAGGTTATGAATGAAGAACTCACTGCCCTTGACAAGAATGAAACTTAGGAGCTTGTCCCATTGCCATCAGAGAAGAAGGCCATCAGCAATAAATGGGTTTTCAAATTAAAGTTGAATCCGAATGGCAGTGTGCAACGTTATAAGGCTCGCTTGGTAGCAAAAGGCTACAATCAATCTAAGGAATCAATTATTTTAATAGTTTTTTTCCCGATGGCAAAGTCGGTAACAGTGCATGTTTTTTTGGCAATTGCAGTGGCTAAAGGTTGCCCTTTGTGGCAATTAGATGTGAACAATGCCTTCCTACACGGGCCCCTTAATGAGGATCTGTATATGGTGCCTCCCGAAGGTTTTGTAGGCATATCTGCAGGTTGAAACACTCTCTCTATGAAGCAGGCATCGCAACAGTGGAATATCGAACTTACAACTAAGTTACGCGGTTTTGGTTACATTCAATATCTCCATGATCACTGCTTATTTTTTGAAGGTCACTTCCACTTTTTTGTGGGATTATTGGTTTACGTTGATGATATATTGTTAACTAAAAATTCTGAAGATGAAATTATTGTAGCCAAGGGTTACTTACACTTTCTTTTCACCATTAAAGATTTGGGCTTTGGTAACTATTTTCTGCGACTAAAGCTTGCTCGCTCTACTCCGGCCTTCTTGTTACTCAACAAAAGTATCTTACTGATATACTTAAAGATGTCAATCTCTTGGATGCAAAGGTGGTCTCCACTCCTCTGCCTCCAGGCCTTAAACTCATTGTTGAAACTGGTTCTATCTTGCCTAACCCAAGCCCTTACCAAAAGCTCATCGGTCGTCTTCTATATCTTGGATTCACGCGGCCTAACATTTCATTTGTCGTGAAGCAACTTAGCCAATTCCTCCAACACCCCAAGTCTTCTCATTGGGATGTTGCAGTTCACGTTCTCTGCTATTTCAAAATGCACCTCTGCTCTGGGTCTTTTCTTTCCCTCCTCCAATACGCTTCAACCTTCTGTTTTTATAAATGCGTCTTGGGTCTCCTTCCCAGACTCTTATCATTCGCTCATGGACTTCTGTATCTTCTTGGCTCCACTCTTGTCTCCTAGAAGACAAAGAAGCATGCAACAGTCTCTAGCTCTTCTGCTGAAGCTAAATACCGCAGTATGGGCGTTGCGGTGTGTGAACTTTTGTAGCTTTCATATTTGCTACGTGCTCTTCACATTTAGAACACCTGTTACGTTCTGGTGCGATAACAACGCTGCCATCCATGTCACTGCCAACCCCGTGTTTCACGAGTGCACCAAGCACTTGGACATCGATTGTCACCTTGTTCGAGATCAGTTCAAATTGGTTTCATCCAACCATCCTTTGTTCCCAGCCGCGGTCAACTGGCTAACTCCTCCTGTTGGTGATTTCATTCATCTGCTCGTCAAGTTGGGCTTGGCCCCTCAAGCTCCATCTTAAGGAGGGGTGTAGCAAGTTACAGTGCAAGTTGCATTGCAAGAGGTTGAAAATGATTATGTGGATATGGCTGCTGAGGTGGAACTGAGATGGATACCTTGTCACTTAAATTTTATTCTTTATATGTCCCATTTCCGTCACACGCCTTCTTTAGCAAAGAACATGTTTCCTAATAGTTAGAGTTGTTAGATTAGTTAGAGAGTAGTTTTGTCTTCTTCCTTATATATAAGCTCGTTTTCTACAGTTTCTTCTTCAGATGAATTACACAAATGGAGAAATCATTTTTCTTCTGCCAATCATCTCGTTCAAACTCAGCTTTGAGTGTGATGATTTCTGATATTTTACATATTTTATAGCACCAGACATCTCAAAATAATTTGCCTGATAAATAAAAAATGCGTGGGCCTTCACAAGTCCTCCTTGATTGGGAAAATCTATCTTGTCCTTATAAACTCTTCATTTCTCCATCAGTCGGTCATTAGCATTTTACTATGGATGCTTCACTTTTATGTAACTTGTACGTTTATGTCTTTGTCTTAGACAAGACAGTCTTTTTCTTATCATTATCACAACAAAGATCTTTCACTTACTCTTAACTTGTAGTGTGATTGTTGTACGTATAATTCAAGAAAATTTTTTAATCACATGATAAGTATATCACACTTACTGTGTAATTGATTTGATTCGAATAAACATGAATTGGTTAATAATTTTCCTTCTAAAAGATTAATGACCTCAATTATAAACGTACAAAGTTCAGAAAACAACATATTATAGTGAATTTGTCGCTTTTAAAATGATAACTAAAAAGCAAATTAGATCATTGCTTTGTCTACAAAAGTTGAATCTTGAGGTGAAACCACTCGTGTGAGTAGGGATGATTATCCATCGACATGAATGATATGCCCGAATTTGGAAATTGACATGTTAATTATGTTCATGGAATTGAGATCCGACCCTCCCCACACAATATACATTAGAAAAAATATAATATTTAATTATAATTAAATATTATTATTAAAAAATAATCATAAATTGTTATTGATTATGATCATGCAATGTTTATGATTGTAATTCTTGCGGGAGACTCAAAGCTATGAAAAATGTTTTTGCTACGGCTAACAACCACGGTGAATACTTTAGCCATGTTGAATAAGGTTAGTTAATAATAGTTATTTATCATAATTTTTAATTCATAGCAATTAAAATATAGACAATAGTAATTTTTTTCTAGTGATATGAGAAATTGAATTAATTAAATCATGTTACAATTTTAAAAATATTATAAAAGGATTCTTTTAAGAAAATGTCATCTTTATATATTTCTCTTCTAACTACTAGCGGTACACGACACACTCGATATGTATGCAACAATATTTTAAAATTAAAAATATATTTTTTTATTGATGAGTTGATTATCAGTCATGGTATAGTGGTCTCAAAACATAAAATGTATCAAAAAATTTAGGTGTATGTAAATTTGAGGGATATTTTAGTAAACTAATTAAAAACATTCAAATTTTTATTATGACTGAATTTTATTGAGGGATGTAATGAATGAAAAGAATAAATTTATATATTGAAAAGTTGGTATGACAATAGAGTATTATTTTAAAATAGTATTAATCATCGACAAACACGATGCCCAAACATACCAAAAAAAAATATTATGATGAGAGAAGAAAGAAATTTTTGAAAAAGTTTTGGTGTCACGGGATGAGAAGAAAAAGATTGTGAGAGTAAAATACATTGCAAAATAAGCTATTTATTAATTTATATTAATTTTAGCTAAGAGTATATATCTATGTTTAATATGGAAGTATATATGTAATATATTTTTTCACACATACATATATATATAATGAAATGAGCTGAAAGATTGAATCTAAAATCCACCCCATTTTTTTTGTTTTAATAATATTGAAACATGCCATAAATGCTATGGATAAGATGTCCTCACAATTGAGAACATCAACATTTCAAATTATTATCACAAAAATTCCAACCCACTAATTTAATTAGGGGAAAGAGCATTGTTACATGGCCTTTTACATTTAATTAATGACTACTTCATCACTTTCAAAGTCTATACATTAAAGTTGGTTGTAATGGCCTCACTTTATACTTAAAATATGGGTAAATAGCAATTTATCGACCTGTAATATTAAAAATAAATATTCACCCCCTTATAAAAAAAATATAGCAATTTATCCCCCTTAAAAAATACATAAAGGTAAATCACTATTTATTTTTCATAAAGAGATAATTTGCTCATTTGCAATATCACAAGAAGTTGCTTGTATTTTTTCCTTAAAAGATGGATTATTAAGCAGGAGAGATATCATGTTCTCTTTCATCCAATTAACTCGTACCTTCATATGGTATAAGTCGATTTTACCTTAACACTTACATATGGATCCAACCGTTTGGGCATCACCAGAGTCTTACTCTAATATTATTTTACCCACAAACTTATATTTATCCTCAAAAAATTGATTATTTCAGAAAAGTGATACCATTCTTTACAAGTATGTCCACAATTCTCTAGTAATCAATATTTGATGTAGCCACCATACGTAAACTATGTAAAATTATTAAATGCCCCTCGATACATGGCTAAATATTTTTGATAATTCGCTTATCTTTTACTTAATCCGACACGATAGTTTGTTTTCTGTAACCATATATCTTACTATCTTCATATCGATTGGCCATGTTGTGTCACATAATTTTATTACTTATATACATATATATATATCACTTTCGGATGTAAAATATATTTTTTTATCACACTTAGTGTTTTTTTAGCTTTATCTCGTAATGATGTTTATTGACTTAACTATGATATTTTCTTTTCTCACACTCAGTAGTTACAAGTAACTTAAGTATCAGACGACTTAACTATAGTCTATCTAATATTATTCTTACCGATCACTGCAAGTAGAGGTTTGTAATTTTTGATTGACTAATTGAAAATCAGTTTAATAGAAAGTTCAATTTTTGTTGAACATCGAATCGAAAATTTGATTAATTATTGTTTTTTTCTAAAGTTCAGTATTTAATTTCGTATCGATTTTCCGTGCGAGCTAATCGATCGAACTGAATACCAAATTTTAAATATATATTATATTATAAATATATGTAATATATAAATCCTTAGTAATTTAATATCTGCATTTAAAAAATAAATACTTTTATGGTTAATACATACATAAATGATTACAATTATTAATTCATAAATAATTTACAATTAAAAATTAACATTACATCATTTTTTTTTACCAAATTGAATCGAATATTTTGATTTGGTATTCCATATGTGATTTCAACGTATCAAAAGTTAGATTAATTGAAATACTAATTCGATTCGATTTGATTAATGGAAATGAACACTCCAATTGCAATCACAAAATCATTGAAATTAATTCGCGAGTTGAAACCAAACAAATGATCTAAATACTCAACCTTAAATTATGACATCAGATGCATATACCTCACCTGATGCCGAGCAATAACTGGAGCAACATTAATTAGCAACGATTAGTTGAGTACAAAACCCTAATTTCGATGATCTGATGTGAGTGGAGGGGAAATCCCAACCAATCCCACCAATCACAAAAGCGAATCCGACCACCACCGGTGTTTCCAATTCTCATCGAATGGTCTTCAATTTCTTTTTGACTTTTCTCTTCTTTTCTGGCATTATTAATAATCACACTACACATGCATGGGACCATTTATGGGTTACTTCCAATTGCAGCTGCCCAAGACTGGAAATTGAAAGAAAGAGCGACTACAATTATAAATGATGAAAGTTAAAACACGACTTAATCATAAGTCTTGTGACTTGTCCCCATGCCTCTTGCTGTACTAGTTTGCCCACAACGTCATCATCTTCGTGTGCTCCAAAAAATAATAATTAAAAATTAGTGTATGTGTAGCTAATAGAAAGGCATTTGGGAAAAGAAAATGTTTTATTTTATTTTTTAAAAAAATCTTTAAAAAAAACATAATTTTATATAAAAAAAATTTAATGTAATATTTATCACTCTCTATTGAAAAAAAATAATAATAGAAAGGCTCAATTTAATATTTGTGATTTTTGAGAGAGTTGAATCCAAATTCAACTCAATAATCATTAAATTCCTACTTTTGTGATCTAATTGTATTGTGGCGGTTTTGTGATCTTTAATATAGGATCAATAATATGTACAATTATTTAGTATTTTATAACAATATATGCTTTTCTTTTAATTATTTTGTCATAATAAATATATTTTTTGTAGTGATAATTAGCAAAAATATAAACATATGGAATATCAATTATAATGTGTAAAAGACTTTTTTTTTTTTAAAAAAACATAATGTGTAAAAGATAAACACTTATACATGATTATATATTTGTTTTAGACTACAAACAAATATAAAAAACTTGCCAAATTTTTGTGAATAAGATTATGAAAAAAGTCTTCGAATTAAATTATATAAAAAATTGATCATAATAATATATAAATACAAATATTATTTGAAATAAAATAAAATGATTATGAAAATAGATTGTGAGAAATTAATGATATTATCTGTTTCAAGTTTTTGCATTTATCAATAGCATAAAAATATAGAAGATTACCAGTAACTAAGATCAATCAATTAACTAATTGATCTCGCTTACATATTTATACACATATATTACACAATAGCAATAAAAAACTTTCATAATTATTATTATCGCATTAAATAATGGTTTATGTATTATCGAAACTTTTATATAAATACATGAAGAATTCTAGTATATTATTATTGTTATTGGTCTTATTATTATTATTATTAATGTCACAGTCGAACGAAATCGAATTCGAATACTAAAATGTGATCTTTTCTTTAGTAGTCCAAAACCAAACCCAACCCAACCTTAGCTTGCTAATTACGGTGTGGTCTGAGTTGAGCGATTGATTGAGGCGGCCTAACGATTTTATTGAACATCCCTAATCACTGTAATACCATCGAGATGCAAAATGGGCCAAAATCATTTCTTATAATTAAGTCATATATAAATCTATAATTGTAATTAAGGGTGCCAATGGGTAGAGTAAGATTTTACCCAAACTCATAAATTAATACCTAGACCAAGACCCAACAAATATTTTCAGGCCCAGACCCAAACCCTTTAAAATAATATAGATTGGATCTACGGACAATACCTATGGGTCTAAATACCTAATTTGAACTCAAAAAAATATTTTTTTTATACAATTCAATTAAATAATTATTTTTCAATTGATCTACATTCAAGTGAACAAATCTAAAAATTTTAAGTCATCATAACGTTATTTATCGTGTGATTCTTCAAATCTAATAATGATTGTTTGAAAACTTGAAGTAATAAAATTAAATTTTACAGTTTTATAATATTAAATTCAGCTGTTGTAAAATGTGTAGATTTAATAGTTTCATTTGATTATTTTGTAAACGGTATTATAAATAATATATTATATAAAAATATTATAAAAAAAGAGTTATTTGTGAATTGATCTGAATAATGTTGAATTTATTGATAATTATGGGTAAAAATAGAAAATATAAACAAAAAGAAGTTTAATTCAATTTAATTTAAAAATTATTTAGTCTTTTTAATTATTTTGTCTTAAATAAAAATATCAAATACTATCCAACAATATTATGAAGAAAAAAAGAGAAAAAAAAAAAAGAAATTTTGGGTCTAGACCCTACCCAAACCCAAAAAATTGGGTCCAAAATAATTGCATTGGGTCTAGAGATCCATAGGGTCTTGAGGGGGTTGGGTAGTGATGGGATGGGATGATACCTAAATTTTTTATAAAAGAACAAAAATGCCCTTCATTAAGAGCAGTTTAGTCAAAATATACAAAGATCCGTATGTTTTGCACTGGGTCGGGTCTTTGGAGTTCCAAATTTGTTCTCAACCCCAGAAAAGGAACCCGACTAGCGCCTGGAGTGGAACCGTTCGATTAGAAGCTTGGGTGAATCAAATTACGACACGTGGCCTATTCAACAGTGTACATTTGGGCCCTATAAATACCCCGATACACATCATTTGAGATAACTAACATTTATCACATTTGACCGTACATCTTCTAATCTCATATTCTATCTCGACCAAACTAATTTGAGTATCGAAGGGTTTTAGTTAAGGGCAAACCCAACGGGCCTGACGTACGTGTTTTCATCCTCAGGGCCCATTACCGATTTTGGGAGATTACGTGGCTGATATTGGGTCGTCCAATAAGATTGCATATTTCAAGTCGAATCAGGTAAGGTATGGGTACTATTTAATAGGATGAGTCTTTCATGAATATGAATTTGAATAAGATCTTAACCTATCCATTAACACCCCTAATTGCAATGAGCTCCAAGGTAGAACAATTCGACAAGCACCACTTGTGTAACTTAAACTCCACACATCGGCACTTAAACATACGACGTGATGTATGGTTCGATTCTCATATAATTAAAATTTTTATTATTGATAATAGCAAATCAATTACAGAAAACCCAATTCAGCGGATGCGCAATCCTTACCGACGAAAAGGGTGTCTACTTTGGTCAAGCTTACATGAATGTTTTTATCAATGTTAAAATAGAGTAAAGCATTTGTTGTCATAAAATCCCTGATTTTGACCTTCAACAATTTCTGACTACTTGTGCGTGCTTATGATCTTATTATAAAAAAATCAGATGAGATCCCCAGAAAAGTCAAAAACTCAACCATCTGAAAAGACCCTCTCTGATCAGATCTGCCTGATAGAACAAGCACAGCTTTTCCACTGCAGATTAATCCAACATTTGACTTTGGAGTGAATCAATAATAATACTAGGTAGGATCGATGAAGAGATCATTACTGGGAGTTTGCTGTCTGTCGATGGCTGTTCTTTTTGCTGTATCAGCCTGTTTCCAATTCAACGACCCAGGTAAAAAACCAAAACCTAAAACAAAATGAACAACACAACCAATTAACCACCCAATAAGATTCATATATACTTTTTCTTGCAAATTAAATCCAATGTTTGTTTGGTGTTTGGTCTTCAGATTGGTACTTCTGGATTCCTCTGTATGTCACAGCTTCTGTTGTCAATATGGTCAACTGGGAAAACCCACCCGATTCAAGAACCAGAAAGACGGGGAGATTTGCTTTTTGGCTTGGAGTGCTGCTGTTGGTGAAGGTCTCAGTCCAAGGTTTTGTTCATGGGAGAGATGGGTTTTGGTCGTTGGACATGAGGGACAGAGTTGTCCGGGAGAAATTTGGAAGTGGGCTTGTGGTTATCTCCATGTTCCTCTACTTGGACACTTCCAACAACTCAACTCACCATCCGACCCGACTCCGACTAGCAAAATATGGTATTTTCGATTTTATCTTAGCCTCCTATTTTGTTTTCTGTTCCTAAATTTTCTATTATAAATTGACATGGCATCTTTATGTATGCTTGTTAACCGTGTAACATATTTTTTAAATATGAGATGCCAACCAAGTGTCTTTGATCCGGGTCGAAATTAGCGATCTCCTGAGATGATCTCACTGTAGATGGTCTAACTCTTCCGAACCAGATTTTGGGTCCCCTGAGAATAAAACACGAACCGTGAGCTTGTCGGGCACGTTCCCGACAATGACCCTCCGATGCTCAAGTTAGGTTGATCGAGAAAAATGTATGCGATCTCAAAGTTCGAGCTCAATTAATGCATAATAGTTACCTCATTTTATGGCGTATCGGGGTCTATTTATAGAGCACAGTTAGACATCAAGTACTGGGCCACGTGGCCTTATCCTACCGACTCGCGTTCTGATCGAGCGGCTGTCATTGTCTAGGTTTTCAATCAGTCTGTTGGACCCGGGTCGGGTCCTCTGCGACCCGCCCGTTACAAAAGGCGCGGATCCTAATCGCGAAATGACTGTAATGCCCTTAATGAAGGATAATTCGGTCTTTTTGCGGGGGTGACATGTGTATACCCATCAGTCATGAATGTGGATATATTATATACTTATCTCGATACTAATTTTTTATTGTAAATTCTCGTTTGAACATATTTGTTTATTTGAACTGTCATCTTGATGTATATATGCATTGTGTTTCCAATTTGAACAGGGATGCCGATCCTGGTGGGCGTTGCCTACGGACTCAGCTTCGTTTTCTTTGGATTTCAACACAAAGAAATGAGATATTGATGCAGACAGATGTAATGGCCACGCAAATTTCTCTTCCTTGTAAGAATTTTAATTTTTGGTCAGTAGAGTTGAAATCAAGCTGAGATGTTAAACCTAAGAATGTGGAGTTGCACTAAGCTCTTTCATGACTCTTTTGGACAAGACTTTGATGGTTCAGAGTTTAGGACAGTGCAAGAGGGGGATCAAATTGGTAGTAGCAAATAACACCAAACATTGTTATTTCTTGAAAAATAAGCACATTGAAAATATATTTTTTATTTTAAAAAATTACACTCGATTCCTTAGAATCATGTCTTATATTACAGAATCATTTGAATATATTGAATAATGAAAAGAATATATCATGGTAAAAATATTTAAAAGCTCGTTTAAAAAAAAAAACTAGCAAAAATTCTCTTGTATATTTTTCAGAATAGTATAAGAAAAATAATAGACACGAAATGTGCATAATACGCGCTATTTTTTTAAAAAAAATTAAATTGTAAAATTGTATTTTTATCCATTTACCATAAAATACCAGAGCACTTAGAAGAGACAAGAAATAACGATAATCATCTGTCCAAATGTTGACTTCAAGTTGAAAAATGGCATGCAAAGACTGTAGCTTGTTATCCAGAAAGCTACAATGGTCAAGAATTGCCAAATAACAACTAGGTCTAGTGAATGATGGCTTTCATATCCCCAAATTGAAAACAACCCATCAAAGAGAAGCCTGAAAATTAGAACAATAGATTGCAATAGAAAAGAAGGACCAAGATTGTGCGCTAAATGATTCGAGTCGAATTTGTCATATTATTTTTCAAATTTATTTGAATTAATATCAAATTTTAAAAATTGTATTTGGATTTGATTTTATTATTAACCTACTCGAGCTCAAATAAATTTTAATTAGATCAATTATGAATTAGACTCGAGTAACTTAATATTTTTAAGTGTATTTCTATTATTTTGCCAAATAATCGAGTTCGAGTGCCTGAAAGCTTATCAAACAAAAATTTTTGTTCGAGTTCGATTTGTTAAAATTAACACATCAATTCAAATAAATTTTTATCATTCGTTTTAATCGAATATCGAGTAGTTTATTTTATTTTTCAACCGTAAACACAAAAAAATGAATTTATAAGAAATTAAAATGAGCCAAAAAAATAACTAAAATAGAGTGACTCAAGTTATTTTCCTCATTTGGGTCACTTTTATCTGTTACGGATTAGTCTAATTTAATTGGGTACAAGGAAACAACTTAATTGACAATTATTTATTATCATTGTCAGTAATTAATATATCTTGATTTAAAATTGTAATCGATTTTCTTAAAAGGAGGAAAAACAAACTTTTAATGATACTTTGACCAGTTCATAATTAATGAGTGTAATAATTAGGTGTCCGGAAAGACAAGATTTTTTAATGCAGAATAATGGCAAACTATTTTCAGTGTGATTCATACTTTGAAGTAATGTTATATTCAACAGATGTAAGAATTTTTGGTTCACCAACTCCCACTTGTAATCCCAGAAATTATAAGAAATGTGAATGTGAGCTAATAATCGTGTCGTAATTGTTAATATAACCTACTTTAGATCATCAAATTAAGAGATTATGAGTTTTTGTCCTTTTTATGTATGAATACTTGTCTATTTTAACAGAAATTAATATATTATAATAATAGTAGTTATATATATTTGAGATTAATGGAGGTTGAATTTATAATTTATTATAATAATAGTTATTGATTAATTATATATATATTAAATATTGGTAATAGACATACGTTTATTGACGAAATTCTATTTATAATTTTCATCCATTAAGGAAAGAAAAAACAGTCGTAATATATTCTTGTCACCAAAAAGTTTTTTGTTTGCTAATAATTTATCACAAATTCATTATCATCACTACTTCACCCTCATAAATCATAATCACCATTCATTCCGTCACCTTTGAGCATTTGATTTCACTATTGTACTCTGTGTTGAGTTGGGTTTGACATGATCGAGAGACTGAGACTTTCCTCAAGAAAACAAAAGTCCGCAAACTGCAATTCATTCTTGTTAAAGACTCCAAATCCGTTGTTGTTGGTACGTAGAATTTTTTTGTATCAAGAAAGAAAGACGCGGCCGTATGGTCAAAAAAGGCAGATTTCCTCAGCCATTTTGCGTATGCCCATCACTCTCTGTTGTGTGCAGACTTCACAGAGTAGCACTGGAAGCGTGACAAGTATGTGACAGAAGAGAATTGGGGGGGGCAGGGGCGGATTTTGCGTATGCCCATGACCCTATGTTGTGTTCAGACTTCAGACATAGATAGCACTGAGAGAGAGCGTGATAAATATATGACAGAAGACAATTTGGGTGCTTTGTCCAACTTGATGTTGTTTTCCAGGAACCCTCTTTGGCTTTCTTGTGTCACAAAAATTCGATCTTGACTTTCATTGCGTCAAAGGTAATGGGTTTTCTGGGTTTGTTTGCTTTGCATTTATGTTTTATATCTAGGATTAGGTGGTACTTGTTGATAAATCATGTTGTGGTCCTCTGATTTGCAGAGATGGGTTTCGAAGGGTTTATCAGTAGTACATGGGCTGGACTGGTTAGACACAAGCGTTCCAAGAGGTATACTAACTTTCTGGGTTGCAGTTCTGTAATAGCTTTGGTGTTTCTGAGACAGGAGATGGAGGGAGAATCAATTAAAACCAGCTTCATTATGACTTTATTTATGTAGGCAAAACATATCTTGTTTTCCTTCTGGAATTTGCGATTCTTGGGAGAATTTGGGAAATCAATTAATCTGTGTGAAATCTTGATCTGGGAGTTGGGTTTTCTTGAGTTTCTGTGATCTGCTTACTTTCCTCTAGTTTACTCTTTTGTTCTAGTTAATAGAATGGTTTCTTGTAATAGTTAGACATTCTGATCATTAGAGTAATATTTCTGTTTCATGGTTGTATTGGATAAACATAGATTGAGTTGGCAAGTGTCTTATGCTGAATGTCAACTTCTCTTTGTTAATGTTATTGCAATGGCAGCTTCCCAAACAGCAGAGTACCTGAAGAAGATAAGTTGGATCAATCTGCAGAAGCAGCTACTCCGCATAAGTTGGTGCCGGTACGTTATTGTGGTCTTTTCCTCTTGTGTTTGAAGTAACTGTTGTGGGAGAAGCCTTTTGGATATTGGACCTTGAAAACTTGAGAATCAACTTTGTTTGCAGCAGCAACCAGATACAGCAGATACATCTTACCTTTCTCAATTCATGTTAGAGTTCTTACTTGTATCACTAATGCTATCTGGGAGTGGGAGGAATATACTTGGAATTGGAAACAACTAATGAGTGGGACTTGACAAAAAAATTGCTGAATTGTTTCATGCTAGGATATGGGACACTTAAATGGTTGTGGCAACAGCAAGAAGAAACAATCGTCACATGCTGACATTCAGAATTCTTTGAGGGAGGAGGTATGGAGGATGTTGATAGTAAAAGATCCTACAAAGTTCAAATTTTAACCTAACTTCAATGTAAATTATACAACAAATGTTGATCTCAGCTAATCCGTTTCCTTGCTCACGATTTGTATGTTTTTCAGTGCTAGTATTGGTTTTCCATCATGGATTTGTTTATCAATGCAGATAATGCAGCTAGAAAAGAAATTACAAGAACAAGTTTACGTTCGCTGTGCCCTTCAAACAACACTGAGTTGTGGGGCTTTATCCCATGATATTACAAATGAAACCATAATACCCAAGGTAGCAATCTCTGCTTCTTACATCATAAACTTTGTTACTGCATTTGTATTAGGTGATGGATATGCATACAGGAGGATGGCTTAAATGACTCTTTTGTTGCTTTCTTCCATGAGATCCATATTCCTTTAGGTTTTATTAGAAGTTTCTCTATTTCCAGCCAGCCATAGAACTCCTTAAAGAAATTGCAGTATTGGAGCTGGAAGTTGGCCATTTAGAGAAGTATCTTCTTTCACTATATAGGAAAGCATTTGATCAACGAATTTCTTCCTTGTCTCCATCAAAGAAAGATGAAGAATTTGAATCACCCTTCGCGAATCCTAGTAGACAGTGCCTCGGTTCTTCTAGATCAGATATGAATACTGTGAGGGAGAAATTTGCACCTGAAGTTGAAACTCGAATTATGACTGGTTCAAGTGAGGAAGCCAATGGACCATCCGAAGAGAAGCTTATAGATTCTGTTGCTCAACACTCTCACTCTTCACTATCTCAACTTTCAGTGCCGGCAAACAGAACCTCTCTACCAGCACATGCATCGGGACAGCCTGTCCTCCGTGCATGTCAGTCTCAACCATCGTCAATGATGGAGGTATCACATTTTACCTATAATAGCCAAATTATCACACGATGGTTTTCATTTTCTTCACTTCCTCTAGAAGTCCTTGCCAACACATGATTTTCATTCTGTGTAACTAGCATTAGATCAATTTTTCTTCTGTATTGGGAGTTCCCATGCATGTTGCATTTGCTGATTTTCTTATAAATTATATTTGAAATTCGGTTACCTTGTAATCCTTTTAGATTATTCCATTGACTCGTCAATGATTTGGTTTCCTTACAATGTGCCCAGCATTCTTCTTCACATGCAATCAGTCTGGCAGAGTATCTAAGTGCCAGTGCTTCTGATTATATTCCAGAGACACCAAACAAACTTTCTCAAGATATGGTCAAGTGTATATCAGATATATATTGCAGGCTTGCTGAACCCCCATCGGCCAATCATCGCCCCTCATCACCGGCTTCATCTTTGTCATCTACAAGTGCATTTTCTCCTAAAGATCAATGTGACTTGTGGAGTCCGGGATTGAGAAATGATTCTTCTTCCGATAATAGGTTGGATAGTCCTTTTCATGTGGAAGGGCTGAAAGATTTTAATGGGGCTTGCAGCAGAACGGTTGAAGTACTTCGTATACATAAAAATGATCAGAAATTGAGTGATACCAGATACTTGTTACAAAATTATAGGTGATTATTTGCATGATATAGATATGTCGAGTGGATTCATTTTCCTATCATCAACATCTGGTTCAGCCCCTGACTTCATATTTTACAGGTCTCTTATTTCTCAGCTGAAAGACATGGATCCTAGCAAGATGACAAATGAAGAGAAGCTGGCTTTCTGGATCAATGTGCACAATGCTTTGGTGATGCATGTAAAGATCCACATCTTCAGATGCATGACTTGTTCATTTCTTTAATCCATCTCTATGAGCTGATTGTGTTTCTAATGTAAACAGGCGTTCTTGGCATATGGGATTCCTCGGAACAATATGAAGCGAATGTTTCTACTCTTGAAGGTAAAAGAAGCCATATTTTACTCCCAGAAATGCTAGGTTTGAAACTTGTAATTCAACGTTTGTGTTCACTTAGGCTGCCTACAATGTTGGAGGACAAGTAGTAAGCGCAGATGTCATACAAAACTCTATCCTGGGATGCCGAATGTCTCGTCCTGGACAGGTTAATCTGTGCCTCATATCACTAAGTAACTAGGCTTCTATCTAGATGAAATCAGCCATGCTTCAGGCTCCTCCACAATGCCTAACATGACAAAATTCGCAAAAATTGCACCCAAATTTCCCCCTTCATGTCAAAAGGCTTTCCCTGCCCATTTTTCAGTTCTTAGTTTCAGAATTGGTGGATTAAAGAGCATTTCCTGCATTACATTATCTTCTATTGCAGTGGCTTAGGTTGCTTCTTACTTCGAAAACAAAATTTAAAGCCAGTGATGAATGGCAAGCATATGCAACCGAACGCCCTGAACCCCTTCTCCACTATGCACTTTCATGTGGAAGCCACTCAGATCCTGTGGTAATTGCCTAAACCTTCTCTTTCTTTCAATTATTTGATTATGAGCAATGCCTTAGTTAGACCACATGACGATTTCAACTCTCAAATCGGCTTCTGCTTAATGCGTTCATGCTCAGACATGGTCAATTCGAAGACCAAAATAAATTGAACAACATAGGCGTTCTCACCGGTTAGCATCTGGTTTGTTCTTAGGTTCGGATTTACACGCCCAAAGCAGTATTTCAAGAGCTGGAGGCTGCGAAAGAAGATTATATTTGCGGAACTCTTGGTATTGGGAAGGATCAGAAAGTCCTTTTGCCGAAGCTTGTTGAGTCGTACGCAAAGGATTCAGGTCTATGCCCTGCTGGTATAATGGAGATGATGCAGCAAATTTTGCCCGACTCCCAGTCGAAAAGCATTAACGACCATAATCAGACCGAGAAATCTCACAAAAATATCGAATGGGTTCCCCATAATTTTAGCTTCAGGTATCTGATATTGAAAGACATGGAAAAGTAAATCATGGCAAGTAGCTAATTAACATAATCTCCCTAGGTTCTTTTCTAATTTTCTTTCCGTATATATTTGCTCTGCTACATATTTATTCTTCGATAGAGGTGTAGTTTCTTTCAGGACGATGGCTTTTCTTATTTGAATCGAGCGAGAAAATATCAAATAGTATGAATGATGTCATGTTAGCAGTGTCGAATTGATATTATACTGATGTGACATAATTTATACTCTGAAATTTTTAAACTCGTTGCACATAGAAAAATATTAAGTATGGTCCGAATGCAATCGCTTACTGACGAATTTAAATGTAATCTGTGAAGAAACAAATAATTTGCACCTACAGGAATGTATATCATATATGGATAATTACGGCGTTCTCTCCTACTATTTGGTTTAATTGCATGCGTACATTTTCAGGGATGGAAAATTATATTTAGTAAGAGTCTTGTTAATGCGTGGGTATTAATATATTTTAATAGTAATTAGTCTACTATAATAGTAGTTATACATATTTGATATTGATAATCAATATATATTAATTGTTAATGATTGAAATTTTTTTATGTAATTTGGGGTGCTAAGATGGTCTGAAACCCGTGGGTTTAACTCAACCCAACTAGTTTTGGATTGGGTTGGGTTAGCTATATTTTAAATTGAGTTGGATATAGGTTGTTAATAGGTTTAAAATGAATTGTTAATGAGCCTAATATGGGTTTTTACTGGGTTCAACTCATAAACTAAAAAAAGAAAAGTAAAACAAATCCACAATTTTTTTTTTCGGTAAATGTAAATTTCATTAAACAAATATAGTACATCGGTACAATACAACATGAATGGCTAAGCAGTTACCTCGACAGGCCAAGGAATTCGCCATAAACGAAAAAGTGCATAAATACTAATAGAAGGAGGTAAACCACAACCCTTTTTCTCCATACACATACAGACACGCACAACTCTCTTTCTCCATATACTTTAGATTTTGGGTAAAAACAACGATATTTTTTTAGATTTGACATAATTTTGAATGTCCTTATTGTTTGAAAAATTACCGATACCCCTATGATTTTAACGGTCGCCTAATAATTATTCCATTTCATGAGTTTTTGTTAGGTTTTCATCTATTTTTTTGGTAAACTAACCAAAATGCACTAGTGAACTAAAAATTATATTTTTATTTATTTTATTAAAAAAATAATTTTTTTATTGACTAAGTGAATAATTTCTTTTATAATTTTTTAATTTTTTTCATCCACCCGTTCGACCTTTATATAATTTTTTAATTTTTTAACAAAAAAAATACAATAATGGCATAATTAACAATTTCATACCTCCATCCATGAATTATATAATTTCACTAAATATTAGAAGGACATTTGTAATTTTTCAAATAATGAGAGAATATTCATAATTATGTCAAACTTCAAAGGAGGTCATTATATTTTATCCTTATATTTTAATGTGATTTTTTTATTTCATATTACAACTTATGATTCTGAAGGTGATGAAAATGAAAATTGCCTCTCAACAAATTATAGAGAATTTGGTTGCACGACTTGGTGTTCATTCAAAATGAGCATCCAAAATTTTATGAATTACTTTGATAAAATACAGTATTTTGTTAGATATTAGTAGATTCTTTACTATATGATTTAACAAATGAATCTTAATATACATGTCATCAATCAGAAATGACGTGTGATACAAGTTTAGTCGTATTGCATTATAAGTAATAATTACCTTTTTTTAATAATTCAAATATAATCCTTTCTTCTTTTGATTGTCTGAAATTTTAAAACATTTAAATTCAAATTAATAATTTGGACACACTCACTTGAATCTGACCCATTTTAAAATCAATTTATTTGGATCCGATCCAAAACCAATATAACCCATTCATTTACCACCCCTAAATGTAATTATAACAAATTCGCTCAATTTAGAAGTAGAAAAATTAATTATGACGTGGGCGGCATGTACGAGGAGAGAGTGGCGGACAATCCAATCGCAGGAGACTGGTGTTGGGGCTTGGCCTACTGTAAGAAGACTCAGAGAATCCTTCCAAGATTTCAGTGAAAGAGAAACAGAAGAGTGATCACGTCATTCAGTTGTCTCTGCAATGATTGACTATGATGCACATGCTGCAGTTTTTATTTTTTTAAGAATATTTTTAAATTGACTATCGTTGATAACTTTATAAAATAATTTTTAATTTTTAAATCAAAATAAAAGATGCAATTTTATGCGATTGTGGGTGATTTTAATATTTATAATAAAAATAAGATATTGAAATAAAATAAGTGTTTGTATGTAGCAAGTAAGAAAAACTAACATTATGCACCCGAACACCCTTCACAGTTATAAGTATATTAGAATATAAGATGATATATATTAATCCAACAGGGAAATACTTAATCCAACAAAGGACAATAGTCAGTTTTAGAGAGAGTATAGGTAAAAGACAGAAAGACAGAACAAACACAAAGGGAAGAGAAAATAGACAAGTGGAAAAGGAAAGAGAGAAAAACAGAGGAGAAAACATAAATGAAAAATTGAGACAATCATCAAAATGGGCTTAAAAAATTAAATATTTTTTTTTAATAAAATCCAAATATATATTTTGCAAAAATGGCCTTTGAAATGTGGATCTTTGATAATATATCAATTTTGAGATTTATATAATTCGAATATGAAATTTTTCTAAAAAAATAATTATTTTATTGAATTATTATATATATAAAATTTAAAAAATTAGTTATATATTTAGCAGAGCAGTGCAGTTTGACAGTATTTTTAAGTTCTAAATTAAAACCAAACCAACAGTGCGATGCAATTACTCTAAATTTAATATTACGGTTTAAAAAATAAATAATGAAAAATGGTTCAATTTTAATTTTTTTTTATCACCCCTAAGATTTTCCATGAAAACGAAACACTCCAATTAATTGGGTCCATTTTAGGCAGATTTGTAACTTGTCTATTTCAGGTTTGAGGAATATGTGATAGGTAAATATTTATCTCACTTTATATTATTTTTATTTATTTTATGTTAGTTATTATAACTTATTTATTATTTTTAGTTATATAAATGTATTGATTGAATTGATATGCGGCTCAATTTATTGATATATTAATGTAGCTATATAATTACCCTTTCAAAAAACAAAAGTTGTGAATGTATAAAAATAAATGTGAAAAGTAGTATTTGGGAAAAAGAATTTAAAAAATATAATTTTTTCAACGTAGAAGTTAGTAAGAAGCTGCTTAATTTAAATAATTATAAATAATATATACTTGTTTTTAATAATAAGTTGATAAGTACTTATTTAACCTATTACAAACATCTCCTTAATATGCAAAAGTCGCTTTACATAATTTAAGTTCTTGAGTTTATAATTTATTTTTCCCCTAGATTCTGCCTAATACATAATTTTGATTACTGATTATGAGCCCACTGAGTATTTTAAAATGAGTTTATGAAATATTTGGATAAAATAATTAAAATTATTATTACTGATAAATTTATAATTAATTTGAAGAAATTTGTTAGGTTTTTAAAAATAAGAAGCAACTCACCACCTTTTTTTAAAAAAAGCTTATGAGTTCCTAATATTCATTTTTCAGTTTAATAAACTCTTTTTCTTTAAAAAAAAATTGCCCGTTATTTAAAAGGCTTTTGACCCGTGTATAAAATATTTGTGTCGCACTAATCCGATGTAAATCCTGTTTAAATCAAGTATATATGTACGTACCCGTCACATTCATACAATGAGAACTGCATCAATAGTTTGCATAAACCCATACAATTCGACCATATATACATACCCTTCAAGTCTCAACTGTAACTTTTGCTACCTTAATTTTCTTTACAAGTTTAACATTAAAACAACCTCACTGACTTAAGTATCATAAATGATAATCAAGACTTTCTTGATATAATTCTTACAAGATCTGTCTTACAAAATCATTTGAAGATAAAATTACAAGTTTAATCTTGTATTGGTCCGTCTTTCACACTGAAGTATATATCTTATTTGTTGTTTTGTAACTATAGGTTGTCAGGATTAAAATTGTTAATACAAGACTAAATGTATCGAAAAGGGATAAAATATGAGATGTTCGGAACTAAATTCATTTAAAAAGAACACGTAAATAGAATAAGTTATAGAACCAAAAATACTAACAACCTATAATAATAGAATAAAAAAATTCAACTTTTCCTTTCAAATTTTTATCGAAAGTATTCAATCTGATCTAGAATTTAAACTCGGACTTAGATCAGAATGTAAAGGAGCATTAAGTGACAAGAAATCTAGGTAAGATAACCAACTTTTAGAGTAGAGGTAGGGCGTGGAGGGGTGGGTATTCATAATATTGAAAACACGCACATTTTTAGCAAGTTGTAATAATTAGCTAATTAATTAGGGGCATTCTGTCCTAATAATTCCTAAAAAGACTGAAAGTGGAAGAAAAGACGAAAACAACTTTATAAAGGGATATTGCTAATTTATGTAAAAGTGGACAAAACCTTAACATAATTTGTGTTTGTCGAGGAACATCAACATATTATATTTTAATACGTAATTCAGACCATAATTTCAGGTTTAGCCGATTACTACTCTTGGGGATATGACCAATAATTGATTCCCTTAGGGTAAATTAATATCCACACATTTTAAGATTAGATTAAATTATATAAATATTTTATGTTTTTTTATAAAATTATACGCATACTTTATGAGGGGGTGTTTAGTAAAATTTTTTCAAAAGGTATTTGTGTAAAGTTTTATTATTAAATAGAAGTATATTTGTAATTACAGCTACAATTTTAAGGGTGTTTATAATTTTGCAAAGTATAGGACAAGTTTGTGTGATTAGACATAATCTCAGGAGATGTCAATGTAATTTGCCCTTAAACTTACTAGGCAGCACTTTTATTGTTGAAATACACTGAGGCTATATTTTGACCGATAAATTTGAGTTTGTGTGGAAATTTTGAAAAAAGAGATTTTGAATGATTTCATATTAAATAAATTTGAAATATATCCCAATATTGTTTTGGTTATAATTTAGAATGAAAATGGAAGGGCTTGAAATTTTCAGTAAGATAAAATTATTCAAATAAGTACAGTGAATTTTCTAATTATGGACTTAAAGAAATTTAATTTAAAATTTATCGATTCAAATACAGTATAAAAACTTTTCCCTCTATAAATTGCGAGAGAACACTTATCGAGTTACAATAAAACTTCTATAAATTAATAACCTTGGGACCATGAAATTTTATTAATTTAGAGAGATATTAATATATCGATAAATTAATATTTTATTAATTAAGAGAGAGACTTTTTAAAATCAACAAATTTAGTACATATGTATTGAAAATAAATGAATTCATATATGTTTCATTGATTATATTCATCCATCAACCAATTCTTTGTAACTAATTAAATATATTCATGTATAATATCAATTATTGTATACAATTAACTATTATATTCATGAACACATGTATCAATTTATTGGAACTACTTAAATATACATATTTACATTAATTAATTGCACTTAAATAACTATTATAGCCAATTAAATGTATTTGTGCATGATGAATGAAACACATATTATATAAATCTAAATATGAAAATAAAATAATTCATAACACCCATTCATTAATGATCAAATACGTAAAGCATAACAAACTTCATATTTAATATTTATGAATTATTAATTTAGAGTTTTAATGGGACTCAATATTTATAAAGGGATTTATCGAAAGATTATTATCTTATTATCTTATCGAATTTGATGATTTTTTACAAAAGCCCAAGTTGGGACCGGAAGATTTTATGATTTTTTACAAAGGCCTAAGTTGAATTTCTTTATAATATTTTTTGTCTTAACTATTTTCTGTATATTTTATCGAAATAACGATCAAAATCTACTGATTTATCAGAATAGTTAAATAATTTTATAAATAAATTGTCAATACATTAATCTTTTTACCAAATACTTCCACATGAACTTTTTAATTATTATTTTTAAATATTTCCAACTTTCACTTATTTAATTTTTGCAAACATTTCCGGATGTAGGGTGTAGGGTAAGCGAAGTAAGTGAAATTATTGGATGCCAAAATGAGGGAAGGTGTGGAGACAGCTGTAGAAGATCAGCACTCCCATTTATTAAACTATTTTTCGAATTCTAACCTGTCTTTCTACCCAACAACCCATCCTCCAACCTCCCAACCCCAATAATTTATAATCCACCATTACTTTTTTTCTCTTCTTTCCTTATTGTATACGCTAAATTATAATTGTTTGGATTCGTAATTATAAATACTTTTTTATGTTTTTGAAAACTTATTATAAATATTTTATTGTGATAGTTTATAATAGAAGTATTTGTTGGATGTGCGTTAATTTTATGAGAATAACTGTAATTATAATAAATGTCAAGAAAATTTATTATAATTTAGGGATGATTACACTTCCCTCCACTCTTGAGGTTTGGTTACATCTAACAAATAAGTCACATCGGTAGTTAAAATTCATTAAATTTACTGATATTAACAAAAAAATTTGATTTAAAATTTATATTTACCCTTGATTGACTTAAAATTGATTTATTGCAGGTCCAATAATTTTTTTCGGACTAAACTATTCTTACAACGGTGAAGATATACCTCCTCATATGCATTAACGCATGAAAATGTATAAAGATAATTTGGTTATAAAAAGATCTACTTGACCTTCTATAAGTCAGTAATAAGTTAATTAGGGGGTAAAAATATAGATTTTTTTTTCAAATTTTTTGTTAATATCAGCAAATTCAATGAATTTTAACCAACAGAGAAACTTATTTATTAGACGGAAGCAAACCTAAAAAATGATAGATATAATTTCTCAAACCACAAGAGATTTACGTATAATTACACCAATATAATTATTCCTATAATTTACCCTATTATATATCATCTTCACTTTAAGAGAAAACAAGCGCACAACGACTCCCAGATTTTTACAAGTGACCCATTCCCCAAAAAAATTAAGATATAACTATATGAAAATCAACACACAAATTATAAGGTAAATTTTAGTTTTATCAATATTATTCAAACTCGTTAGGAAAGATTATTTTTTGCATCATGTGAGCCGACTAAATTTACCATTTATTATCGTCAAGAATTAAGGCTTAATCATGTAAAAATTAGTATACCGATCGGGACATACGTTAGATACACTAACTATAGTTTTAAAATATAATTTTAAGATCTAAAATAGTTCCTAAAAGATTATGACATTATAATTTGTGAGACTTTTAACAAAAATCAACTAAAGTATCTTCTAAATCAAATTTATATCAATGGACAAAATTCTGAGAAAAGAAAAAAGAAAAAAAGGAGCAAAATTCCGATTTTGACCACCCACTACTTAGTTTATCAAAGGGTAGCTCCGTTGTAACTAAGCTCAACTCAATTTACAGTATTATACACAAAAAGGAATTCTCTACTCGCAATTTCCCAAACTACCCCTACTCAGGTATTGCACTCAACCTCGCCGCGAACTTCCCTCTTCCGCCCACTCCTCCTCCACACCTCCGCCTCCGAGATCCACTCTCCGCCACTTTTCTAGGTGGCTTCATTCCTTTGTCGCCGGAGAACACAACAATATTACGGCGGCACGCGCATTTGGCGCTGCAGTTACCGCTACTCTTACTGAGAGCCGAGCTGGCTTTAACTGCCAATGCGGCCATCTCCTCCGCCTGAAGGCGGCGCTTCAGCCTGGTCAACGGCAGAGCGAAATAGAGCTGACCCGGCTGCAACTCCTCGTCGTCATTGACAGCCGACAAGACGTCGTCGAATTCCATCTCATCGGAGTTACAGATGAAACAGGCGGGGTTCTTCTGTAGAACGTAGGAGACCTTGACGGGGTACGGGAACTCCTGCAGTCTTCCGTCGGCCGATATTAGCTTAGCCGTAGCTACAGCAGTCGAATCGCAAGAACTGCATATACCCATACTCGCTTTTTTCTGAAGTTTCTCCTCCTTTTTATCTGAAACTGGGCATATATATATATATATATTGAGTGGGAGAGAGAGAAGGGGTATAATGGGGAATTCAAGTAGGAGGAGGACAGTTCAGGGAGAGAGAAATGAATGAAGAAATTAAAGGGAAAAAGGCGATTTTTCATGTATTTAGATTTTGGAGCAGTGGGGCTAGGGTGCCAGCCTGTGAAGCTTGTGGGTGACAGGTTGTATGAGGGGAGTACAGTGACCCACGTTTCTTAATGAAGTTACCAAGAGAGAGGCATTGGACCTTTGCTTTGTCCTTTTCCTTTTCTTGTATTATTATTTACTAAGCTGTAACAATGATCAAATTTCATTTATATATGTTTATTTAATATCACTTAATTTTATTATTTAAATATTTTCAATTATATAAAAAAATTTCTCAAATATATTTAGGATGTTAGTGACTGCATATGTTTATAATACTAACCCAACTAAAGAGTTAGTTTAATGCTTTAGGATCGAATATTGTGGCATCATTAATGTGTGATCAAATGTATATCTTGATTTTATTTTTTTCTCCAAAGGTAAAAAATTTAATTTTGGGAGACTCGATATATGGTATCTACTTGGATTTGCTATAGTTTATAACTATCTGTATATACTTAAATGCAATACTACATTTGTTACGAAAATTAAAATCGTTACGTAGATTCAAATAAAATATTTTTTTTTGATATATTAGAAACTTGGTTTTCGATATATTCCTAGTCTAGTAGTGTCTACTACGTGGATCTATTGTAAGGAACCAAGATTGCCAAATAGATTGAGGTGCAATAGGTTCTTTACAGATCTTTTATTTGTTGGGATCGAAAAATAACACATAAGTTTAGACTTAGTGCTCCTTAAAGGGAATGTAGAGCGTCAATTATTACATAAATTGTGGGTTGCAAAAGCCCTTATATTACAAGTCAATATTACATAAATATTAACAAATATACAGATCTAACAAATATCGTAAAGATAAAATGATAATAAGAGAAAGATATTTGGCTCAGAGGGCCAAATCCGATAGGGGTAGCCCACAACCATCAAGGCTGCTAACAACTCACTGGTTTCTAAACCCAAATCGCACCACTAAGCCCGTTCCACAAAGGACCACTCACGGTTTCTACTAAGGATAAGATTTACAAAGAACTTTTGATCAGAAGAGAGAAAGAAATAGAATGTATTCTGGTTCAATTCGTTCTATTCACCAGAAGCTTTCGAAGGAGATTTATAAAAGGGTGTCATTCATGGTGGTGAGAGAGAAGAACGGAAAAAGGAGAAAAACGAGATGAGAAAAGATGATGGTGGAGATTTCAAAGAGCGCAGGAAGAAAGAGACGAGGAGGCAAGAGAGAGGGAGGGAGAATTAGGTTTAGGATTTGACTAAAAGAGAGAAAACCTTTATTTAAGAGAAATAGGGTCGGGTGAGTGGTCCGAGTAGGGGAATGAGTTAAGCCATAAAAAATGAGCCATGTTGGTGCAATGCGCAGCCATCCAGATGAGGGCTTGGAGGTAATTTCGGGTTAAGCCTACCACAAAAGTCATGGGGCATATTTTACAACACATATAACATATATATAATTTTATAATAAACAAATCAACATATAATACATTCCACGAAATAAAATGGCGAAAACGTACAACATTCATCCCACAACTCAGTAATGTTGAGTGGATCACTAAATTTTATATTATTCGTTCTTCATAAAATCAAGAACTTTAATTATTTGGTGGAAGAAGAAAGGTAGGAGGGGATGAAATGAATTGAATCACGTGATATAACTATATGTATGGGATGGGTGGGTTAAATTAAGTTAAAATAAATTAATGGTGGGTCTGCAATACCTAACAAGCACCGGTCGATAAGTGAGAGTGCACCTTTTTAGTAAAATTTGAAATATATATATATATATATATTATATATTTTTTGATGAGCAGTCACCGGTAAGCCACGACAAAACCATCAATCCTGATAGTGATCATTCCATTCACAAGATTCCATTTGGTGGGGGGTCTATCCATAATTGGATTTGACTCTACCCACGGGAAAAAAACAAGAACCCCTCCACTCCTCTCCCGACTACACTCTCTCGAGCTATTATTAGGTTGTTCCTTTCAAATTAATACCCCTCATCACGTTCCAATTCTTCGTTTCATACAGTTAAATATACATTCTGATTTGTTGTTTGATTCCTATATAGTTACATTTAAGTTTTTATCATTCGCAAATCAATTATAAAAATTTCGATCGACACGTATATGACAGTCCTGATTTTTCATTTATGTATCCAAACATAAAATGTTGATCAATTTTTTAATTTTACATTCAAGTTCCACTTATACGCAGATATTTATAATTTTTATAGTAATTTTTTTTATCTTTCTTTTTAATTTTGAGAAATTAAAATGATCTTTTAACATAAACATTTTTCATTTCAATTCTGTAATAATTTATATATATGACGGCAAAACTAATAAAAATTTACATACAAATAACTGTAATTGGGAGAATTAGGGTTGGGAAGTTGTGATTTGATTGGGTGTTAGATGCATGGTGATGTAATATAGGTGGTGCAGTGGACCACACAGCTAGGATAGCAGCCAAATTAATTAGATGGCTAACAAAAAAGTCGTTGGAAACTGTAGCAAAAGATACGTCTAAATCCACTTATCAAATTCGGCCATCTCTCAACCACAACTTTCCCAAAATTAGTGTATCCTACTAATTACTGCCTAATCCCATCCTAATTTCTATTGCCCTATTAATTAAAACTCAACCACTTCAATTTTACCACTAATCCATGCTTAACTTTGCTAATTAAAGCATGTTTATGCTTATCATTTTCTCAAATTCATCTTCAGATTCTGTATGAGATGATCGTTTAATATGATATTAGATTAGAGTCAAATCAAAATCATCAAACAATGAGTCCCATCTTTTGAGTTTGAGTCGCCCACTTATATATATTAATTAAAATACAAGACATAATATAATTTGTAATTAAAACAATATCTAGAGCGCGAAACTCTTACAACATTCCTAACAATTACATTCCCAAAATTTTAGGTCCGAATGGACTTATAAGTAAATAATTAATACTTAGTATTCTTATACTATTGATGGCAAAATTTTATTTTTACTTTCTGCAACTATATAAAGGCCGTAAGTTTAATAATTTCGACATATTTCATATTGTAGATATCTGATGAACAAATTTCGTCCTGTAGTTAATAATGCAAAACACATTTTAATCCTCTAATTTATTAAATATGACACTTTAGTCATAAATTTTTCGACGTGTCAAAAACTATTAGATTTACAAGGCTGAATATCTCTTTTTAATTGCAATACCCCTATAATTATATGACGAAAAATGAAATTTTGGGTGCTGTTGATTTAATTGACACAGGAAAGTTCTTTTTAAAGAAAAATATTTAAAAATTAAACACAAACGATATATTAGATAGTATAACTTTGATGTAGTCGAGGTTTTTTGCTAAAGGATTAAATCGAGATTTTACCACGACGAAATTGCACACCAGGTGAAATGTAATTTCCGCAAAATGTGTAAATTTCAAGAGAATGAGGGTCTTGTCAATGAATAGTAACTTGGATTAAAAAATTAGTATTTTGGTATTTATAGTGGTATTGGCAATTATATGGTGTGACGGATTGTATTTGCTTATGGTGTGTCTTCTACCTATCCAATTACTCTTTTACCCTTACAATTTTTATATGTATTTTTTACTAATGTATATCAAACTTAAATAATAATTTAAGAAAGATGAATAGTGTAGTGAGATTCCAAGACTATAAAAACATATTTTAATTGAGGTGGTATTTATGGAGACTGAGGTAGGAAACGTGGCAAGTTGGTATTTGGATCCACTGCAAAAAGCCTTCCCCCTTTTTAGACAAGCAAGTGCGGGTATTTGGATCCAGTATACCCAACAACCCGACAACCCTCTGCTGCCCCTACCCACTTATAATTTTTCATTCACTACCCACCTACTAAATACAACTACATCTAAATTATTAAATTTATATGATCGTTTAACATATTTGAAAGAAATTTATATGAGCTTAGAAAGTACCACCTTGTATTTTATAAGTATTAGAAAGCGAATGGGTTTTTGTCTTTATTAATCATGAAATTTCTACCGTTTTAATTTTTAGCCATGATAAATGTTTGGCCACCCCCTTAGGAAAACCACGACCAACAACCGTTATGTAGTTGTGATCAATAACTATTTGCTACAGGTATTTGTTATTAACCATGGAAATTAACTATAGTTAAATGTTATAATTCTTCTAGTGACAAAAAAATGATAAATTTTTTTATTTATTTTAAAATTATATTTTGTAAAATTTCACCATGCTAATTGTAAAAATTTAATATAATTGGCATTTCATATGTTCCATTTATAATAATCAAACACTTCAATAGCTATTTAAGTATAGATAAAATTTAATATTTTGTAAGCAAATCCACTTGGATTACAATTTACCTCTTGAGAATTTCGAATCTCAAGAATCATTAATTATTATTTAATTATAACTCACACATCCTCCGTCTTATATATTCTTTTTTTTTTATTATTATTGTTATTATTTCTACAATTATTTTAGACCCAATAATTCTGATATTTCTATGCCTGCTGGAATGTGTATATATTTGTTTGGTCGGACCAAATACATTGGGAGACATGAATTATGTTTTAATATTAAGATCTTAATTGACTGCTTGTATTACATTAAAAGAAAGTGGGCCGACATGCCTGTTAACTCTGCCTGCCCTGCCAACTATGTCTTACTCGACTGGTAAGATTGATGTCTTATAATCAAAATGTTCGAGTCCCACAAATTTGAGTACATAGTCTGATTCTACAGTAGATTTTTCGTTTTCTTTTAACACATTCGTTGAGTTGTAAATATTAATAAATATTTAATTAATTTTGAATTTGAATATATTGAATAATGTAATGAATGAAATATTATTTTAAAAGAAAAAACCCCACCCTATCCTTGAACCTTCCTTGAAATGAATTACGTGAAAAATTAATAAAAAAAAATTAGAATAATTAAATCGTATTCTTGGATATCAATGATTAAATGTCTTAGCTAGCTAGATGCTTGATTTTTTTTCTCACTATTCCAAATAAATGCGCATGCATGCATGTGCTTATACAATCAAGAATGTCGGATTAATTCATCCATAATTAATTATAATTCACTAAATATAATATATATATGTACAATATAATTTGAAAAATAATTTAAATTGTTGCTAGTACACCTCATTCTTACTCTACATTAGACTCATTACATTATTAATTTAGTTTAATCGAAAGTTTCCGTCCAAATTAAAATTTTTTGTATCATACATTAATTTACCTAAACACAAAGTAAAGTGATATGCTGATGTTTTTTTAAATAAGATTTAATTTATTATTATATTGATTAAATTCAAGACATCGATATATTTAAATTAATAAATATAATTGAAATAAATAAAAAAACAAGACCCTATTATAAAAAATAAACTGTAAACCCAAATTCTCGGAATTGGACCGTTAAAGTAATGACTATTGCAAGTCAATGGTTTCATTATAAGTAGAAACATTCTAGTTGGCAACGTCGTTACATTTTTAGTCTAAGCAATTATTTTGTCCAAACAGGCTAGGAGGAATCATAATGTATAATTTACAAAATAACTAATGATATTAGAAAAAAATATAATTTTTTATTATAATTAATTATTATTAGTTAAAGAAAAAAAATTTAGCAAATAGAAATTAACCATGACTGTGCAACGACCATTAATTATTATTTTTGAAATTGAGGTTAAAACACTAATTATAAAGTCATGAAAAATATTTTACGTATAATAAAAAATATAAGACAAATATTGATGATTAACTGTGGCCAAAATTTATATATTTGCGTTGATTGTATTTGATCATAATTAATAATATTAATTTACCATGATTTAACATCATCGGTATTTATAGTATAGAAAAAATTGAATGTTTTGTAGTATAATTAAGACCAAGACCATATCCCATTTTTTTTTCTTTTTATAAATTCGACTATTAATATAAATAATAAATTGACAGAAATGTTGTCTACCTATTTATTTTGTTGAAGACAAGACAGGATCTATTATGGATGCATATTAATGCATGCACGTGCACACGATTGGTTCCGATGTATTTGTATTCATTTCAGACATTAATGTCTCTAATTTGACCACCGAAAATAATAAAAAACGATGACATTTTCTTTTTATTTAATTGGAGTGATTATTGTATAATTATATTAATATATTGTGCGATATATTGATTCGATCAATACGTTAATGTTACAAGAAATTATAAAATAAATTATAATAATCTATATAAATTAAAGTAAAAACTCACAAATTCTCTGAAATTCAAACCTATAACCTCAAATTTGTTAATAATTTGAAGTATTAATTGCAACATTGTTGAATAGGAGTTCATGAATTGGAAGTTCATATTATAAATGATAATAAACATTAACTTTTATTTTGTTTAAATTAAAATTTAAAGTTAAAAATGTATTTGTCTAAGTCTAAATAAAAATAAAAATTAAAGGGTCTGAACAAACATATGGTCCATATCCACTGAACGTCACATAATTTGCTTATAGGGAAAGTATCACGTAAGTTCCTTTAGACGATGCATCAGATTTTGACATATATTTTTTTTGAAATTAAAGTTATATATGTCAGTTATTTACTTTTGGACATATTTCTTTTCTATTACATTATATGCACATATCCATACGTAAGATATATCACACAGCATTTTTTTTTTTATTATTATATCTAGACCATGTCTAATTGAATTCAATAATTACATAATTACTGTAATATTCTACTTGTTAATGATTGATTACTCACCGTAAATTATATATTACTTACAGGACAAATACATTAATTATATTTATCGTATAGCTGGTTCAAGTCTAATTAAACCCTAATTGAACCGCATGTGTTGAAAAAATTATATATTATATATAGTAAAATACAGTCACTCCCAACGTACGGGGTCATTTGTACTTTGTCCCCAAACTTCATTTATTTATTTTTAAGCACTCCCCCACCTAACATTTTGATTTTAATGCACTTTACAAGAAATAATAACGGAATATTTTGTCTGATGATGACTTTGAGTTCGATAAAATTATAAGGATTAGATGCAGACATCCCCTATGTATAAAAGGTTATTAATTTGCACATTGCCCCCGACCTTTGTGTAAAATAATAAACAAAATGATCAATTAAAAAAAGGAAAAGAATGGAGAAAAAGGTTGGTAAATGGAGACTATTTACAGAAAGTTTAATATATAATATGCAGATACACAATTTCACTTACAAGCCAAATGTAATGTCGGCTTCGATTGAAACACATACATAGCCTTGATGATGTCGCACATACAAAATACACACGATTTGTTTTTCTTTCTTTTTTGGATTTGATTTCGCCTCTTTTTATACAATAGGAGTACATTTGGTATTGTTGTGAAGTTGCACTCTTTCGTGATTTTTCATCAACTGGGTTGTTGGAGTTCGGTTTCCTCATGTGGGTCAGTGAGTTTTTCTTGTTTTATTATTTAGATTTTTCCCAATGATTGTAACATTCTTTTGATTTTATGGTTATATTGAAACTTTTGTTTGTGAATTGAAGTTTAGAGTTTTTTTGTCCGATTTAGGGATTTCACATATCTGATGTTGTAGAAAATTGATGGTTTTTTGCTTTGATTTTGGTTTGTAATAAGTGGTTTGTCAGAAAAGTAGGCATTGGAAAAAATTTCATCTTTTAAAAGATTGGGAGCAAAGTGTAAATAACCCATATGTTGGGGGTATCTGCATTTAACCCTTATAATACTCAATCCGAAATCATCCTCAAGTACGTGAATACAGGTCGGACAGAATTATCCCATTATTATTTTTCAAAAAATACAAAGCGCAAGAAAATTAACAAAGTGCAAATGACCCCATATGTTAGAGTGTCTACATTTTACCCTATTATATATGAAATCTTTCTTACACTTATGAACATAAATAAATCGAATCAAGCCAAACACATTATTATTCAAATTTATTTGAATTATTACTAATTTGAAATATTCATGTTTGAATTTGTTTTGATTACTGATCGAATCGACTCAAACAAGTTTCAATTGAATCGAACACATACAAGCCGAGCTCAAGTACATAATCTGAGATACACATGCAAGGGGTAAAATTGAGTTTTGGTACCATTAAAAAAGATTAGTTTTATTTTTGGTACCACAAATTTTGCAAGTTCGAATTTTGGTACCATTAAATCAAAAAATAAGTATTTTTTGTACCAATTTAACGGCAGAGCCCATGTGCCGTGCACATGGGTCTTAACGGCAGTCAACCTCACAATTTTGGCGGGAAAAGTCACTTGAGTCTGAGAAAAAGAAGGGAAAATTGGTCTTCCAATATTTGTTTTGGTACCATTAAACCTAAAAATAAGTTTTTTTGGTCCCATAAAGTCATGTGCGGCGCAAAATAAGTAATAATTAACACATTCCAAAATAAAAGATAGAATCCATAAACATGAAGCAAAATATATTGGTTATAAATACATGATTTGAGCTAATTGAAACCTGGTTTGACAAAAAATTGATAAAACCCACTTGACAAAATATATGCATAGCAATGCACAATTTTTCGCTAATTGAAACCCGCCAAAAGACTTCAACCTATACAGGTATCTAACCTATTTCTAGATGTCTTTTCGTTATGAAACTTTTTATAAAGTTTTATTACCTAATATGTATAATACTTGTTAATTTTCAAAATTTTTGGAGAGGTAAATCTATAAAGTTCCTTGAATTATGCTATACGGTAGTGCCTTTCTCTGCAGAATTGTACTATTTATAAAATTATATAATAATTTTAAATAGTTTTATAATGATTTGTTATTTTCTGTATTAACTAATATGAGTCTTGAGTAACATAAAATTTATAAGATTTTTCTATGGATGGCCGAATTTTAAAAATCCATCCATGTAAACTATGAGTCTGTATTGTAGTTATTTTTCAACTCGATTTTGCAAATTCTTACACCTATTTGTTCAACTAAATTTTATCTTATGTATTTTTATATATGTTATTCAATACCTTTATCACTTTTTTTAAGATTTTCAAAGCCATATACTAAAATATATAGGTTGAAGTCTTTTGGTAGGTTTCAATTAGCGAAAAATTGTGCATTGCAATGTACATATTTTGTCAAACCAGGTTTCAATTAGTTCAAATTGTGTATTTTGTAACCAATATATTTTGCTTCATGTTTATGGAATCTATCTTTTATTTTGGAATGTGTTTATTACTTATTTTGCGGCGCACATGACTTTATGAGACCAAAAAAGTTTATTTTTAGGTTTATTGGTACCAAGACACTATGAAATGTTGGAAAAATAATTTTCCCTCCATTTTTTCAGACTCACGTGATTTTTTCAACCAAAATGGTAGGGTTGACGGCCGTTAAAGCCCACATGGGCTCTGTGGTTAAGTAGGTACAAAAAATGTTATAATTTTTTATTTAATAATACCAAAATTCGAACTTGCAAAATTTGTGGTATTAAAAATAAAATTAATCTTTTTTAATGGTATCAAAATACGATTTTACCCCAGATGCAAGCATATGTTATTATGTTTTCACCAATTAAATGGAACTCGAACCGAGCTTGAAAACTTAGAGATGAAACTTTTTATTGAAGTTTAATTGGTTAAGTTCAGACAAACTTAATATGATTGATTGATCTCAATCGTACATGGAGCAGTTTTATTATTAATTTTTTTTTAACGCAAATTACAACTGACAACAAAAAGACTTGCCATCCAATCATTTAAGTGGAGGTTCCAAGCTACACCCAAAATCGAGTAGTTCACCAGAATGGGGCTCTTGAAGGGATTCCTTTCCTACTCCTCTTGCGCATGGTGGACCTGGCCAATAAGGAGCATTCTTCAGTACCTGCTCTCCTCTTCCTCTTCTGCATAGGCTGCTTCACCTCCTCTATTTCCATGCTGTTTATCATGCTACTACTACCCATCATATTCTGCCACAAAACAATTACTCAATTAATTAATTAAAATTAAAATACTATATATTTCGACCAATCTACTAACTTGACTATTAGAGTGATTTGGCCGTACAGAGTACAACCCGTCAACTCTGACTGACTTTGTTGTGATTGACGTCAAATCATCTAATTTCGTTTTCATCATGGGACTTAAAATATATAAAACTTAAATCACAATATATAAGAACATGTATATATATATATATAGTAATAGTAATAGTATATTAAAGAAAAAAATAAAGTGAAGATGATATTATTGTTATAAGTAGGTGTAGGTAGTATTATCTATACCTTGCAAGCAATAGAGCAAAAGAGATAGTTGGAATCCTTGAGCTTCTTTGAGCATGTCTGACATTTGGGATGATCATGTGTATGATGATCTTGAAGGACCCCTTTCCCGCAGGGTTTGAGGTAGAAAATGTCCTTGCCGTTGATCTTGTACACTTGAATATCAGATGCATCCATATGCTTTTTAAAATTTTTAATCTCAATCGCAGCCCTCCGTGAAGCCGAACAAACCTTTAAATTGAGAAACAAATTTAATGTGGTTGATGGATCAAGAAACAAGAAAATTCATGAGGAAATTGAATGCAAGTATTGATGAATGAGGTACTTGGAGAGAGATGTGGCCCTGGTGGAGTTGGGAATGCTGGTGTTTCCAGCAGGTCTCGCAGACAGGTTTTCCCATGCAGACGGCGCAGAATACAGTGTTGTACTGGTGGATGTGGTGTTCGCACTTTTCTTCCTCGTAAAAGGGGATTCTCAGCCACGACTCCAGCCATTCTGGCTTTCCTGCACTACTGCTGCACATCACCATTCTTATGAAGTACATATGATCAGTATGATAATAATGGGGGTGGGTTTGGTGTTTAGGGTTTATGCATGAGATGATATATATATATATATATATATATATATATATAAGCTTAGTAGAGATATGGCGGTTATTCGCGGGTTTTCAGGTGTTTGTAGTTTACGAGAATTGGGTTTTGTTTTCCTAATACAAGGGTGATTGTATTAATGGAAAGAAATCCTGATAGTTACAACTTCTAACCACTTTGAAAACCTTCCCACGTCAACCAACTTGGAATCCTACGCATTAAGTAGTATTAATCTTGATGTATGTTGCCTTATATATCACACCCATTTAATTCTTTTCTTTTCTTTTTCTAATTATTTTAGTAGTTGCATATAATTTTTAAACAGTCTTTTTTTGCTATTTTAACACTTTGGGTTCTATGATTTTATAAATACACCCATTTTTTTAAAGGTAATATTATTAACCAAATGAATGAATGCAGAATTAAAAGTTTGATGATGGTGCCTGACATATTGAGTTCGTCCTTGAATGAAGGATAGATTAATGCATGATAAATTTGAGATGAGATCATGATAGGATATATTTGTCTTTTGTTTATTTAGATGGACAGAAGCAAGAATTAATGTGTGATTATATAATCCCATGTTTATTATATTAATGGTTAGGATTCAGGACAAATTTTTGAATCTTTTAATAAGATAAAATTTCACGAAAACCATATGTCAGTCAGTCAGTCTCATGTATGTATGTATACGCCTTCAGAAGCTCTGTTTTGCAAACATGGGAATGGCTTGCATCGTTACACATCAATTTGCAAAATCCACAGCAACTGCTGATCAGTTCCAGTGGCGAAACACACAGGAGCGAATGAACCCAAACCAGCATTAGAGACCCGACACAGCCTTGCCCTTTTGTGTGTTATTACAACATCCAATGCTGCAGCAGGAGCAGGTGAAGTTGCATTCACCTCAGCATCACTATCCTTCAAATCAGCTTTTGGGTGCATTCTTCAGCAGTAAGTGGAGCAAGTTGCCTGCTCATTCTTTTGTCGTAGGTTGTGCTTATGCCCTTCACTCTTAAAATGCTCTCTCTCTATACTCTTTCTCATCACCAACAAAAGCATTGCAAGTGCTGCATTTTTGTTTGTTTGCTTTCCGCAAGAGAGTGATTGAAGAGAGAAATGAAGAATAATCTTACTCAACCGATCTGGACCGTGGGACTATTAATCCCACCTACTTGGGATGGGATTATAATCAGCCCTTTATCCCTCACAATCGCAGGGCAGCCTTATTCCTTATCCCGGGCTGCTGAGTTAACAGAATCTATAGAATCATCTGTAGTAGAGTTGCAGATGTTCACTGCAGCAACTTATTGTTCTCGAGTTGTGGATGCTGAAATCTATCCTGATAATTAATCCATGGGGGATACAATTTATCTCAAGTTCTCATAACAGTCCCATATGTTCTCTGCTCAATTTTCTATTGCTTGGATGCAAAAAGTTGCACACTTGAACTCGGTTAAGATAAAGCTACTTTTCTATGAGAAAGTCTTGAATGGAATCTCAGTTATGAGATTTTCCCTTGACCACAGCCAGTTTTCCGACCCAGAATGCATTGACATACCGACAATATTTCTATTTCTTTTGGTGAGTCTTCCAACTTTAAGACTTGCACTACAAAGATGTCGGTCCTGCATAATTGACATCAACTTGTAGCATTTCATATAAACAGATATTGGAATGAAGTCTAGTTGTGGAGTACATGTTGGGAAAAAAGTTTGCAAAAGTTCAATCTACACTTCAACGGGCATATTACCTCAGAGTGGCAAGGGACTGATGAAGCAATTGAACCAATGTGAAAGTCTTTGATGGATCTTAGGTTCTTTTGCTAAAGAGTCACAACCATACTAGGCAAGGATGAATGCCTTTAATTCTTAGCTCTAGATTTCCACAGCATCTAAAAAGTCGCCTCTTAGACCATATACATCACTTTCAGACTTTAAGTGATCTTTCATTTGATTGAGTATTGTGTAGATAAGATTCGAAGATTCATGTTTGTTATCGTCGACCATAAACTCAGAAACGTGGCCACCAACTTTAATGGAGCTAACTGCATCACTCTTTCTGACACCATGGTCCTTCATTAGTTTCCTCATCTTCTTCATTTCATCCCACTGTTGAGCTTCACAGAATATGTTTGACATAAGTACGAACAAGCCCCCGGCATATGGTTCCAACTCTAATAGTTGCTTCAAGACCAGCTTTGCAATTGAGATGTTTCGGTGAGTTCTACATGCACCAAGCAAAGTACCCCAGATAACTATGTCTGGCTTCATATCCATTTTCCCAACCAGTGCAAGTGCCTCTTTGAACAACCCTCCACGACCAAGAATATCAATCATACAAGCATAATGCTCAACATCATATGGTATGTTATACATACGACCCATTTTACCAAAGAAATATCGTCCAATTTCAACAAGACCACAATGACAACAAGCAGAAAGTAAGGCGCTAAAGGTTACTGCATCTGGCCGAATCCCACCAGCCTCCATCTCTTGAAAAAGTTCAATTGCTCTATATCCATAACCATGCAATGCAAGGGCATTCATTACAGTATTCCATGAAACAATATTTTTCTCCGGCATGTTTAGAAAGACATCCAGTGCTTTTTCTGCTGAACCACATTTTGCATACATGTCTATAAGGGAGTTACACAAAGTAACAGTAGGTTGCACGCTATTAACATGCAAATATTCATGCAGTTTCTTTCCTGTAACTAAATCACCAAGTTGACCACAAGCTGAAAGAACACTAACTATTGTAGTCTCGTCCGGAATCATACAAGAATCACACATTCTATAAAACAATTCTAGAGATTCCTTATAGTAACTATTTTGGAGATAACATGAAATCATTGAATTCCAAGAAACCACATTTTTCACCGGCATTCGGTTAAAAGTTCTCTCAGCGCATTCAACGAGTCCATGTTTAGCATATGCACTAACCATGGAGGTCCATGAAACCACATTTTTTTCAACCATTCGCATAAAAACTCCTTCAGCCATCTGCAGCTGCCCGCACTTAGCATACATATCCAGTAGCGCATTTTGCAAGAAAACATCAACAGTAACCCCATTAATTTCAATATACCAATGAACAGATCTCCCCAACTCCACATCACAAATTCTAGAACAAACTGAGAGCAAACTAACAAAAGTATGACCATCAGGCTCCACCCCTCCTTTCCTCATGCTACTAAACAGCAAAAATGCTTCTTTCCACCAACCCGTTTTTGCATAACCGGTGATCATCGAGTTCCATGAGACTAAAGTCCTAAACTCCATAAAATCGAAAACTTTTCCTGCACAGTCAATCTTTCCACACCCAACGTAAAAGTTTATTAACCCATTCTGCACGCATATATGAGACTCAGAGAAACCCAGTTTTACAGCATGTGAATGAACCGAAACCCCTTCCAGGTATGCCTTCTGCAACGCACAAGCCTTCAGTATAAAAGGAAAGGTAAACTCATTCGGGAAAATACCTGAACAAACCATATTTTTGTAAAGAAAAATTGCCCTATCTGACTTTTCTATACTCGAAGAGGCCCTTATTAAGGTATTGTACATGTGCCGATTCGGGTGGGGAATTTTTTCGAACACATAATGTGCGTATAGGAGGTCGCCCAAAGAAGAGAGAGCGCAGAATGAAATGAGTTTGCTGAGGGAAATGGTGTCGTGGGTGAGGCCCCGGAGGATGATTTGGGCGTGAAGGGTTTTGAGTTGGCTCATTGACGAGCATTTTTCTATGAAGGAATGAAGTGTTTGCTGTAGTGAATAAGAAGAAGAAGAGTTGGAGTTGAGGGTCACGGAGGTGTGTAGGAACCGAGACAAAGTGAGCTTGTTCACTTGTTTGGGAAATTTAAGCATTTCTTGAAATTAGGTTTCCAATGTTTTGTTTTTTAAGGATGCATGAGAAGGAAATTTAACAGGACAGTGTATGGGGTGCCAGGTGGAGAAAAGAACAGCTGACTTTGTTTCTGTCATTTCAAGTATGATCGTTTTAATAGGAAGGCATTTTCTGCACGAGAAATTTATGAATTTGTAATCATGTAAAACTTTAAATTGTTCGAATAGTACATGATAATACCATATGTAATATAACAATTGACAGCTTATTTGAGTACAAACGCATGTGGACGGCATCACACGAAAAGTAACAGATCGCATAATAAGTGCATTTGCAGTCTAATTCACTTCCACTTTTGCCTTATTTATTACAAAGTTTCATGGGGCAAGAGCATGTTAGCTATACAATTGGGATACTAAAGAGATGCATGCAATACACAATCTTCTCAGGATTTCCCAATCACTTCTACACAAGCCCAATGGCATAAATTGGGCGTACAGATGAACTACACAGAAGGAAGAAGCCAGAGATTGAAGAGCAGCGAGGAGAACAGCAGACACCAGGACAAGAAAGCCATAGCAGCAGCCAGTTGATATCTAATGCACATATTTCCCATGCAGAAAGGGTCTCTAGACGAAAGCAAAAGCTCAGTCACGCTAGCAGCCGAGGTAGAAGCAGCCAGGGACAAAAGTGAAAGAACCTGTGAGAGAATTTTATATCTTTAGTATTAGTTCATCAATGATGCTACACATAAAAGATGGTGTCGAGGATGAAAACGAGAAGGTGTGTACCCAATCTCCAACGATGACAATTGAAAGTATCCCAGGTGGACGAACTGGATGTTTGACGCAAATAGAGAATGCATCCACAAGTGCCAATGTTGAGCTCCATGGAACCACCAAGCCCATAGCCGTAATCAAGAAGCTGCAAGTTGAAAGGATTAAGGCAGATGTCAGAGAATAAAAGACAATGATTTTGCGGGCGCAGCGCTGACTTCTATTGCATGAAAAACAGTAGCACAGTAACTAAAAACAACTAGTATTGAAATAACAGTACAAAAACAACATTAAGCTATGGGGACAGTGCTGATACAATTTAGACCTCTATACTAGCAAGAATGGACCAGATTAAGAAACAACCAATCAAACTTGCTAAATTCTTACCTTTCACTTATCAGCATTCTTACATTCTTCTCTTTTATTTGGTTGTGGAGGAATGGGGTTCTTTAGACCTTACTTCCTGGGGCAGATTATTGACAGATAATCAAAGCTACAGCCAAGAAGGTTTTACTGTTAAGAACTAATACTTGACGTGCATGATTTCCTCCAAGACTTGTCCAGATATGTTTGATAATAGCATTTAAAACCCGGCCTCAACCTGTAATATTTGCCATTTTAAAGTTCACAGAACGTCTCATCTGGAATTCTTTCTCGTGTGCCATTTACCAGTAAACACAAAAATGGGTTTATGTTGCATCCAAACTCCAGTTCATTCCTACAACAGTCTTTACTTCATATAGAAAAATACTAGTCCATGATGTTTCTTAGAGAAACCATAGAGTCTAATTGACGCCTCAAGTTCTAGACTGACCATCTTACCAAAGTGTTAGTTTTAGCCACAAAAAGCTTTGCAGTTTCCAAAAACAGAATTTTCTTGTGTACGACAAATAGACGCTACATTTAATACCTTACGTCACTAACTAAACCTGCAGCGGTGCTTTCTTATTCAATGGTCATGCTGACTTGACGTTAACTTATGTGCCGCAAAGGGAATGCCACGTGATCACTGATCTCCAGTCAAGCTTCCCCCCCGTGGTCATTTATATCCAATCAATTGCCTTACAAACAAATGACTCATTGATCAAGTGTATGCATAGTTATCGATCCACAAATCTTGCGACACGTACTTGAACACAAATAGACACAAAGGCTGATGTACCATGTTCCTGTTATTATTATCATAAATATGAAAGTGATTCAAATCACTCACAACTGAAGTAAAACTACCATCACATTGGGCAATAGCATAATACTATAATCACTAAGGTGCAGCCATAAAATTGAATTGCACAATCTAATTGACCACTTTCAAGTCCTAAATTTCTCAATTCTTTTCTTTGTCCATTCATCGCCATCTGATTCTGGCTTGCTTCCAGATAGATGTCTACCAATTATACTCCACAGACAAAACCTAAAAACTATGATTTTTTAAAACATTATAATAATAAAGCCCTTGGCAGTTCGTATCACATAATTCCTGCGAACCCCACAGTGACCAGCCCAATTCATGCATGGCCGCAAACATATCAGAAAAAGACTGTAAAATAAACTCCAAACACAACCAAAAATTCAAAATTTATGAGACCGATTTATTCTTAAATTGACAGATAATCAGGGAATAATCAACCAGAAACCAAAAGGGAAACATGAAAACAGACTAAAAATCAGAAACAACAAAGGGGTCTCCAAGAAACAAGATAAACTAAACCAAAAAAGAAAGAAAGAGAAACCCCATTTATTTTTTATATATCAAGAATTACCAATATGCAGTGAAGCTGTAGAAGTCAACACCCATACACATGAAGAGCAATGAAGAAACAGCAAGAATTGCCTGCCCCAATCTCAAACCCAAGCTCCCAGTAGTCCCCAGAGCACCAGGCAATTCCCCCATACCATCCACCGCACACAAGACTCTCCCTTTGCTTGTACGAAAACAAGTCTTGTACGCCTGTAGTGATGATCACACAGCTCCGTCATAGTCATTCAATTCTCCCCCCAGCCGCTGCCACGTTTCCCACCGAAAGATTTTAAAGGGCAAAGGAAAAAGTAGGTGAATTTTCTTCCGGTTTTTCGAAGGAGAAATTTTGAGTGACGGCTCTGTCTTGGGGTGAGATGAAATGGGAAATTAGTTTGTCGGAAATGGAAAAAGAAACGGTGGTGGTTACGGCGGAAATAAGGTGGTGGTTCCAAGAAGATTCTTGCTCTCTTCTCTCCATTTTTGTCTTAATGCTGGATTGGTAGTAAAAATGACATTTTTCATTTGCACTCAGCTTATGGCTTATTTCATGCATAAACGAAAACATTGAAAAAAAATGAAGAACAAGGACATAACTTCTTGGTGTTTTGAAGCATAAATGTTGTCTCACGTTAATAACTTTTCAAATAAAAACCACTTTGCCAATATTATTAGATTTTGTAAAGTTTGTTAGTGCAATCTATCACTGATTAGGTCATCAAGAACATTATAAATTCAAACTTTATTGAAAATGTCAAATTCGTTACTTTTATATAAGAGTATTATGAATCGAGTCAATATTTAATTTAATAGATTCCGCACTTAATGTAGATTTTTGTGGAGCAAATATTGGATATCAAGCTCGGAGAATTAGCAATTTGCTTGCACAAAGCCCCATTCTGAATCCATTCTTGCTAAAAAGAAGGAATTGCATTTTTTTAATTTCAAATTATATTATATCTTCTTCCGCATCTAATATATGCTTGTTATATAGACAAAGATTAATGTGATTTATTTTATTTTTATTTAATAAAAAGTTTTATACATATGACATGCATCTGTTAAATGATATAAAAGGTACAATTTGATTTGAAATTATGAGTACCACGTATAAACATGCTCCATGAACAAAAAATTCATCCGGTTTAACTTCACTAAGCTTGTGAAACACACCCCACTTGCTTTCTTCAATTGTCATTTCAAGTAGATAACATACAAAAAGACAACATTAATATACAAGCATGATAATCTTGGACGTCCAACGTTACCTCTCCATTACACAAAAAAGACTCAAACCATGAAACTTAGTACAATATTCCTGCTGCTAAATCCAGTCTATGAGTCAAGCTGAGCATACCAAACCCCCTGGATTTTCACATCTTTGGGAGCCTTCGAGCCCAAATCAGTATCAGAAGGCTGAACACTCTCAAACACACCAATCACCTCACCAGTCTCAGGCTTGCTCTTAGTAACACTCAAGGTAATCTTCCCTGTAGATGATGCAACATTCTTGTTGTTCTCCTTTTCCAGCTCCTCCTCGTCTCCTCTTCCTCCAGCAGGCAATGCAACAGCGTTGTCATAGCCAGTTGATCCACCCCTGCCCTTTGGGTCAAGAAACGACGAACCTCTGTATGATGGCACAAGGAACTCTCCTCCAAAGCTCTCAGGCTTACCCGATGCAACGAGCTGCTTGATGGTGAAGAGGAACGGCACACGTTCGCCACCAGGAAGCTGCACTGTGACTGCAGCATAGTCGATTCCATCCTTCTCCTCAAACTTGACGGTTCCATCCTCAGATACCACAAAAGGACCCTCAATCTCGTCAAGAGTGTAGGTTAGACGTGTCATGAGTTTTGTTTTCTGGAACTCTGGTGGGGCGTTCTTGTTTACTCCCTCAGCCTTAACGGTGAACGATGTGGGCTCAAGGCAGAACTTCTTGGCATTGTATTTACCGGCCTTGAAGGCAAAGCTGTCGACTCCACCCTCGATGGTTGGGCACTGGTTTGCAGTTCCGGTTCCTTTGACTTCTAAGTAAGTCTTACTCTGGATTTCATCGTAGGTTAGCCTTTTGGGAACTCCTTCAGCATTGGCTCCCTGTAAACAGATGAGTCCTAGTTGAACTTCTTGAACTGGAATGTGAAGAAACATGTGAATTCCAGAAACTCTAACACTGGTTTTCCTTATTTTCTCAAACTCATAACGATTATTGAACCACAAGGTTCACGAGATACAAATTTTCATTCATCATGATCATTTTCAACTGGTGATCCATCAATTGAATCAACAGCAATAATTTGAAATGATCGCTTGAAAATCCTGGCTGATCACCTACACTACAAATTCAGACAACATCCTGGTTTGAGTTTGTCCACAAATAATCAACAATTTTACTCACCACTCCTGTTCGTGCATAATTATATAGTTGAAATCAACCAATTATCAGACACTAACTAGATATAGGTACTGTGTCTTACCTTCCTCGACCATAAAGCTATCAGCATGTAACCTCAACTACAACGAATTGTTACACTTACACTTCCCGATCAATATGTGTAATCATATTACATAAATCACCCATAATTTATTTACATAATTAAACAGACACAACATGTCAATAACATTTTCACTGTACTATAAAACACTTTCTTGATGAATAAATTAGACAATGGGGTCGGAATTACCGAAACGACGAGTGCGGAAGTAGCAAGAGCGAAGCCAGCAATCTTGGCAGCATCAGTGAGCTTATGTGCCAAGTCCTTGAGATCAGCCTGAAGAGAGCATGTCATTCTGGCGCCGGCAGGCTCAACGCCGAAGGCCTTGCCGAGGGTTTGAACAGATCGGAGCTGAAGGCTGGTTCTGCCAACCTTGGTGGGCTGCATCAGAGTGGCAGCTGCCTGTAGTGATGAGGTTGCCATTGTTGCAGTACTTCTCTTTCTGTTTCTTGATGTCTTGCCTTAATTATTACACAAGAGTATAGTATAGGATGGTAATGTGGTGTGTGAGGAGGACAAAAATCTATGTTGGTGGCTTTGGTGTGAGTAAGATAAGAGATTAGGATAAGAGGTCCGCTTCCATTGGTTGGTCTCAGCAGATGTAACTGGTTTTGTGTGTTGCCACGTGGCGGTCTTCGTGTTTAAGGACAAACATATTCACTTCGATTGATAGATACATTTTCTATATCCTAATGAAAAAAGAAAAGCTTTTCAGAAAACATTAGGATTTGAGTAGGATCCAAGAAAATTTTGGGTGGCGAGGGTCATGGATGAGCGAATTGAAGCAAAGGGGGGATTAAACGAACTAATTAAGTAGCCAAAAACAAGATTTGATGTTTTTTGAGATGTCAGCAACGAAAGGAGCTTCAGTGGCCCATGTAGGTTTCGAACCTGCGACCTTCGCGTTATTAGCACGACGCTCTAACCAACTGAGCTAATAGGCCAATGTGGATTTTCCTGTAAAGATTTATATCTTTATCACAAACATTTGAAAAGCAAAAAATGGCCCATGCAGGTCTCGAACCTGCGACCTTCGCGTTATTAGCACGACGCTCTAACCAACTGAGCTAATAGGCCGATGCGGATTTTTCTGTAAAGATTTATATGTTTATCAGAAACATTTGAAAAGCAAAAAATGGCCCATGCAGGTCTCGAACCTGCGACCTTTCGCGTTATTGGCACGATGCTCTAACCAACTGAAATTTTCCTGTAAAGATCTGCATATCGTTTTATGGGAAAAATTTGAAAAGAAAAAGAATGGCCCATGCAGGTCTCGAACCTGCGACCTTCGCGTTATTAGCACGACGCTCTAACCAACTGAGCTAATAGGCCAGTTTGTCTATTCTTGTATCCTATACACCATGACATAGTTAAGCTATTTTTATATGGACAGATCATCAGTCGCTCATGTTCCTCTCTCCTTTCACTTTTGGGGTTACAGTCCCTTATTTTTCTGCTGTTGAATAAAGATCTCTGACCGTCAACGTACCATAAGATTTGTGGTTAACACATATATTCTTACATAAATTTTTAAACTTGACCACATCTAATTAATCATAATATCACATGATGAACATTAATTATACAGCATTCTCCATAGAGTGTGGATTCTGTATGCCAATCCATCATTCATCAACTTATAGCATCATAGCATAGTTTAGCTATGCACTTGAGTACTTCCCTCTCAATACCAAATAATGCTCTTGCACTTGTAATCACTCATCAAAACACACCCCACCATCCAAATTTCTCAATCAAGTTCCAAGTTCCAACCACTCAAAACCAGATTTTTTAACTCTTGAGAAGGTTGAAGGTATTAAAGAAATGCTCACTAGGGCCAACTTGTAAACATTAAAATATATCGATACACTTGAGAAAATGTGAGTCAAAAAGAAAAAAGAGGATGGAATATGGCTCAAAAGTGCTTGAAAACACAATCATAGATGCCCCTCCCAAATAAATGATTGAGAGGGGTTATCTCAATCCATAAAAGAGAGTTTTGAGTTTCTCATCATTGCCACATTTTCCTCTTAAGAATCCCTCTCACAGCGATTGGGATAATCAAAACATTTCTACACTCGACTAAAAAATAGGCAGTTGGCAACTTTTCAAGATTAAAATAGTTAGTTATCCATAAATATGGTGAAAAGTTTATCATTATTCAGCTATTATGTATCTGTGCTTGAAGTTTAAGTAAAGCTTCGAATATATCATAAAACAAATAAATTTCATTAAATATTGCTCCTTTCAAGATTCACATGATTAAAAGAATTATTAGCATCAGAAATCTCTGACTATGACTTGGATGGGGGCACCGGAATTTTTGTGTGAATTTGAAGTTTGCAGGATTTAATCCTCAACAGGATTTTGAACAGTGATTTTGAGATCGGAGAACTGCGCTTCAATTGAAAGATTTGTAGGTCATCTTGAATACTTCGGAAACGCTAAAATCATGAAGTCGTATACGATTTGAAATCAAAATCTGCAGATTTGAACAAGTAAATTGAAGAAGGGGCATTCAGAATGAGTAGGAGGTTATAATAACTCAATCACCAGAAATTCAGACCAATTAGCTTCCTCATTATGCCCCCAAATTAGAAAAAGATTTAACCACCCAAAAACTTTAAAAAAAAAGAAAGGAAAAGAAAAGAAATTGAACAAGGATCCAATTACTGAAAACAAGAATAACCCAAAACAAATAAATAAATAATAAGAATGGGAAAACGAAAAATATGAGAGATGTGAAACGGAGTTCCTCTCAGACAAATGCCTCGATTTGTCGTCACGATTTTAAAACGAATGGATTTCGATCGGACTCGTCATCGTAATTTGTTCATCACCGAGAAAGACAAATTATCTCCCAATTTTTTCGGACGGCTCAAAAAAATTAAGAGGTGGTGGAGGGAATGATGGAGAAGAAAATGATTGAAATGGAGCAGAAATATTATTGGGCCGCCATGAGCGAGATCAAAATCGAGCTTTCAGTACCTGAAATCACCCAATGATGGCAGATGGCAGATGGCAGTTGAGGCAGCGGAGGGTCGAGTGGTTGTACTTATAATACCTTCATGTGCTTCTGCCAATCCCAATTTAGGGTTTTACATTAGGGTTAGCGCCTCCGTGCCGGAACCAAGCTGAATGACTAAAATACCCTTAGATTATCTTTGTTGGACTCTTTTCCACCTATGTCTAGTGCCCCAATTGATCCAATATTGGGGGGCATGTTATTATTGGTTATTAGTAAATGTATGATAATTGCTGTTATAATGATATTTAAGTATTATTTTTTCTAAAAAAATTAAATTGCTACATTATTTACTAACGATCAGACACGTTTGATACTTGCATAAGATATCAAATAAACAAAAAGAAAAGAATATTAATTAAAATAAAATAACTATAAAAAAAATCAATTAAATCAAATCAAATATGAATTGGTAACTTTAATTCACCGAGTGATGCGCTATAAGTAGATGTTTATTCATACATAAGATGTTAAGAGTATTTTAGTATTTTTTTTTATTTTAAAACAAATAAAAAAGTAGGAGTGGTATCCCACATGTTTATTACGGAAGATTGTGTCTAAACTATATATGCCGACCAAGGCCTTTGTAATTGACTTATTGGTCACAGAAAGATCAAACTCTAACCAGAATCAACGCACAAGTCAAGTAAAAACGTACATATAGTCCCTCCAAATACTTCGATAATGATTCGAACCCACATCATAGATGTGACAACGCTCGACTACAATGAATGGTGTAAAGAGTATTTAACAACTTGACGTAAAAAAGACAGCAGAAGTCATCATTCACTTTATTGAATACTAGTTTGGTCAACTGGGGTTGACCTCAATTTGCATAGCACACATCACATCTGCTGCACAACATTATTCACCCAACAAGAAGTTAAAAGGCAAACTTAGGAAAAATCAAACACAGACATGGGGTTTCCAAAACAAAGTAAAGGCAGTAGGAGCATTCTAAGGGGCGGGGCGTCCTCATTCTTCAAGTTCAGGATGTTGCTGTAGCTGCAAAAGAATCATAAATTGTAAAATAAGACAACAATCCACTGCAGTACAACACACAAAATTATTATGTTAACATGACAATATGTACTAGGAATTACCTAAAATTGGGTTGTTTTGTCTTGTTATCATGTCCCCTCTTGTAAATTGACATTGCATTTTGTATTATACTTTATGTAAACATACTGTGTGATAAAATTTGAGATACATGCATGGATGACCTGAGTTTTATATACATACATATATATATATATATATAATAAAATAGAAGTATAGAGGTTGTCCAAGTGAACGAATGTATGTGCATAAAAGATTTTTTTGTTTTTTTAATTTAGATCTAAATAGGTATAAGATTATTTGTTTTTGTCCAAAAAATTCACAAGTTCCTTTTTTAGATAAATTGGTTTGTAATATAATTTTAAAATTTATTTTGGATTAAATACTATTTTTGTTTTATTTTAATTTTAAATTATCTATCAATTACTCATTTTGTTTTAAAGTTTGAATTACTTTTACATTTTATTTATTTATGTTTTTAAACACATAATCTTTTTTGCTCTAGTTGCCGTATCGTAATAACCTCTATGAATTTCATTTTGGCACTTAAAACATTATGATATTTAAATTTAGATTCACTCATTTTTCTAGGTAAATAGGTAGTAAATAATTTTTCGTATTCAATATACTTTTGTATTTTACACTTATTAATTACTTGAAATTTAACTTATTTATTATTTACTAATTTTAAATTAAGCATAAATTAGTTATAACTTTGTTTACATACCTTTTTAAAACTACAATTCTCCCATTTCTTGACGCGGGATGCTAACTAATAATGTACATAGCGGATGCAGCATTGATGGGTGGCTCGATGAAGATGTAGGATTCGCACGCACACACCATACATTGTAACATTACTTTATGTACAATTTCTGCATATATGTGTGTAAGTGTAACATGCATACCTTGGGTGGTTGAAGATGAAGATGCTGAGTGTTGATTCACAGCAACCCCAGGCCAAGATTTGCACATACAATGCTTCCCATTGTCAATGCTGGCGTACAGTGTGGTCAGGTGCTTCCCACACCCGCCCCAGCTGTACTTTCCACATTTCCTGCAATCCACTTTGTAGCACATTCTCAGATTGCAATTTTTTATGATGCTATTGCTCAGCCTGATACTCTTAACCAAATCGCTTCTGCATATATAGGATGCCGATATCATCAAAATCATCGACAACTTCCGTCCTGTCTATATTGCTTTAAAAACTTCATCGACATTGGAAGTAACGGTTAGCTTAGAAATTATTTTTCTTGTCAGCACATGAACCTAACACCCGTTTTGGTTGGTTCTGGGGTTTATTTCATGTAGATTATCTGTATAGTTGTAATGGACTGGCCTTAGTTCAGTAAAATGCCGTCTCGTTGATATATGTTATGCAAATAATCATTTACTATAGACAACTGTAATCAGATGGGAAATGACAGAAGTAACGAGAAAATGCTGGCCCTTGATTGTGGATACTAAGCTGTAGAAATTTGATCTAAAGCCAATAACCAAAGTACATCATCATTAGAGGAATGTTCCAACATAATGCTGTTTTCTAACATGGATCATCAGCAAACTAGATTTACGACAAAATAGACATACAAGAACAAACACATCGTAGACCTGCGTTAATGTTAAAAGATTGGGGAGATAACAATGATCCGAGGATCATATACTTCTATCCCAAACTCTTCTATCATTCTTCCAAAAACAACATGCCGTACACAATCCTTCAGGAGATACTACCATCACCATTGTTTGATGACGGATCAAGCGAAGGTTTCTTCGTCGGGCTGGGCTGCGCGGTCGAGCTCATCACAACCCGCTTGACTCCTCTTCCCACCACACCGAGATGTGTCACTCCAGAAGCACCATTTGTATGAGCAGTAGAAACAGTTGCAGAGCTCGTACTTCCACCAGTGGCAGCAGAAGCTATCTGTGAAGAGCTCATTGCTGCTGAAGAAGCATTCTTCTCAGCGGCCTTAGCCCTTGCAGCAGACATCATCCCAAGGATATCTGAGAGGATTGATTTCGGGTTTGAGACAAGCTGTTGAAGATCTTCGAGCTGCAAACCAAGAAGGATAGTTAATACAATGTCATGCAAGCTTTCTTATGATCATGGATCTTTCAGAAAGTCTTACCTTCTTTTCTAGTTCACCACACAGACCAGTCAGTGTTTCAATCTCTGCTTCTTTTTCTGGCAGAGAATCACCTGATAGAGATGTAGTTGAAGATGGTTGAAGAGTTTGACTCGCCTCAGAAGCAGCAGATGCTTCTGCTGGTCCTGAGAAGTTCTTTACTTCATCCATAAGTCGCTGCACCCTAGACTTGCAAATTGATATAGCCTTTTGGCAATAAGGAATAGCTTCTTCCGGTTTGGAACCAATTTCCAGGCACAAGCATATCCGAAAATTCCTGAATGGCAGAGTTAAGGAAGTAAACTGGAACCCTTTCAAAAAACTTTGGACCAATTGGCCAAAATTAATTCAGCTCCGAAATTCCATTGTGGGTGCATGCCACTCAATCCCCAAAGGATAACCTTTACATACAATAATGTTAACTCTGAAAGGATACAGTTCAGCTATAAGCCGACTATCAGGTTCAACCAGGCGCTCCAGAATCGATAGGGCTTTCAAGTAGTCGCTCAGAGAAGTTTCAACATCCTCTGAACAAAGCAAAAGCTTCTATAATGAGCAAAGAAAGCACACGCAATCAACCTATTTAGATAACATCCGATAAACACGGTTACTTTCAAAGTACAGACCTCTCTCTAGAGCTACTTCTGCCAGAGCAGACAATATGTCCACCTTTTCCATTGTATCACCTGAGTGCTTCTCAACAATTGCACGGGCAACATCTAGCATCTTCCATGCCAAATCAAGGTCCGATTCATCCTCATCACCATCAGCAAGGTCGTCAGCATCACTTTCATCTTCAGCTTCCTCATCTTTCCCTTCTACTGCTAGTTTCCATAGAAGAAAACACAAGTAAGAAAAAAAGAAATATGAACTCTAGGTGTTACAATCATATAACCTACTTGTAAACAAACATGAGCCAAGATGAGCATCCACAGTTGTCTTCACAAGGATAAATCAGGTTGACAGAGTGTGTGATTAAATCCAACCTTTACATCCTCAACATATCTCATTCAGTAATGGCATAGACTAATAACAGACCAAGAAAATTCAGACATGCATCTACCAGCCTCTGCATATGCTTAAGCACAAATACACCCATGGACAAGCTCATACACTCTAGTACATGAAAGTTGCAATTCTTAGGAAAATGTAACAGTCGGTGAATTACAATGTTGACAAGTTCATCTGTATGGATATTTTCGCCAAATTCAACTGCATAACCATGAGAGATATTTGTTGTAATCACAATATGTAATAGATTATCGTTTACACCATACTTCACTTGCAGAAAAGAAACACTGACTGTTGTCTGCGGCACCATCCAAACAATTTGTGCTTCCACTTTGTTCTGCATTATTGGAAACTGAGGCAGCAGAAGATTCACCATTTGCAGCAATTTTTACAGAACCATCTTTATTGGAATCTTCTTGAGAAACACTCTCTTTTTTGGGCATCGAAGCCAATGGATCAGCCTCTTCTTGAGCTTTGTACAGCAAGGCACATCCATACTTATAGTAAGCATTGATACACTCAGGAGCAAGTTCACCAAAGTGTGCAACCCTAGAGTGCACATTTTAAACCGCACAGCCATTTTAGTCATGTGAAAAATAAACAAGATGTGGAATGACGAACAATGCTTATGCTCTTTACGTGTGTAGTAAACTGGAATGAAACATAAAAATCTCAAAGCATTTATTTCCAGTTAGTTTGTCTAGGGCATGAAAATTGAGAGAAAGCCCTAGATATGGGAGTGAAACTCTACTTTGCTTCAGCCACATAATATCTTGCTTCCCAAATAATATTAAGGGATAAGGAAAACCAGATGGAAAAAAAGGATACAAGTTAACATTTCTTCATTTACTAGTTCTCCATAAAGTTCCCTGCTATATCCCTACTTCAACATAAGTAATCAAACTTACAAAGAAGGTATCACGAACTAAAATTCCAACAGTGGCCAGACTAGAAAAATTGGAAAGTTAGTGAATAATTGATAAATAGATGAAATCAGGATAGAAGGTCAGACAATTAGAAGCTAAAAGCAAGTGGAGAACGTTATATGATAAATATTATGAAAATAAGTTCAAGAAAATCATCATATTTCTTCACATGGTAATCCAAACTAAAACCCCCTTGGTCCTTTGTAGTTACTGGAGATAGAGCTTGGAACATCACTACAAAAGAAGGGATTCACCATCTTACAAGTAACAATAAGTCTATAAGTCAAGCACCAATGAACAGAAGGCCTGGCGGTTGAACCTTAATCCTAATAATTTTAAATCACTATGCCAAAATAAAACTTTCGAGCCAAATACAGTTTGTAAATGAACCAAAATCATCAAAACCTATCTTGACAAAGCTGTTAACATCTGTTTGCCAGGAGATTGCAAAGTAAAAGCATAAAATTGATATCAAAATCACAAAAAAAGAAAAAAAAAATCTCCCTCATAAAAAGCAAAATCACCAAGTACATGCACGAAAAAGAATCAAAGAAAAAAACATCAAACCTGATCTCTAGGGCACGACTATAGCAATCAGTGGCTTCAGCGTAATCGCGCTCCTTGGCAGCTTCAGACCCACGCGCCATCAACTCGTCCGCGTACTCCAAGGACTTCTGGCGCTCACCGTCGGAAGTCACCAAGGAGCTTTCTGCATTGTTGCTACCGCCGTCGTTGCAAGTGGAATCCGTGGCTACGCAAACGGCACCCGACTCAATCGTTGCTTCGACGGAGTTAGGGTTTTGTTCAGCCGTGGAGCCTTGCACCTGGGAATCCGCGGCGTTTTCCGCCATTTACGAGCTAGCACAAGATATTCGGCAAACCTCGGCCCTCCCTCCCCTCCTTTCCTTTGTGCTCAGTGCTTCAAACGGAAATGCAAAACCCTCTGGCGCAAAAATGATGAAAAATTGAAAAGCGAAAGCGTTTATATTGCAACTTGGGAGCGCCGATAAAACGACGCCGTACGCATGTCGCAACAAAGTTTGAGCTGTTGGGCTGGTTTTACAGATTTTGGGCTTCGACTATGAAAATTGATGTTGTCCAGGTACGAAACAGAGTGGACTATCAAATTATAAATTCATATAAATGGTTGTCACTTTGGTTTAGGGTAAATAACTAACATTATAATTTATACTTCATAATTATATTTTGTTCAATTTATTCCTAATGTGAAAAATAAATCTAGTTATTGTTAAAATTAAGCAAGTATTGATACTATTTTTTCGATAAAGTTAAATTGCATTAAGAAAAAATCATAATGTACAGTCATATGGCTAATATTATATGCCATGAAATTTGTCATAATTTATACAAGGCTATCGTACTAATCTTATTCGGCAACTCTGCACTAAGTATACGTAATCTAATTCCGTCTAGAATAATCTTAGCCACTGCCAAAGGGTCTCGATCCAATTACTGAAATTTCCTCCTATTGCGCTCCTGCCAAATATGATATACTAGAGATGCTAAAAGGTTGCGATAGGTTGCATTAACCACATGCTTGTCCCTCCACTTTCGTGCAGCAATCATCCATCCTCTATTTGTCCATGAAAATCGGACCTCCCTGCGTAAGATTCTAATACACTGTTTTGAGTAAGGGTACGAAAATAGCAAGTGTTGGTGAGTTTCCAGTGTCCCCTTGGAGCAAAGAACACAATCCCTATTAAGATGCTGTAACCATAGACGATCCATGGTGGATAGTCATTCGGTATTAATACTATTTTAAATAAAATATTCGTAATAATGCTAAATTTTAAAAGATTTTTCACCATTACAACTTGTATATTAAATCTAAGTTTGAGTGATGAGATATAGTTTGATTGACTAAACATACACGGATCAAGCTATATATTTACAAGGTTATATTTATATATTACACATTTTCCAAATTCTAACCAATTTTCCACACAAAAGAGTAATCATATAATTGCATTGCAAATATTAAATATTGATGTTTTTATTTCATATTTGGTTGCTTAAAAGAATATCTGAAAATACCGTAAACGTAGGTATACGTACACGGCAACTATAAAGAACCTTTGACCATTTTGTACCACAAAGAACTACAAAACAAAGGCCGCGCCTCCACTGCTCCGCCATGGCTCGGTTGGTTTCAACATCTACCGCCGTCGGCCTCTCCACATTCCGCCCTTCTTCTCTCCAATATAATCAACAACAGCCTCGCCTCGTGAATTTCTCCTATTTTCAGAATAAACATCACGGACATCACAGAATTTTCTGCCAAACCAATCCCGATTCAGTTGACTCCGCTGCAACAGAGGTACTCGGTTCTTTGCTCTTTTCTCTTTTTAAGTAAAAATTCTAGATTGAGTGGTGATTTTCTTTTTTTCTGTTTGGCTGTTGATATTGAGAGCAACTTGTGCAGGAAAAACGGGCTGTGGAGCTTGAATCCGAGATTGATGGAAACGCATCCAGCGCCGCCACAATAGAAACAACTTCATCCACCGGTGCTGGATTTCCGGAGTATCCTGACAAAAATTTCAATAGGCGAATCGCAGTGGTTTCTACCGCTGCCGCAGTTGGACTGTTCTTGTCCGGACGATTGGAATTGGGGGGAGTATCCTTGAAGGACCTCTCTGCTGCAGCATTGCCGTACGAGGAGGTTTTATCCATCTACTTTCCGAAAAGAATGGAGTATTATTATCTTTGGGTTAGATGGTGCAAAAATTAAACTTGACAACTGTTAAGTATTATTCCTTGGAAAAGTGAACAAAAAATTGGTATCATTTTGACTTGTGCCGATATGAAACTTCTTAATTGATTTCCTCATTGTCCTATTTTGTGCAATCTTGAGATTGTCTATGTTGTGGAAATTCTTTAATTGCCTAAGATTAGTGACTTTAGACCAGGCTTTTTTGGGTGATTCAAATGTCATGAGCAACTTGGGCTTTCCGGGGCAGGGTTTTGTTTACCTCTTTTTCTTTGCTTAAGCTGACCTCTCATGGTAGCGATTATGTACTGCATATCTGATACCTCGGTTTTCAAGTCTTCTTTTTTCTCCCTTTCACATTCTATCTTTAGGCTCTTTCGAATGGCAAACCCACTGTGGTGGAGTTCTATGCGGATTGGTGTGAAGTATGTCGGGAATTGGCTCCGGATGTCTACAAAGTGGAGCAGCAATACAAGTAATCATCTTAGGACTCCTATTACTTAAGCGTGACTTATATATATCTGTATGTTACTGATTGATGTTTTATTTTCCATCTCTTTTCTAGCCTAATCAGTTTAAAACCAACTATCTACATAAAAGAATATTGCTGTGTGAAGTGCTGGTTTTTGTAGTATAAACTATGACCATTCTAATGATCCCGACATGTTTTTCTCTTCAAAAGTAAGGAAGAAACACAAGATATATAAACAGCAGATTGAGTGGCTTTTGTAACTTGATCTTTAAATAATAGCATATTAATTCTTATCGACTTCATAAATTTATGTTCTTGTGAGTTGAATAATCAATCAGAATGCTCGGTGTTCAAATGTTTTGATGGCATAGACAGGATACACTAGTTAGCTTGTGATTCGACCTAGTCAAGTATATATGTTTTGTTTTCATCAAGTTGACCCCGAGAAAAGTTTTCCTTCGTAGTGTCCCTCGTGGTTGTCGCTTTGTGATGCATTATAGGTTACTATATCTTTTGTGCTCTGAAATACCATAATCTGCTATTCAGGGACAGAGTAAATTTTGTTATGTTGAATGTTGATAACACAAAGTGGGAACAAGAGCTTGATGAATTTGGTGTTGAGGGTATCCCCCATTTTGCATTCCTGGACAAAGATGGTAATGAGGAGGGGAATGTCGTTGGACGCCTTCCAAGACAATACCTGCTTGAAAACATTGATGCCCTTGCCCAGGGAGAAGCAACTGTACCCCATGCTCGGGTTGTGGGAGAGTATTCAAGCGCTGAATCCCGCAAAGTTCACCGAGTTGTTGATCCTAGAAGTCATGGTTAGGAAATATTGACAGTAGAATAGGTTATACATGGTGATCATCAGGTGTGTACTATTGGAGTTCAGCTATACCCATAGAGGCTGAATCATTATTTATTTATGTTATTGGATCTGCAGAGAGGTGACTTATTTGATGTGAAAATATTTTCAAATATCGTGTATGAACCTCAAGGGTCGTAGAACAGTTATTTTAAGTTCCCAGCAAGCAAGCTAAAGGTCGGAGGCTCTTCGGGCGACCATATCAAGGACAAGAATCCCACCTTCTGTGTTGCTGCAGAGATCAAGTCTTGTATCTTCAGGGGAACATTTTCATACTCTGTTTCATGTTGGCAGCAGAAATAAAATGCTTAACTTGTTTCTTTTTTCTTTTCTATTCACACTATATGAAATACCAGAAAATTATAGACTTGCCCTCTCTAGCATCCATGACAAGCTTACAAAGTATACACAAAAAGGTTAAAAAGATGATACTTGGTTACCGTGCTACATTACCCAATAAGCTGTTGGTTGATGGTGAGCTCTGTTCACTCAACCAAGCATCCTGTACAGAAACTGGCGAACTATCCTTCTTCTCTTCTGTTGTAGGCACGGCAGTCACTGCCCGCTGTGGCACAATCAACCGCCGACTTCCTGCACCGGCCTTCCTAGTTGTCGAAGTGTTCAAAGATTTTTCACTTCCCTGGTATGGTGATGAACAAGAAGAGGCCACTGATGATCCCATGAGTATATTCTCATCCAATGGTGCCCAACCACTCAGCCTGATCTGCTCTAGCTCATCGGCCACTTCCATCATCGAAGGTCTCATGTCCCTGTGAAAAGCAAGGCATCTAAAAGCCAGCTCAGCCACTTTGTGGACAGATGATAAGGTCCAAGCATCTCTATTTGGCTCTAGAAATGGATCTATTATCTCATCAACACGACCTTTTCCTATCCTGTCGATTGCGAGGGCAGCCAAATTGATCTCACTGTGGGGTCGAGAGAAATCAACTACTTTTTTTGCTGTGATTATTTCCACAAGGACCACCCCAAAACTGTAAACATCACTTTTATCTGAAAGGTGGAAGTTCTGATGATATTGAGGGTCAACATAGCCAGGAGTTCCTTGTGGTGCTGTGGAGACATGGGAGTCATCAGTCATGCCAAACCTAGAAAGACCAAAATCTGCTACTTTTGAATGGAAATTGTAGTCTAGGAGAATGTTACTAGATTTGATGTCTCTATGGTATATTGGAGGATTCGTTGCTGAGTGAAGGTGAGCAATTGCATGAGCCGTTTCGGCAGCAATGGTCAGACGGATTGTCCATGGAAGTACTGAACCCCCTTCTCTTTGCAAATGGTGAGATAGAGTGCCGTTTGGCATATATTCATAAACAAGAATCTGTTCACCATTCTCAATGCAACATCCCAAAAGACGGACCAAATTTGGATGACTAACGGAGGATAGAAGCTTGATCTCATTCATCACTTGTTCAATACTGTCATGATCCCGATATCTGATTTTCTTGATTGCTACCCACTCATCGTTGTGGAGCTTCCCTGCATAAACTGTACCATAGGCACCCGTTCCCAGCTGTTGTTTCTCAGAAAAGCCATTTGTTGCTCTCTCGATTTCTTTGTAAGGATAGAAGGGTATATTGGAGCTGCCTGCTGCTTCACTGATCAGATGCTTGGCGCTCAATCTGCTTTTCAAAGTTGCACCACGTCTTTTTACACAGTACCAGATGACAGCTAGAACAGCCACTAATAAGACTCCAGCAATAATCCCTACAAATTTGATGAAGTTGATGTACTTTCAATTATCATGAATTTCCCGATCATTATTCCATGCGGAATGCCATATGAATAAATCAAGTATACTCCATGTATTAGGCTAAAGCCCCCATAAGCTAATACTTCTAAACTACTGGAGATGGAACTTACGAAGATTAGGAGACAATTAAGAATGCATATCCAAATGAGGGGAAGAAGTACCTCCAATTAGAATGCCTAACGTAGATCCACGACATCGACCTGACATGAACCCTCCAGCACTGCAGTCAGAAACTGATACATGAAAAATCAACAGAGCAGAAGTAGTTAGCTGATGTAAATTATATTTTAGAAATACTGAAGCTGCAATTTTAAGGTCTTCTTACTGTTAACTCTATCAGATAAGTAAATACGGATTCAACTTAAATGAGTCAAATACTTGGATGATGAGGGATTCTTCATTGCATGCTGAGAAAAGACTAGAAATATGTTTCCTAGTCTAAAGGCTAAAGCAGCATATCAACAGAAACAACTCTCACTTCACTTATTATCAACTAAATCGAAAGGTTTTCCTATTAAGCCCAAATTTAAGTCCAAAAACACAAAATCATTCCCTTAATCAGAAGATGCTTTTCCTTCTGAAAGAAATGTCTGAAGAATAAGCAACTACGGCAAATTTCCTGGTCAGTATATATATCTATTATAAGCCACATTTTCAGTCTCAGGAGAAGGTCTTCTGTTAATCTGAACACGTCATCTTTTTTATTTTCACACAAGGAACATACTTGAAGCACAAAATCATTTAAGCTCCTCTGATTTCATCCAAAAAACACCTATCACAATTTGCACACTGAGATTCTTCATGTATAATCCTAGATTATTCTTCCAGCTGTCTGACTAATGCAAAATCCTCTAAGCAATATATTTCCAAAGATTTGCTTGTTGGCTTGTCTTACAATTGCGTACCCACAATATCAGTAACCCATCTTCTAAAGCCAAGTTTCAAGAAACTGAAGAAGAATCAGTCAATGGTTAATCCCATGTTTGTTTAGCTACCAAATTTGACCAAAATTTGAGATAGTTGCACTCCATATCCTTTCTTTCCTCTGACTTTCCTATACCGAAAATCTGAAACCTTTCAAATCTCTCGAGTAACCATGTGCTCCTTATCATATTTGTAATTATATAATGAATTTAGTAGTAAAATTTGACTTTTGTGATTATCCAATTAGCAAGTGGCAAATATCAAGATTTTAATATAAATTGCAATCCTCATTAGCAAATAGTATTTAGCTCATAGATATCATCAGCGAGGCCGCAATCAACTTCTTTTATACTTTTTCCCCTTTCTTTGTTTCCTTTTCCTTTTCATTTTTCTGGAAGCCATTCATTTTCAAACTTCATTAGGATCAGGGGCAATAACTTTACCCGAATAAATCTCCCAACACGTCATTTTTCATCAAATGCCACTCTGTCAATTTTGCAACTCAAGGAAGGAAGCTTTAGACCAGTCACCCTCTCACCTGTCACTGACTTGAAAACATACTGCCTCCCAATAGTCGATCACTCGTTCATTCTACCTTATCTATACAAGACTTTTAAGTATTTTTACCCAGTAAAAGGGTACATTATTTTTCAACCATTAACACAGATGAACCTCTTCAACTTTATCCATATAAAGGCTAAGAAGAGTTCCGATATTAAGGTCGAAATTTCAGCAGATCAAAACTACCAGCAACCAGGAGTTCCTTTCATTATTTGACCCAAGCAACACACAGCCTAACGAGCATTAAAAGAGTTCATAAAATGGAAACCTGACTAGTCCTTCTTTGCATCTGCTCAGCATCATGCTTCAAACAGGAAGCAACTATTTCATGCAGTTCACATTGGTCAAATTCAACTATTCCCCAAAGTCAAAATCGACCAAAAGAAATACTCCATATAATACGATCAAGAAATTAAACATAAATTTATATATATATAAATTTTCTTATTCCAAAACGAGAAAGACTAAAATGAAATCAAATATTGGTACATGAAGAAAATTAACTGACCTTTCCGGCAACGTTTCCCTCCGGCGAAACCATCTCCGGCATACCCTTTGTTACACTTACAACGATATCCCATCTTCCCTCCATGTGTTACCCGCGTACACCTCGCGCTGGGATCACAATCACACCCCCCATCAACCCACCACCCCAGCTCAGCCGTCTGAAAATCCAGTGAGATGGGAGGGCTCCCGCTTAAACTATTACCACTATCATTGGAATCCACCATAATCGACGAAAACAGAATACTGCAATTCCCTTTTGCCGTTACCTTCCCGAAATCCAAAAACTCAGACACATCATCAAGCCCAACTGAATAACAACTAACATTATAGTAATCAGTCCCTTCCCCGGAATTGCAATTGAACCCGATTCGAGACCTGACCAATCGGCTCGGAATCACACAGTCATTCACGCGCGCGCTGCAGTTCTCTAACAGAATCCCGTTACGCCACGTGGGCGCGAAGTTCGCGCCGAAAAGCCCGGACAATTCTTCAATCCGACGGTTGCATTTCGGAGGAACCCTTATCAAAATCTGATCAGAAGTCACATTCTCGACAAGAAAATCATTAATCTTGATGGTCCCACTCCCAGAGTCGCTGCTACAATTCAACTTGATTTTACATCCATCAGAGAACCCAAACGGATAGGGGACGCGGGATGTACCACAAAATTGATCGCAGCCAGCTGAACTAAAGTTCTGTGCAAGAGATGTCAGAGCTAAAACTGATAAAAGTGAAGGAACGATTAATTGGCGAAAAAGTAGGATCATAGTGCGCGAAATGAAAGCGAAAAATCACTACTTCATTAGCATGCTGCGAGAGGAAAAAACAGAAATGAGAACAAGGGGGTGAAGAATAACAGGAACAGGACAGCAATATGATGAAGGTTGACTTGTGAAGAGAGTATTAATGGTGGAAATAAATGGTGCAGTTGATGTTGGTTGGGAGAAAATTAAATGCTTGTTAATGCTTCTTGTAATCGCTCTGTCGCTCTGAACATTATGCGTTTCAACCGCCCTCGTACTTCTTCTGCTGCTGCCAATACAGTATTTTGAATTGATAAAACGGAGGTGGCGCTGAGAGAGAAAGAAGAAGAAAATGTGCGGGTGTGTGGAATTCCGGGAAGCAGAGGAGGTTTATCTGGCGCACTTGCTATCTGCCCACAGTGCTTCAAATGACCTTTCTACCCTCACCTATTTTTTCATATTTTATTTAAAACTTTAGCAATTTGAATTACCCTTTTATTTATTTATATTTTATTTTTTGATAACATATAAAAAATTAAATATTTTTAACTCATATCATCAACAGCGCATAAAAATCACAATTCACTTAAAAAAAAACACTTATAAATACTCGTTAATACAATATTACCATCAACCTGACGAAAATAAAAAGATATAGCTCATATGACCTTTTTTTTCTGTTCTTTATTGATCTTATGGGCTAATATAAACTAAAAATTAATAATAAAAATAACTCATCAGGTTGAATAAAAATAAAAAGAAAAAAAATAATATTAAGGGGAATTAATTGCTTGAGTTTTTAATTTTTTTTCTCCAAAGAAATTATTTATTGGTTGAGTAAAAAATTGGATGTATCGGGTCAAAATTGGAAATTGAAGTATAGTTTGACTGAGTCGAAATCAACTAGTTAGACACAAACCCACCACACTGCCTTGACGCTTGCGCCAAAAGTGGACCTCCAGGCCTAAGTATTTATTATTATTGGTACGAATGATTATAACATGCTTTCATTAAATTTGACATAATTATAATTTTATTAATTTAAAAAATTATATTTTTAATATTTTTATTTTTATATAAGAAGTAAATTTTTTATTAATTAAAATTTATTGATATAATTAAAATAATTAAATAAAAAGTTTATAGTTACTTTGAATTGATTTATTATAAATTAAATAAAATCAAAATTTTTAGTATATAGCTTAATTCAAGATAATTGAATGTACTTGAAAATACAATTTCTGATAATGCTTCTTTTAAATTAAGCTAAATAAAAATATTTGAAACTTTCTTAAATTAAGCTAACAGTTGTAATTTGGTGATAAGGTATTTATTGCAGCTTAATGCATTTCTACAAACAAGTTGAAGTTCTTTTATCGAAAACTAATTTTTATATATTTTGAAAATATCCCAAAATTTATTTACAATAATTAGATAATTTCACAAATAAACTGATAATATATATATTTTTTCAGCAAACATTTCCACGCCTACTCTTTTTTTTATTATTATTATAACTATTACTTCCAATTTTTGCATTTTAATTACTTATGAGTTGTCATTTTTTAAAAAAATTAATTATTTTTTAAATGCATATTTTTTTCAAACACCCACTGGCTAAGTGTCATGTCCGTAATCAGACAATTTCAAACACTGTGGATAGCGTGTTACGTGGTACAACTATGTATTAGGCATATTTTTCAGATTTAATGAACTATTTTTAATATACTTATAAATAATAGAAGTTGACGGAGAATTTTCTTTTAAATTATTCAAAAAAATAATAAGTAACATTTAAGTTTATTTTTCACTATTTTATTCATTTATAGAGATTTATTTTTATTAGAATTGCATTGAAATTTCAATTATAGTTTTATCCCAATGCAATGTTAGGTTATTGACGTTTGTGGTTGAACAATATGGAGTTGTTCCATCTAAGCAACGTGTGATGGGTCAACAACTTTATATCATCAATTCTAGTATTTAAATTTCAAACTCATTAAAAAAAAAAAAATTGGGGCTCAACTCGAAATAAATGAAATTATAATTAACCATAGCTATAATCAATTACGTTTGCAAAAAATATATAAAATCACTAAGTTGAGGATCAAAATTCAAGTATTTTCATTTGAAAACGATCAAATGTCTTGCGTTTATTTAATTTTATACTAAATAATTGGTAGTCAATGTAAATATTTAGGTAAAGAACTCCTTTATCCTTAGTACAAGGTTTTATTGCCAGATGTCCTGGAGGATCTGCATGTTTCTCAAGCATGTTTGGATTGAAGTGATCGACTCACCCAATCCCAGCAAAACGTGAAGACCACCATTAATGTATGTATACGTGACGCATATCTAGATATTCCAAATATTGGCTGAATGATTTGACGACAACTATAAATTTGTCCGTAATATTATTCTTTGATTCTGTCGTTGTATTAATAGTTCGTGACCTATTGATTCTGTCATCCGCCTCAAATGACTTGATTGTCAAAGTGTTTTCATCAGGATGCTCTTTAGTGGCTGATCATTGTGTCGTAGGTTGTTTGTCACAAAGAACGAATCAACAGCTAAGTTGAGCGACAGCGTACCTGCACGACCATCCACCACGATCAGTAATAAACTATATATATAAAATTATTAATGTTTAATGATTAGCTTCATTTTTTATTGATATGATGTAATATATAGAAAATAAATAATATATACATATATATATAGCTATGGACTTCATTTAGTAAAATTATAGTCTACTTAAAAATATAATTTTAGACCAAATAATTGGTATATTTTTGTTATCTACATCGTAGTCAATGTCTCCACACGTCATGGCAGCCTAAATCTGGTTGAGTCCAACGTTATGGAGTAAAAAAAGGGGTCGAAAAGAAAATTGAATGAGTTTGAGGACAAAAGCAGAATTTGTTGACAAGTGTTCACTTGACATAATCAAAAGTAGCACATTGTTTTTCCACTAAGGATCAGCGGTCATGTTCAAACACGCAAAATATATGAATTTTCAAGACCCCAACTCCATACATATCTTGTAAGAGACCAAGAAATTGTGTGGGATCATGCCACCTTGCAATAAAATAGTTTTATATATATATATATATATATATGTAAATTTTGGTATTACATCTTTGATATGAGTAGAAATGGCAATTGGCCTGGTAAATTTGGGACTCCGACTCGAACCCACCCTGTTTGGGGCGGGATTGGGAATACAGGTCTTGTCCTGAATCCGCTCTGAACTTGTCCCGATCCCATTCTGGGTAATAGATTTTGTATTTTTTAATATCTATTTTTAACATATAATATAAGAAAGACAAAAAATAAAATATTAGTTGATAAGAAATTAATAATTTAGATGAGTAGATGAACATATTTTTTTGTCTTATATAATTCATTTTAAATTAAAAATTATAGGGATAATTATACTTTCCTCCTCTAAGGTTTGATATAATTACACATAGATCCACTGTGGTTTGAAAAATTACATCTAGCACTCCTGAAGTTTGTTTCCGTCTAACAAATAAGTCTCTTCATTGGTCAAAGTTAATCAAATTTGCTGATGTTAACCTAAAAATTGAAAGAAAAAATATATATACATTTACCCGATTGACTTATAGCAGGTAAAATAAATTTACCCTAATATGTCTTCACGCGTTAATGCATGTAAGGAGGTATATCTTCACCGTTATAAGGGTAGTTTAGTCCAAAAAAAATTATTTAACCTGCAATAAGTCAGTTTTAAGTTAATCAAGGGTAAATACCAACACATTAATTTTTTTTTTTTGTTATATCAATAAATTCAGTGAATTTTGACTAACGAATAACTTATTTGTTAGATGGAAGCAAATATCGGGGGTGCTAGATGTAATTTTCCAAATCATAGGGGGTTTACGTGTAATTACACAAAACTTAATTTAGGGGAGGGTAGCGTCATTATCTCAAAATTTATTAAGATATTTAAATCTAAACTGATATTATTTATTAAAAAAATAAAATATTAGTTGAACGTACTCTTTGTAATATATAATTCATTATAAATCATAAAATGATATTACTGGATAAGAAAATTAATTATTTAGATGAACGTATTTGTTGTCTTATACAATTCATTTCAAATTAATAACTATATTAAGGTATTTAAATCTAAATTGCTATTATTTCTAAAAAAATAAAATATTAGTTGAACGTACTCTTTGTAATATATAATTCATTATAAATCATAAAATGATATTACTTTGATAAGAAAATTAAGTATTTAGATGAACGTATTTGTTGTCTTATATAATTCTTTTTAGATTGAAAACTATATTAAGGTATTTAAATCTAAATAAATATTATTTATTAAAAAATAAAATATTAATTGAATGTATTCTTTGTATAATATAATTCATTATAAATCGTAAAATGATATTACTTGATAATCGTAAAATGAAATTACTTGATGAGAAAATTAATAATTTAGTTAAATCATGGAAGAATATTAATTTCTTGTATCTAAAAAATGGAAGGAGTACAAAAAAATATTGATAATTTACAATTATATTTCTTTATTTCCATTTTGATTTGGTGGGGCGGGTCAAGGCGGGGAGCGGAGTGGGGTGAAATGAACCGGGGCGGGTCTCGGGGCCCCGTTGCCATATCTAGATATGAGCCCCCAAGAAATATTATTAAAAAAAATGCCCCACTAATGAAGAAATGACAGGACAATCCAAAATTCAAATATTCGCGTGTTTTAATTCGATTTAAGTCGACTCAATTGATATCATCACATACATAAGTTTTAAAATTCATTCTAGATTTATGGAATTCAATATTACATGTTATAAGTCCAATCAATCAATTATAGTATAAGTACTCCAATAGCCCACTCGGGATTTTGAACCTACTCTATTTTTAATAATTTGGAACGATCATATTAATTTCAGAACATAAAGACTGTTACTGGGGTTTACCTAGTACTCTTTATCTATTATAATCTTTTCGTTTGGACTTGAAAACGAGGATACTTTAATTGTATGATTATCCGATGGGAATAATCTGTGAATGGAATTGAAGGGATATTGTGAACTCATTTACACACATATACTTGGTATAAATTAGGTCTAAAAAACACTGATTCCATTGAGAATACCCATTCATACAAACGGACTATTCCATCATTTCTCCACTGTCTAGTCTTTTTCCAAGGCTCAAAAAGCCATTGACTCAATAAAATTGCAAGGAATGGCAGCTCAATAGCTGGCCTGCTCAGTGCTCACTTATCAACCTTGGACTCACCTAAAAGCCCAATTGAAAACAGTTCACCTAATGGTCCAATTGGAGACCATCCAGCTAATGTTATCACGCCCACTTGAGTGCCTAGTTGAGTTTTACCTACTTGAAGCCTCACTCCAATGCCCATTTGACAGCTTACCTGAGGTTACCCAACTGGAGGCCATCTGCCCTAATTTCAAAATTTATTTGAAAGTCAATGAATCATGCAATCCCTATAGGTCCAACAATCTATCTATTTTGGAGCAAATCTACAAGTAACCTTTTAGGGCTGGTTTACTTTGAATGATGAAATTAAATTAATGATGAATTAAATATGGAATGAAATAAAATTATAATATTATATATTTTATTTACTTGTATCGATATAATTTGGAATTAGACTATTTTTAGACTTATTTGTAGTATTTATTTGGAATAAAATAAGTGATAATTTATCAATTTCCAATATTACCATCCCATTATACGTAAGGACGATTTGGAATTTGAGTTCTGAGCCCATGCATATAAGCCTCGAGGGAATATATCCGACTAGATTGAGTGTGATTCATATCAGGCATTTATTAAGACCTATAACAGACTTGTGGATTAATAGTGGGCCATAATATTTGCAAGTAAATGAGTTATAAAATCGGATATCTTAGGATATTTGGTTTAATCACTTGAACATAGTCTTAATACACTAGTAATATACACATGTATTGCATGTGAGGTGCAGTTTTTAATTTTTTAATATTAATTTTTTTCTCCATTTATAATAATGTATTAATATAAGATAAATATATATTTATTAGGAATTTAAATATAAAATATTTTGAATTTTTTTTTAATTTTTTAATTTCACGGTGCTTTCAATACTTTGTGTACTCTGCTTTTAACATTATATTTATATGTATGTAGGCCCTTTTAAAACAAATCATTCTAGAAGTTGTTCGTGTGTGTATATATATATTGATTTTTCAAGAAAAATTAAAAAAAAAATCTTATCACTTCAATAAATTTAAAATTTAAAAATACTAAATAATATATATTGTGGAATATGGAGATGAGATCCACTTCTGCATTGACTCAGTACAGAATTGATTATTCATGATAATAATATCATGAGGTCAATCAACTTTTATATTACTTTATTACAAGATTGTCTGAGTTTATTATTTTCAATTGATATATTTATTAATTTAAGATATTATCAAAATTAAGTTTTAGATAATAATATTATTAATGTACATAAATGCCACTAAAACTAACATAATTATGAGGATAATTTTGGTGAATTAAAAAGTATTTAAAAAAAAACCTTTAAGCACATTCATACTTTTAGCATTAATAAATACAAGTTACATCCTTAAACTATGTCATCCTCATCAATTATACTTTTAAATTAATGCCTTCACCTATTTTTATTTTTGAGATAATTCCTCTAAATTAAATCTAATTGAACAAAAATATTCTTGTTTATTAATAATATGATATATTCACTTTAATGCCTCTATAGTAAAATATGTCAAACAATTCGACTTCAAATTTTATTCAACCACGTCGTCGATAATTACTCCATAATTTTAAATTAACCAATAAAAATACATTTTAGCATATTAAAATTTTATCCATACCAATTCCCATGGTATTTAGGGAATATGCTCTCTACCAATTTTCAAAACAATTATCTTAATAGGTATGAGCTGAGTCCAGGTCTAATATAAAACTATTAGATATCGAATTGAGGTAATAACTATCGCAATAGTTTTGGGTTTAGATTACCCACTCATTAACAGGCCTAGCATGTTGGACCCAAGATTAAGTTAAAAGATTATTTAGAATTACTATTGAAAAAGTAATTATCTCATTAATTCATTGTCAGATTACCTCACTTGACAATTAGGCATAAAAAACAGCAAACTTGATGGATACTAACAATTTTTTATATCATTAAAATTACATCCCGTGTAATGACACAAACACAGGTAAGAAATTTATAAATTTATATTAATCCAAACTTACTATCATTGATATTGATGCCCCTTAAAAGTATTGGATCAAACCTACAAGCTAGGTATATTAGCCCAACCGAATAAGAGCCCAACTGACCCTCTAGCAGGACGGCTAAAGTCCACTAGCAGGGCGAAAGCCCACAGGTCCACCTACTGCCTTGCTGGATTAGTAGGCCCAAGAAATAAGCTCATATCAGCCAGACACGTCATCATACAGTTGGGAGGACACGTAATGTAGCTTGCCAACACTTTTATATACATCACTCTAAAATATCTTCAGGTGGCTCCAAGTAAATCGAGTATAAATGAACTGAAAAGTCCATGAGTAACTAATTCCTGAAAAAATAAGCGATTTGACAGGATTTTGTCCAACTCACATATCTCAACCGATACTTATCCAAATTATCAACAGTTTGTTGAGTGTATAGCCAACTCAAATAGCTCTCCAATGACGTATAGAACTCAGTATTTGATTTCATATCCGACTCTATACAAGCCTATAAATAGAGGTCTTGTATAGATTTCTGGTAACATCAAACAACATTACACTTATTCTCAAACTCTTATTTTCTTGCACTATTATCTCTCGATTTTTGAGGTATTTTAAGCTCCATGAATATTATCACTCTCACATCATGTCTTACGATTATTCTCACTTTATTTCAAGTTTTTTTTCTTCTTTAATCCGTTACTGACTTAAGCATAGGAGTGCTAATATTTATTTTGCAGGACTAGTCCTTCGATAATTTTAAGATTTTCTTAAAAATCCTTCGACCCTTTGGTGTGGCCTAATTTTTAGTACGCATCAGATGTTATCAATATGTGTACAAAACTTCAATACAGATACTTATACAGTCAAATTTAGAAGAATTATCTTGTACTTAATTAATTTATAAGTTCTTATTAATTTATTAATAATATAATTGAATAAAATTTGAAGTCAAATATATTGATATGTTTTCCTATAGAGGGTACAAATTAAATAAGAGAATTATTTTGTACTTAATGAATTTATAATTTGGTCAAGGTATTTTTCGTTATTTTTAAAGATTATCTCAAAATTATTATTATTTTTTCGGGGGGTGGGGGAGTGGTGTGGGCTCAAGTGAAGATTTCTTTAATTTAAGGGGTAGTTGATGGAGATGGGATACTTTTAGGGGCGTGAAACGTATTTAACCATACTTCTATGAATAGAAAAGCCCTAACCCTAAAACCCTGAAATTCTTTGTTCGGATATCAATTGAACCCGAAGGCGAAGGCTTTTACCAATTTCAGAATGGGTTCGTCTGACAGAGAAGTGGACAGTGAGTCCGATGCTCCCGAGGAGGTCACTTTCCAAGAGGTTTGCTCAATTCTCAGCTGCGAAACAATTTTTTTTATATATATATATTTGAAAAAATTGGATTGCGGTTCTAAAATTTTCAGGGTATGCAACAAGATGAAGAGATAGGAAAAGTCCAAAGAGAAAATAAGGCCAGGTGTGGATTTTATTTTTATTGTTTGTTTGATCAAAATGGAGAGGTACTGCTTTTGATAGTAGGTTTATGATGTGTTGCATAATCAACTCTGTTCGTGTACATTGAGCTTGAATTTTTTCATTTTTACCCTGGTAAGTATGGGATATATGTGGTTTTATTGCTGGTGGGAAGTTTCTAGGATTATTAATTTAGACTGGAGAATGATTGTTGTTTGTGATTGATTCTTGGCATCTGTGGTTGTCGTTATATGTAATTTAAACTGTTTGAAGCCTGAAGATGTTTAACAACTTTGGAGTTTTCGATTTGGGAATTCGGCATCTATTTCAGAAAAGAACCAATGCCTGATTTTCCATAAAATGTTGTCTGCTACTTTTGGTTGCCAACTACACTTTACGTCGGATATTGTTGAGATCCCACATAGTGTGTAACACAGAATACACACCTTTTAGGGTAGTTCGTGAGGAGAAAGAACGTCGGAGGAAGTGGGCACAAAAGTTGACGGCAAGGTCTTTGCCGAAAGAAGAAAGCAGAATAGATGAAGAAGCAACTGAAACACATGAAGAGTCTCAGGCTAACAAAGGAATGCTACCAGATGAAATTGTCAAAATTCTTGCAGAACGTGAGAAGTATGGTTAATTACTTTGTATGGCATCCTTTCTTGCATTGTGCATGTTTGTACACACCAGCATCATGTTGTTACAATGGAGGGAGCTCTTAACATAGAGGCGCTTCATCTGCAGAAAAGTTTTCACATCGGACTCCGAGGACGAGAAAGTTGAGAAGAAGCCTGCTACAAAAAAGAGAAAGTCAAAAAAATCAGGGTTAATTCATCTCTCTCTCTCTCTCTCTCATGCACATGAGACTCATTGATGTCTGTACCGGTTTTGAAATTAGAATTGTCTTATAAACTAAACCTCAACATGTTTCTGTTTCATTGACAGGTTAGAACCTGTTATCTTGAAGGACATACCACCTCCTCAGTGTGTGCAAAATTCACTGGAATTTTTGAAGAGAAGAAAAATGCAGGTTCCGAGATCTTCTGCAGTTTTGAACAATTCAAACCAAGCACTCCGCCTCCTGTCAACATCTGGCTTGTTAAAGTAAGACTGGAGGGAAATTGCAATGGACTACTTGAAATACTCACAATCTCATTTTGATACGACTAGTTGCATTTGTTGGCTCTTAAATCTTTACCTTGGTTGAAGTTTTAGAAATTTAGTGGCATTTGAATGAGATATAAACCATTATATACGTCTTGTATGTTCTACAATAACTTAGCGTATATGAGGATGCCTTCTCTGGAATTTCTTCCTTGTTCTTAATCTAACTTTGCATTGATACAATCCTTTTGGGATGACTTCGCTTCCGACTGATGATATAATCTGGGATAAAAGTAGCATGTCCCCCTGATGATTTTCTTGTCTGCTCTTGCATGCTGTCGTATATTCTCTTCCTGACATAGTTCATCCGATAATTCATATGATGTTCTGTTGGATTACCATTGTAGTTTTTGTTTTGCCTCATTAAATTTATCATCCAGAGAGGAGACACCAAGTGCATGCTTTATGTCACATTCTTGAACATGTGATATATAGAAGTCTAATTGACTTTTGACTTGCCTCTGTTCCTGATGGAACTTCTTTCGTAATGAAATGATTGACAGAATCGCAATTTCATCCAAAAGAATATGGTGAATTCATGTGAATTAAGGGCTGAAATTATAACACGCAGTAGATTTAGAAACCAATTAAGAATTTCCAAATTATAAACTTTGTATAGAGAAAAGGTGTATGGAAAACAAGGGGAGTTGCGGAAACCATTCGCCGGGAGATTGTCTTCAGCCAACAACGAATAAGATTATCCACACAAGTAAGATTCAGTCTCAAGCTGAGTAGGAATTTATGACTCAATCAGGTTGAAAAGTTCAACGTTGTCTCATTGTCCGTGTACGCGCACAGGATAAAAGTGTGATCTTGTTCAAGACCCGCATGCTTTTTCCACGCCAACGTAAGGTTCACATGCTCCATTGTTTAGACAACCTCATCTTTTGACACTTTCCTCTTCAAAATGATCCGCCCAGTACGAGCATATTCGAACTAAGATGAATTATTAATTCCATACAACATATAACTTTCTCTTGTTTTATATTTATTGCTTTTGTCTCCTTTCAAGGCGCAGAACAAAATTTATACATATATATATATATATATTGATAAGAAATTGTATTAAAAGGAGAAAGTCAATACCACGATAAAGAAAGTCAGTAATAGAAAATTAAATTGGATTTTCTATTTCAAATCTTGTTACATCTTCCGACCTATTTAATATATAAATATCACGTGTATAGAAATTTTGTTTGAATGTATTTATGTTAAATAAAGTAAAAGATGGACCATGATTTGAAATAGAAAATCTTATTTGAGATCAAGCATTCTACTCGTTAGCACATAGATAAATATTCATATTTGTCTTAATTACGGAAAAAAATATTAAACGGTGTGAATGATGTCATGTCAGCATGATACATATTTTGGTGAAGGGGTATATTTTTTCAAATTAAACACCCATGTTGAATATTGATTACTTCCGCAATCTGCATAGCAACTGTGTCTCGTGCTCAATATCTTAATACCTTTGTTTACATGAGGAAAACTATCTATATCAGCCATCCTTTCATCGGTTCGTCCTCTCTTCTCTCTCTCTCTCTCTCTCGCTTTCTCTCTTCCCCGTTCATTCCCTTTCGTTGTCTTGGAATTCAATCTCTCTCTTGATTCGATAATCCTTTCTTCATTATCTCATCAGCATAGAATAAACCAGATTCCTGATCATCCAACTGATGAAGAATTCAGGCACCGGCTATCATAACATGATGCTGGCAGATTCCGACGCCCTGAGGAGACAAACATTGGGCAGCATATTGCAGTCCGACGGCGATGACTCCTTCCGCTTCAGCAACACGTCGGAGAACAGCCCCGGCAGCCGCGATCGGCAGTCGACGCCGCGCACCTCAGTGACTAGCTCCACGTACTCGTCCTCACCGTTGGACCAATCGCCTAGGTCGCTTTCGATCCCATCGGTGGACCTACCCTCTACGCCATTGTCGCAATCCCCATGGTCCTCTGAGGTATTGCCGGAATCCTATTCTTACACGGGCTTGGTGGGGTCCCTTGTGCGTGAAGAAGGCCACATTTATTCGTTGGCAGCTTCCGGGGATTTGCTGTACACGGGGTCAGAGAGCAGGAACATCAGGGTGTGGAAGAACCAGAAAGAATTCTCCAGCTTCAAATCTAATTCCGGGTTGGTTAAGGCCATTGTAATCGCCGATGAGTTGATATTCTCCGGACATCAGGATGGAAAAATTCGGATCTGGAAAGTGTCGCGGAAAGACCCAAGCCTTCACAAGCGCATAGGCTCATTGCCAACTTTCAAAGCTAAGGTAAAAAGCTCGTTGAATCCCAGCCACTATGTTGAGGTGAAGAAGCATCGCAACGCGATTTGGATCAAACACACAGATGCAATTTCGAGTCTCAGCTTGAGCGAGGACAAATCCCTGTTATACTCAGCTTCTTGGGATAGGACGTTTAAAGTCTGGAGAATCTCCGATTCCAAGTGCCTGGAATCTATCAACTCACACGATGATGCCGTAAATTCGATCGTTACTGGCTTTGACGGACTGGTGTTCACCGGCTCGGCCGACGGAAGTGTCAAAGTGTGGCAAAGACAAATAGAAGAAAAGGGCACAAAGCATATCCTTTCACAAACGTTGTTAAAGCAAGAATGTGCTGTAACAGCTCTGGCCATCAACCCTTCTGCTACAGTTTTGTATTGTGGGTCGTCAGACGGGCAAGTTAACTTCTGGGAACGCGACGACAAGTTTCTGTCGCACGGTGGAGTTTTAAGGGGCCACAAGCTTGCAGTTTTGTGCTTAGCCACGGTGGGGAATTTAGTTCTAAGTGGATCGGCTGATAATAATATCTGTGTGTGGAGAAAGGAAGGAGGAGAACATGTCAGTTTGTCCGTCCTGATTGGCCACCGTGGGCCTGTGAAATGCTTGGCTGTGGAAGAGAAGGAAGCCCATTGGCAAGGAGATGATAGGCAGTATATTGTGTATAGCGGCAGCACCGACAAGTCGGTGAAGATATGGAGGGTGGCGGAACAGGCGCCGCCAACAGGACCACCACCAGCGCAGCAGCATCAGCATCAGCATCAGCAGGTAGATACAACGCATGGGCGGGTTTCTCTTTGGTCCAGAGCTTCCCCGCTCAAGATAGTAATAGGATGAGCCCCGATGGTGCAAGTAGTAAAGAGGAATTGTGCATGGGAATTGGCAAGAAATCAGTTTGCCAGTCCATCGTCATATACTAATCCATATATGATTAACTTAGTAGGTATATGATATGCTTGAACTCGGTCAATAGGAAAGGAAGATTTGGATTTGCAGTACATAAATATTCTTTGAATTCCTGATTCTTGAAACTCTATACTGATATTAGATAAATTTTTATATCATTCAGCATTGTGGTACTGTTCCAAGTGGATTATAAAGTGAAATGCTGCTGATATCAACGTATATAATATTGAACCCATTGGGTATTACCTGAGTAGTTGGTGTCTCATGGTGTCTAAAATTACCGTAACAGATACTACGAAGATTTGGTTTGAAATAGAAAAACTCCATTCATTTAACCATCATTTTGCAGTAGGTGAGATCAGTTGAACATGCAGTTAGCAAGATTTCTGAACATTTCTTGTCCTGAGGCCTAAGAAATAAATTACAAGAATGAGTCTCTACATGAGACAGCGGAACAAGAACACCATCGCTCTCCTTTTGGAGGAAACTTTATTTTTTTCAATCAAATAAGATTTTTGAACAGCTGAAAACTTTTCTACCAACACTGGCTTCAGTTGCCTGTGTAAGAAACTATGATAGCAAAACACTAGAAAACATACTGACCTCAGTCAGCCACAAAATTATATCGTGCTTGCTCTTGTGAGCTCAAAAGAATGTTTCTGCACACCCACCCCAATCCCGACATCTTGTCAATAAACAGACCAAGATCGATTGTTGCAGATTTCTTGCTTTCTTCCATCAATGTAAACCATTCCCTTAGAAGAGAACCTGAGTCGTCGCAAGCTTCTAAAGCCTTATCCCAACTGCTCTTATCAAGTAGGAGGCCGTTGCGAATGTAACATGCCTAGGAGTTTCACAAAATCATCACAAATCTTAGGTATAAGCCAAGAAAGCACAAGAGTCTCGAACATTCAACGGTTGTGTATTTTATTAGGGTAAGTTTTACGGGTATGACACTGACATCTCTTGACATTTAGGTATATTAAAAAAGACTTCAGTTTTGAAAAATTATCTTGCGCCCTTTTGCTAACATGTTTTTACTTTGAATATTTGATGGGCAGAAAGGAATCTGTAATAAAGATATAACTGCAGGGGTCATCAGCGAAATCTTCAAAAACGAAGGAAACTTTTTTGTAATATTCCTGAATTTCTAGGACATCTATGTAATTATTATCTCTAAATTTTATTTAGTGGAAAATTTCTTACTTCATTTTTCATTTCCAAGCATGACACTAGATAACTTTCTTGCTTTCAAGAGAACAAGATTGATAGATAGTAGAAAGACGATTCACCTGCAATAAACCCGTGATAACATCTGAAGTTCTGGCTCCTTCCCGAAGACAGAGAAGGATTCCGTGCTGCAATTGGGCCAAAAATGTAGCATGAGAAGAGGTGAACTAAAACTGATGGCAGAATGACGAGAAATTCAATTACAATGAAACATGACAGCATAAAAGCATTATCGAAACACGTACATCCCTTATTCCGGATCCACTATTGGAGCTCTCCATGCAAATGAAGTAGAAATCATCATCTTTTAAAGATTTCAACGTCATCAAAGATAGCTTTGGAATTTTTCTCTTGGGAATCAAGCAACCAATTCTAATGGGCAGCAGCTCCCTGCCTAATCCAAAACTCACTTAGGAGTTGTATCTAATGGTAAGGCAGTTCAAAGGGAAAATTCATATTCACTGTGGATCAAAAGCGGGACGAAAGCCTTACCTTTACTCCATAAAAAATTAATATCTTCCCTTTTACTCACTTCAGCTGGTGATGGGATGCATCCTTGCTGAATCCAGATGTTTATTATTAACTCAAGCCTATCCTGGACAAGAAAGTGTAAAAAAGAGGTGGTTGATTGGTGCTTAATAGCAATACATATCATAGACGAGGTTAAGACACTTCTTTTCCACTTTGGAAATAAAGATGTAAAGTGACAAGTTTGTTATTACTATATCATGCTAGAATGATGTGGCATAGATCGTGATCTCGTGTACCAGAGGATCACTGCAGAGGTTGAAAGTTGAAAAGGTAATATAATTAAGGTAGTGAACTGAAAGCCACGAAGTAATAACCACAAACCAAACTGCTATCCTAATAAAATGATTAGGATATTACAGCAAGAAGGACTATATATAAATCAGCATACCCTTTTGTAGATGGCTGTCTAAAATTGGCAATACATGTATGCATTGCACAAAATGTGGAAATATTAAGTAAACTATGAGAACTCACAAGACATGGAGTTTTAAACAAAATTGGGGATGGAACTTCCTGCAATATAAAGGACTAACCTTAGTTAATGTTTGCAGATGAACATGTTTTAGCCCTTGATAAATCCCAAAAAGGTCAATAGCAGAGAAGATTGGATACACAACAAATGGTAGAGCTGCCAATAACCTTTCACACCACAGAGAAGTCAGAAATCATAAAGCAAGCTTAATAATCCATAAGCCTATTTTACCAGAAAATAAAATCCTAATTTTAATCATTTCATGCTCCAACCAATCATCACAGTTCATATAATCCATTACAGCAAAATGATTGCAGAATCAACAATTACGACAATAATTGCATGTTTATGTACAAGGATATGCAGTAAGAATTCATTTTCAGAGAGAAGCTGCATATGTATTTACAATCATAGACAGTAATGGAGAATGCAAGGACAGTGGCAATAGTTGTGAATGTCAGGACAGGAGCAGAAACCTTTGATTGTTTCTAAACAAAATGTTGAAGGTAGCAGCAAGCAGAAGACCGACATTGTCAAAGCAGACTGTTTGTATCTGAAACATAAACCAAGAATTAGTTCAAGATATTTGTTATAATACTTGAATATTTCACATAATCTCACACCTGGGCCTTTGCAGACACTTCACCAAGATTATCCGCGATGGCAAAGCTTCTGTGAACAGCAGACTGGCAACATGATAAATTGAATTTTCCATCACCATGTACGGAACTGGTTGTCACAAATTTTGCAGGAAAGAAAATGGTTGGCATACTCAAGTTTCCAAAATTTCACTAACTGAAGCAACTAAATCAGGTACTTGTTTTGATTAGGTAAATGCCATGATAGTTTCAAGGAAGCGTAGGGATCTAAATATTGAATGTTCACCCATTCGATTTTCTAGATAGTTCTAACTAATGAAGTATCATAGAAAACTAGTCTCTATAACATAGAATGCAGATATGCTGAAACTTACACCAGTTGCTAAGTAGCAAGCAAGGCTTATTTGCTTGGCAATGTTGGCTATTGTGGCAAGAAGCAGAAAGTATTTGGGAAAGACAGGAGTCAACAACTCAACTCCGATGCTCAAACTGAACAGAACAGAGGTTGCAAACCTAACTCTCTTCAATCGACAAACAAAAATGTCAGCATTTCCTCATAAGAAATTAAAAATATTCAAGTGAAAGAAAGAAATTCTTAAAGAATTTATGTTGAAGGAAGCAGGAATTTTATAGCAGTTCCAGTTGAGAAAATTCGTTATTCACCAGTACTTGGTTTGAGAAAGTAAAGAAGTAGGACTATATAATTACCAATCAATTTCAACCAGATAGGTGTTGCCACCTCTTCTGGAGGGCCAGAAGTACCTTGAGATTGGTATCAAAAGATGAAGCAAGGCTAGCAGTGTAGATGCACCTGCTCAGCCGCCCAAGCCCATCCTTCAAAACCCAATTCAGGGCAGCAGCTGATGGGAGTGAACGAGAATAGCCAATTCCTATTGCCCGAAACATTGCCTAATATGACAATTCAAACATCAGAGCTCATGCTTAGTTTACTGAGAAAAATTTGAAAACATAAAGGGATTAGAAGAATCAGTTAGTAATCCTAACCTCAACAGTGCCAACATGAAAACACATGCACAAATCTTATGTATATAATTGACTAATCTCAAAATAATTCCAGCAAACAACAAGGAAGGGCGAATCGTTTAAGTTGAAAACAGGATTCTTATTTAATCCAAGGATAAAAAGTTACCCATCAACTACTGATAGAAGAAATTATAAAGCAACAATAATCACCAAACAGTTGATACAATTATTGTGAGAAAATCATCAAATGAATCCAACAACTTGAAAATCTAGAAGCTTTAATGCAGAAGTGTACAAAGTATGAACTGGCGTTGCGAGAACATGAAGAGCAGGATTAAGTCTCAATCCAGATATCCTTATTGAATAAACTCTAGCACATTCAGTTGCACCATTTTTATAATAAAACTGGCTGAACCTTAAGAGTCACCCATGGCGGCGTTCAATGTTCTTGTAAATTTACCCAAACTTAATCCAAAAACTTGAACTTTGTTACTGCGCGTTACCAGAAGTTTTAACCCCAAACCGAGCGAAGAAGAAACATATAAAAGTCAGTACCTGAGTAGCAAGAACCTGAAGAGCGGAGCTGAAAACTCTATGCAAGAACTTCCATTTCACATACTCCAAATAATTCCCGCCCACTTCCCTTGGTAGAAAAAAATTCCTTACAGCAGCCCCACACACCCTACCCAATTTCCTCATCCCATCTTCATAATCAAGAGAAAAATCCCACAAAGAAAACGCATTACTACCATCAACAGAGACCAATTTCAACTCCTTCCCATCCCAAAAGCACCTTGAAACCGTGCCCGAGTGGCGTATCACAACAGGGAGATTGAAATTTTTTGGATTTTTGTCGTTGAGGTTGGTGGGTTTTAACTTTTCTTCCTCTTGATATTCATGGCTGAAGTTGAAGGAGGTATTCAAGGAGCTTGATAGAGCTAAGGATTTAAGAGAGGTTTTGGGTTTGATGTGTTTGGTGATTTCGACGGGGTCGTATCTTAGAGCCCATGTGGGATACAATTGTGAATGTGAAGGTGTTTGTATTGTTAATTTCATCACGACTACTGACAATGGTATGAACTCTGAACTCTGTGTATGTGTGTGTGTTTGTGGTGTTATTTCTATGGAAAGTGTGCAGGTGTATGCCCTAGTAAGATGAAGAGAATGGTACGAACAAGGGTTGTAATAGTCATTTTCTCAATCTTTTGGCATAAAATAAGAGAGCGTGATGACTGAATGGATTACAACTTCTTTGTTCTTTTCTTGGTCTACTCTTACGCGTCATTCGTCAACTGTCCTAATCCTAGAATTGCTCTGCAAAAATGTGGATCTTACGCAGACGGGTCTTGTTGGTTCTGTCATGCCAGGATTCGTAAGATCTCACAAGACTTTGGGAAGTTACAGTGGGCAAGAGATATTATCAATATCATGTCGAGGATCGTCTACGACAACTGGGAGAGGCTTGTTGTAGCCACGCTCCGAAGAGAGCAGCTTTGGGAACTTTTTCATGCCCACTCCAGGACTCCAAGCGTCAGCTCCAGCGGATCGGGTTTCAGCTTCTCTTCGCCGCTTCTGGAATTGCCGTTCGACTTTTCAAGTTCAAGTTCTTGGTATCAACAGAATTCAGTTCGTGAAACACATATCCGGGGCTATAAGGCTAATGATTTGGAAGTTGCGGCCCTTGCGGGTATAATCAAGGCTGAAAAATCACCTGAAGTCAGACAATTGGCGCCTGGAGACATTTTTGTTAATGGTAAGGCTCTTACTAGCAGAGAGCTAGCGATGTTGCAGAGTTGCCGATATCCGCCAAAAAAGTTGACTCCAGGAAACTATTGGTATGACAGAGTCTCAGGTTTATGGGGGAAGGTAATATGCATTTGCTTTTTACAAGTTATGCTGTTAGATTTGGATGTCAATTCCCTAATTTGATGGAATCTGCTGGTATGGACTTTAACAGCAAGGACGCAAGCCTTCACAGATGATTAGCGCCCAGTTGGATATAGCCGGCCGCCTTGAACAGCATGCTAGCAATGGGAACACGCTAGTTTTTGTAAATGGTCGGGAAATCACCAGAGTGGAGCTGCGTATGTTAAAGGTGGAGACTTGTAGAAAGCTGGCATCAAGCTGAGATTGTTTTCTCATTCCTTGTTAACTTTATTGTCTGTGCTTAGCAGTTCGCTGGTGTCAGATGTCACCCAGATCTACGTTTGTGGATGTATGAAGATGGTTTATACCAAGAAGAGGGAACAAATGTGATAAGAGGGAATATCTGGGGGAAGGTGGGGTTCTTGTTAAAACTATGAGTTCCTTTCACTCTGCCATCCCCACTATTCATTCAGTGATTTCAATGTTCAGGTGGGAGTGAAGCTACTGTGTTCGATGCTCTCTCTGCCATTCCCTCCCAAATCCTCGTATACTCCTGGAGAGTCGTCTGTGCCTGACCACTTTGAGCAGGGGGCTATTCAGAAGATTCTTCTGATTGGATGTAGAGGATCTGGGACAAGCACCATTTTTAAGCAGGTTTGTTGGCAAAATTTTGGTCTCTGCGGTAGACATCCTTAGTTGTTAAAGATTATGTTTTGGTTATTTGATGGAAGAGGAAGATCACTTTTTCTGCATCCACCTTAAGATACTCTAATGCTTTCAGAGTTGCCATGTTGGTACAGGTGTTTTTGTTGCACTTAGAACCACCAAAATGTTGTGCCCCTAACAGTGCATGTTTTTTCTTTTTGGCATTCATCCGGGCTCATCCTTGATTTGATTCTGCAGCATTAGATCAAGAATCTGATCCACAAAATATAGAACTTTCATCCAAACAGGATTCAATTTTTACCTAAGATAAATGCTGTCTAAAAAGAGATCTACGGAAGCATTTTAAGCGATCTTTTTTCATCTCCAGCTTTTGACTAATGCTGAATCGTGGGTCTTGAGGAATCCATGTTTAATATGTTCATGAAAACACATTCTCCTAAGCATGGATAGAGATGTGGATTGATTCGAAATTACCTCAAATGCAGCTATATGCTTACTGACTCTAGACTATCGTGAAATTTCAGCTGGAAAACATGACAGTGAGAGATGAAAAAGATTACCCTAGACTACTGAAGTCCACAGCCATGCATACGGATTGTCAGGCCTCTCACATTGTTCTCTACACTATTGCAAGTTCCTGCTAGTTACATACCCACTACATGCTTGTTTACTTGTGTTCTAATAGTTAGTTGTGGATTTTTAGTGCGATTATCTTCTTCAAGAAAGCATAACCTTCTTACATGCTGACAGCCACCCCAAGATTCTACTATACATGTAATATTTTCTCTAATTGTTGACTATAGAGCAAATATGTGGCTCACTCTGGTGGTGTTTCTGCTTTTTCATTATGTTGTCCTGGTGATGGTTGATTGGTTGTCCTATTAATCAAATTCAATATCATTTTGCAGGCCATATTTCTTTACACAGATCAAACTTCTTTGCTTGATGAGTTTGAACACATCAAATTGTTAATACAGAGCAACTTATACCACTATATGAGTATACTTCTTGAGGGCCGTGAACATTTTGAAGAAGAAAATTTGAACGAATCAAGAAGAAACAAATCTGCTGATAGACAGGGCTTTGCAGGTACAAGTGAATGTTATATATTCTTTTTCAGAATAATCGAGCATATGATGGCAGGGAGATGATTGACAGAAACTGCTCCTCTGGATGATTACAAAAACTAAGGAGTTGCATACATAATCTTGAGAACCGGTTAATTTTCCTGAAAATGAAATGCAGCTTCCTCAAGTACAACCTTTTTTCCGCATGGTTGTAAACTTTATAAGCTCCACATATATGTTGATAAGGCAACCTTTTAACTTGAATGAAGTTCTGTCCACGTTCATTATGCAGTTTACAGAATTTGTACAATTTTGTACCTGAAATAGAACGAGGAACATGTCTAAGAAACACAATTACAACCTAATATAGTTTTCCACATAAGTTGATGGCTTACTATTGTATATTTCAATAGCCAGGATGATTTAATCTGTTTTTGTTTATTTTTCATTTTGCTGATAAATAATCGTTGCTTCTAAGTAGGCTTGTGTTAGAGGTTTACATTTAGAGTGAAAGAGTGCTGAACTTGTTTCTTCTGGTTGATAAACAGGAGATGCAGATGCAGATGCCAGTGATGAAAAATGTATATATTCCTTTAGTCCGAGAATGAAAGCGTTATCTGATTGGCTTCTCTATATCAAGGCATCAACTAGTTCGGATGTCTTTTCAGCTGCTTTCATCGAGTCGTCTGCACCACTGCTTAAGGAATTGTGGAGTGATCCTGCAACTCAGCAAACATTCAGCCGGAGAAGTGAACTAAAGGAGCTGTCTACTGCCGCCAATTATTTCCTAAACCGAGTAAGAAGATAATTCATCTGTCATACCATTTGCTGCTTAACATGAAACGGAAAATGATTTTCTTACCATCATAACTTATTCCCCGCTGCTCTCTATGCATCATAACTTAATCAAGCCATCACTCAAATTATACGTAGATATGAAAAAGACAGACTATAACTCATCTGTACCTAGTAAATGTAATATGATAATTTTCATACACCGGATCATACTCTGAATCATAATTAGTATGGATAATTACTTTACACCCCCTCATCTATTGTCCGTTTGCACAAACCATCTATGTCTTTTCAAAAATTGCAGAAACCACCCCTGACAACTTTTAAACCCAAAAATGCACTCGCTCAAACTTTAATTTAATTTTTCAATGACAGAAAGCTCTCAAGGGTGTTTTTTAATTACCAAAAGGTAGACGGGATGTCATAGTAATGTTTATGAGAATGAATAATATGGCCTCATATATTTTTTTTATTATTTATACTAATTTTTAATTTAAATTTAAATTATTTTATTAGCTTTCTTTTATTGAATCTGTATATAAAAGTACACCCCTTAATAATTGAAATATTAAATTGTTTAATCAATATATTAATAAAAATTAGTTACTAGCTTATAAATTCAAATTAAAAAATTATCACACTTGTATAAATTATTTTAAATTCTTAAAATTAAAAGATTTATTTTTCTATTTTTGTTTATAACTAAACTGTATTAAAATTAATAAATTGTACATATATGTATGTATGTTTGAACAATATAAATATGTATATAATTGGACATATATATATATATTCATATATTTATACATACATGTTTTGATGGCGAACGATGGCGGAGGTGGGTGAAAGGCATGGCGCAAGTGGGGCGAGACCGTAGGCCACATGGGGCAGTGCAAGCAAGGGCGTAGGCAGGAGTTGAGGGTGGGCATAGCGGTAGGGTTGGGAAGCAAGAATAATTTTTTTAAAAAAAAATTAATTTAAATTATTATTTATTAATTTTTAATAAAACTTAATTATAAATAAATTAAGGGTAAATTACCTTTTATTTTAATAATTTCAAAAATTTATAAAAGTATGATAATTAATTTAAACTTATAATCTAATAACTAATTTTATTAATTTAATATTTTAATTATTAAAAAGTGTAGATTTATATAAAGATTCAATTAAAAAAAGTTAATAAAATAATTTAAATTAAAATTAAAAATTAGTATAAATAATAAAAAAATATACAGGGTCATATTATTCATCTCCATAAACATTCCTTTGATACCCCCTCTACCTTTACCTTTTGGTAATTACAAAATACCCATGATGGCATTTTGGTCACTGAAAAATTAAAGTAAATTAAAATTTGATCGAGTCAACAGGGGCATTTTTTGTTTTTAAAGGCTGCCAAGGATGATTTCTGTAATTTTTTAAAAGGGAGGGGTGAATCTGTAAAAAAGACAATAGATGAGGGGTGTAAATGTAATTATCCCTAATTAGTATTTATCCTTAGATTGCTCAAACTTTTTCTTTCTCCAGGCAGTTGATATACTTAAACCAGATTATGACCCTTCCAAGGACATCCTATATGCTGAAGGATTTCCTTCATCACCTTCTTACTTGGACTTCTCATTCCCACCCCCACACAATGACGAGTATTACAGTGGGGATAAGCTACATTTTACAAGGTGAGTCTACTAATTACTCTGGTATTTCTATTGCAATTTGTCTTTCCGGACATAATCTTCGCCTGTGACTATATGCTCATCATTCCAAGAGGTTTGTTTGTGTCCGTGACCGTATGCTCATCATCATCTGCTGTTATTTTGTGCATAGAGTAGAATGTATTGTACTTCTAATCTTCATGACAACTTTCTTGCTATCCATAGACGTTAACACATATTGATTTTATATAAACAAATGTTGTCTTGTGAAGATTAAGATGAGCTTATCCTGTCTCAGGTTCTTTTAGTTCTGAGACACGAAGAGGGTGTTTGAAATAGCTTCTGCTTTTATGATGGGAATAAGTTAAAAAGAAATCGTTAGTTCTGTAATAGTAAAAATTGAAAGTGTTTGAAAATAGTGTGAAGAACGAAAAAAAAAGTTGAAGTTGGAGTGTTTCAGAAAAAACACAATTAAAAAACACTCTTGAAAAATTATTGTTAGCCAAAAGGTGATAAGCACAGAAGTTATTGCAAACGTCCCTTAAATAATGATATTCTCTGACATTTTGGGCCTTGCCCTGTTGTTCTTCAGATATCAGCTTATTAGATCAACGTCAAATAGAGTTGACGACCATAACGAGTTGCTTGAGAAGTTTGAAGATGTTGAGATGGTTGTCTTCTGTGTTTCGTTAAGTGATTATGATGAGTTTGTCATCGACGAAAATGGAGTCTCAGTCAACAAGATGATGCATGATAGGAAGTGCTTTGAGAGCATGGTTACAAATCCGCTCTTTGATCAGACACCGTTTCTTCTCCTACTAACAAAATATGACTTGTTTGAGCAAAAGATAGAACATTTTCCTCTGGATAAATGTGATTGGTTCAATGATTTTCTTCCTGTTAGATCAGCTTACAGTGATCGCAGGGTGGGTGCATCCGATGCCGAAAAGGGATTTTATTATATATCCGTTAAGTTCAAGGATCTCTACAATAATCTAACCGGTCGGAAAAAGTTGTACGTCGCAAAAGTGGCCTGTTTGGAACAGGAGAGCACAGATGCAGCACTTAGATATGCAAGGGAAGTTTTGGAGTGGGAAGAAGAGACGAGCAAATACTACGATACAGATTACTTCAGCGAGGATAGTTTTTACTCAGAGGAAGACAGCTGAGCAGAATTCTGATTGAATGATGAACATAATCTCTGGATTTTCATCCAGTACAACATCAGATATGAAAACATTTGTGCAATAACTTGTGTGTGCGTTGTGAAGGGCAACTACAAACGCCTGCTGAGCTGCGGCCTGCCAAGGTTTTTGTTGAAAGCCCTAAAAAGTTCTCCTTTTCCTCTATTTTTGAGCACTTTCACTTGGAACAGATCATCATCATCAGAACCCGGAACGGATTCAAGTGAAATGATACTTCCAACAAATAGTTTCTGTGCTGCCAAGAATTCATTCCACCCGGTGGAAGTTTGAATCCTATGAGGTCTTTCCCTGGTGAATAATGTTACCGGCCATTTCCTCCCTCTTGGATCCCGCAACGTTATCTTGCTCTTCCTCCGTAATCCAGTTTTGGCAGCAAAAGCAGCTGGAAAGAACTGAAAATGCCCAAGAGATTTTGAAACAAACAAGTCAGAAGTGTGGAAAAGTTGAATATTGATTCATTTGAACATGATGGTTCAGAAAGTATTCACCAGATGGTATGTACTGTATCTCCTCAACTGGACAGAAAACCTTGGAATTTCACTGGTCTTGTCACAGCTATCTCCACTCCCGCATTCCTGTTTTACAGGGAAATTCCCTGGAAAATGGACATGTTCACCTGCTCAAAAGATTGTAAAACATTTTCCAACCATGAAGAACATATCAGAGTTCTGAGTCTTACAGTAAATCCCAGGTTCTTGGATGCCATCAACATCGGAGGAAGGATACCACTTGTCACAACCATCCATGGAAAAGATTGCAACTCTGAATGTCGATCTTCCGACAAAATAAAAAACAAGAAAATCTCCTTCTTCAAGTTGGTTTCCCTTCAAAAATTCAGGCCAACCTCCTATGAAACAGTGCCTCTCATTTACCTGTTCGATCTTCACCGCCCAAGATTCCTGAGATTCAGTTACTAGGCAGACTTTTCCATGCAGCATGTCTTTGTGTCTTCTTGCAAATTCAACTGGTATTGACTGCAATACAACACAACACAAACATAACAACAATATCTGGAAATCAAATCAACTTGCCATTTTTCTGAGACTTACGAGTTGGGTCGAAAAGTCACCGATGAGGGGTTTGAAGAAGCTCGGCCGGTTGAGAGAACTATTCATCTCTGTACACTATTGTCTGATTCTTGAATGTTTGAAGAGAAACTAACTGAAACATGCGGGCTTTAGATGTCTGAAACTTCTTGCATTGTTGTATTTGTAGAGGAGGAGATACTAAACGACTTTTGTTTGTCTTTTGCTAATCAATGTACTCTGTCTTTCAAGATGCCTGAAATCTCTCTCTCTCCAGTGTGTTGATATCCATTTCAACGTCACATGTCCGTACGAGTTCTTTAAGGTAAAAGGTATAAAATTCAAGCTGGTGCAGAAATGAGGCTTTCTTCTTGAGTTTCTTTAACAAATTTGCTGTAGACAACTGACAAGTTTAAGTGTGAAACTGTCTCTTCAATAATTTTGGCTTCTGCGACTCAAATGGTAAAAGTAGTGCAAGAAATTTGAATCGTAAAAGCCGGAGAAGGGAGCAATTGGAACTTGGGGGAAGAGAGAAGGTGAGAAGTCGGTGGGGTGAAATAATGTTTGGACCGTTTCCCCACAAGCAGCATTTAATAATTTGTTATTTTTTATTTTTTAAATTTTTATATTTTAATAAATTGGTTGTTAATTTTTAACAGAACTGAACTTTCAATTTATTCTTGTTACAAGATATAGGAAATTAATTATAATATTTTTTATAAATAAACTGTTGAGTTTATTTTAGTGTGTTTCTTGTTAAATTTTGTTGAAAATTGTTGTTAATGGTATGAAATTGACTTCAAACATGTTAATATTTCTTATTTGAATATATTTTGCCTTTTAGCTTAATTAATTAAAATATAATATTTTCAATCTGGTCCAATCAGTTAAACTGAAATGGTATATGAAATGATAATACTTACAGTGTTTCCTTCTCCTAATATATAAACCATCTTTTATTAGCAACCTAATTACTTGACTGATTTGATCGTTGGAGTGAACCCAACACTTTGCATTTCATTACTTCTGGAGCTCTGCTTGTATAATATTGTGGTCCACATGGAACAAGAAATCTCTTGCATTAGTCACAAGACAGATACCTAACAACATCCATATCATTTCTTTTCTTTTTCTGGGGGTGAAATTTTCTTATTGTTGACGTAATTGCATGTAATTTTCTAGATGGGTTCTTCAATTTGCTAAAGGACAGAAAATTAAACAGTATTACCAACTTTTTATTAGAAAATGGAAGTCATTTTCTTTTTAATCAGAAGACTTGGGATTGAATCCAAGACAACCTAATCTTGGTTCATGCATGATGTGTGAACAGGAACCCGATTAGTACAGTTACTGATAAATCATACATTTGCGGAACAAATGAAAATCTTGTACAAGAACTTCAATTCCATGTCCGGGAAACTCGACGGGAAATGCAATTTTTATCTCAATTCAACACTACTGTCTAAGCATTTCAAGCTTCCTCATAAATCTCAGCTTGACAAATTGATCAGAGGGATTCATGTACAGTAGAATCTAATATGAAACAAGCAAAATATAATGATTTTTACACAGCAGAAACCACTTTGGCCATCAACTAGTTTGGGACAGGGGAATGTAATGCTCATTTGTATCTGCTTTAGTTCATAACTAATATCTGAAAAGAGACAGATCTCTAAGCCAAACTCTACAGGAACCGAAGAAGGCAAAGGATAAAACTCAAACAACCAAAAACAAGAATGAACAAATGCCCCCGCGTGCAGCAAAGATGCAGGAGGGGCAAAAAGAATCCTGCCAAAACTTTTTGTTGCATATACGCACCTTAGGGCAATGGGACGAAAGTATTAGTGGGATATCCCATTTCATTCTTCAACCTCCTCGGCAACAGGCGGAAGGACACCCTCTTTCACAAAGTTTGGGTCGAGAAATTTGGCCACGAATGCCCACAACTTGTAGACATCGTCAAAGTTGGTCAAAAAGCCAAGTGAAGCTGTGACGACCTCAACTCTGACGAATCCACTTTTACCGTCGTGTCTACCATTTTCCATTGGTTTGCAGAGGGTGGTGTCATCGAGACTCAAGGATCCACGCTGCTGCTTGGGGCTATCTAGTATCCGTATGTGACTGAGTATTCCAACACCCAGAGAAATACCACGTGACTCAGCCAGTTTTTGAACAACTTCTGGACTGATCAGACCCCTGTTTCGGTCCCTCACATTGAATGCAACTGAAGCACCTCGTTCGTATTTAATTTTGGGGCCATAAATGTGAACTAGTGGTGCACCGTCCTTTCCATTTGGACTAGGCAGCCTTAGCTGCAGCAGAGAGGTCACAAGCCAATTGATCAAGAACCGAAGCCGTGAAGTGGTCTTGTTGAGACCCAACATATTTATGTGATCAAGATGCCTGCAGATTATTTCTGGTTCACCCCTCTCCGAGTCTTGCCCGTCGCCATATTCATCGTTGCTCATATAGTCATCATCGTCTAGACTGGCGGTAGATAACTCTCCTTGCTCCAGAGTCCAGCCAATGTGAGCTCTGTGGTTGTCATCTGTGCTAAATGATTCCCTTCTCCCTCTGCTTCCAGCTGGCTCAGACTCTTCTACTCCAAAAAACCTGCCACCAGCAATTCTGTTTCTTTCTCGCCTTTCCAGTAACCTAAATTCACCTTCCGTCTCTCGTCTTATTGCACTCTCCTTCTCAAGGCATATCTCAGAAGCAGCTCCATGTTGAATACTCGGATAACTAGAGCCCTTGACAGCAGACTTGTTGATTTCGGGTTCTTCTTCAATTTCATGAAAATGTTGATTATCTGGAGTCCTGAATTCTCTTGAAGCAGGGAACCCATCCGCAATATGTTCTTCAGGAATCTCCTTGAAATGGTCCACTTCTTGAGACACTGACCGAACAGCAGCATCAAATGATAATACATGGCGGTCTCCCATGTTCAATTCCTTGTCGTACATTGGGCTACTGGATAACTTTGAGGCAATTGGAGAAGTCAGCTTATTAATCTTTCTGCCAGAAAACCAAGCCGGTGGTAAGGGAGACGACACTTTATGTTTGTTCGAGTGACCGGCAATGTCAGAGCCTACTGGACTCTGACCCAAATCTATCCACAGTGAGTTATCAGACGATTCATCTTCACTGAAGACTGGGCTTTTCATCACCTCCCCGACAGAAATACTTTCAGTTTCTTCAAATATGGTGCTTGCCCCGTCTCTGTCAGAACTGTTATCATGCTCCATCTCACTCTCAAACACATCTCGTACCTGAGCAGAAGTGAAAGCACCAGAAAAGGCAGGCAATTGAGATCCAGGACGGGTTTCAGTATTAACATCGCCATTCCCACTGGCTTCCTCATCTTCAGCAAATCCGGGGAAATTATCCATTGAATCACTCAAGTACAGAGGAAATACAGGAGTGATTTTCACTATACCATTGCCAGCATGACCTGACTGATTTTGAAGACTTGCCATCACAGATTTCTTAATCAGAAGGCACCCAAATCCCGTGGGATCATAACCAAACACCCTATAGAATGATGTGATGATGAAATCTGGCCGAAATAAGGACAACCCAAGAGAATCCATGTCCTTTGGGCCCAATGCCCCAGCATCAAGCAAGACATGCCAATTGTTCTGTTGGGCCAGAGCCATCCACTGATACGAGTACTTGGCACCAGTAACTCTAGACTGAACAGGGAACACAAAAAGACCAGATGCTGAATCTTTCTTTCTCTTCTTTTTGTTCGAAATTTGCTTCCTCAGGTCCGTGGAACAAAGCTTAAGAGTAGGCCACTTAAACCATGCACTATGAACCTTGGCACCTTTCTCTCTAGCACTCTGAGCCATCCAATTCACTGATTGGCTCTCGTGATCAAACATGGTCAACAACCTCTTATTTGTGTGAAACGGGTATGATTCAGCAAGCAATTTAAAGGCAGAGCCACGGCTCACAGTAAACACAAGGCCGTATTCATTCTCAGGGATGTTCAAATAATCCATTATCCTGGTCTTTATATCATGTTCTATAGTTCCATTTTCAGCTCCCCCATACAAAGCATGATTACTCAAATTGGCAGTAATCTCAGACAAACTAAATGTGGATGATTCCCAGTAATGAACAGTTTGCAGCAATGAAAACAACCCAAACCCACAATAGTCAAGGCATACCTTTGACCCTGCACCAGAGAGATGCGAGTACTCGTCCAACCTCAGCTGATCAATCCTCTCTGATGACTGGTACTTGGGGTACATTGTGAGGAACTTCGAGAAAGCCTCACTGAGCTGTGGAATGGAGTCCCCCGACTCGAATGTGCGCTCAGCGGCAAGAGCAGTAGCTCTGAGGAATTCTTTCTGGGCATTTAGCCGAGCAAGCGACCGCGATCTGCCCAAGCCATCATCTTGATTGGCCAAGGACTCAGAATCCATGTCTTGGGACTTAACAAGAGAACCATCTTCAGATGCTTCTTCAAGAGCCTCCCTCAGCTTGTGCTCTTGCAATTTCCTCAGAATTGACGGGTTGGCCTTAATTTCCGCTGCTGAGTGGTCAGACCCATCTCTTCTTCTGCCCTTTTTGTCCAAGATAAGAGCAGCACAGTGAGATAATGGTTTCCATAGTGAGAGATGCATTAAAGCTTCCTGTTTCTGCTCTTACAAACGTACAAAATCTATCAGGTATAGAGAGAATACAATCAAGAAAAGAGAAACAAAGCAAGAGTAATTCCTTTTCTTTTATTTTTTCTTTTTTGGTATGTGTGGGTTTAGCCTTCTACCAACTAAAACCCAGAAAAAGGAGATTCAAACCCTAAATCCAAAAAGCAAAAGGGATTAAAGCCAGAAAGAAAAGCGTCCTCCAGAATAAACCTTTGCTTTCAAAAATCAAAACCCCCTATTATAAGGAGAGAAAGGACAAGAGCATTTGCTTTAGGCGAACATTCAAACATCAAGAACAGATTTTGAGTTGAAAAAGAACCGGAATTGAAAGAAAAGAATAAAAAGCAAATACTGGGCCAGATCAAAGAAACCCTAGATTCAACATTTCATGAAGATTTAGTTCAGACGAATAAAACACAAGTGGAGAATGTGAACATGACCTGAGCGACAAGACAGGAAAGCGAGTAGATTACATCTGCAGATTTTGAGGAAGTCGGAATTCAGAGGTTCAGTACTGACAGTTGAAGCACGGCGAAGAACATCAACAAATTTACAGAAAACTCCCAATACGGGGAGTGAGGAGGAAATCAAGAGAAGCACCAAGAACACAGATCCCCCCGCCAGGAAATAATAGCACACACTAAAATGGGATTTCTCAACAATTCCTCCTCAAGAAACAAAAAGACCTCTACCCCCCTTTCTTGAATCACCTGAAGAGCTATTAGCTCTCTCTCTCTCCCTCTCTCCCCCCTCTGAAATCCAATTAAAAACAGACCCTCCGCAACAAATGCACATTTACTTCATTTGTGAATCCAAAAACATCCCACAATTGATTACCATTACCCCACACTCTCCTCTCTCTCTCTCTCTCTCTTCTTTGACATTGACCCTACCGAGGGCACTTTGTATAGCACACTAATGACTAAACCCAAACCTGCCTTTTCTTTAAAGCCCCTTCACATTTAAGTTTTTAACAAATTATCGTTTGACTTTTCACACAACCCCCAAATTTAAATCATTTTTCTCTTCTTTTTTCATCCAAATCTCTCACTACAGTAATTGGATTCTTGATTAAACAAAACCTCCAGAGGGCCCCACACCCCCACCCCGGCTGGCTTGTAAAAGCTGTTTCCTGTCACTCTTCTCCCAAACTCCAAAACCACATTGTCCTAAACACTCGTAGAAATTTTCAGGGGATTGTTTGTTTCAAATCAGATTATTTCTAAGTTCTAACTGTGACGTAAAAAGCTACTGACTCGATCCTTTTTCGTACTTACAGAGCAAATTAATTAAGACCGGTTATTGTTAATTATTAGTGTTATTATTGGTCAGCCTCAACTCTGACCAATCAATCATTGTAGTCATCCATTACTAGCATCAGCATGTGAATTCCTTTTGGCTAATAATAGCATAGCAATGTGTTGCAAATTCTTATTTAAATTAAATTTGATTGAATTATATTAATCATATAATAAATATGATAATTTATTGCTATTGGGAACAATCACTCTTTATAGGTTTAGGGATCAATCACTGTTTATGTACCCCATTTTCACCCTTGCGTTTCATGATTTTGTGGATACTAGCATCCACGCAGAATATGCTAAATAGTTAAATAGTCGATACGTATATCATTTTATTAAAAATAATATGCTTATTTAAGGTATAAAACATTGAACGTAACATAAATTTAATATATATTCTACCAGCTTATCATACGCAAATTACCATTTTCTTAATGAGAATTATAATGTTATTCTTATTAAAGAAAAAAAGATAATTATATATATTTACGTCTTTTAACCTATTTTCCGTTTATACAAATTATCTCTATCTTTTTTTATTGAAAATAATTAATTGCAACATAAAGAGACCAAAAATGAAATCCAAAAATAGGATTAAATATTAAGCCAAATTTGGTGCTCACTTGTGCCTTTGCAGACAGCCTAATGATTTAAGTTTAATTTTTTTTACGAAAAGTCATGTATTTGAACTTGAAATATGAGCTTAAAAAAGAAATGAAAAGATATATTATGCCATATTAGTATAATGTAGATGACGTGATATAATTCATATTGTTTGATACTTTTTATGTTTATTATTTCAATTAAGAAAAATGAAGATCCATTGTACCTTTGATTTGCAATTTGCTGATAAAATCAAATGAAATAAAAAAAAAAAAAAGATATATATGAATAATTCAAATTTAAAACAAATGTAATCTTACCAAATACTCCCTGGCTCCCAATTTTATGTCTATTATTGAAATAACTACTTATCATAATAACTATATGAAATATGACTTGTTATCATAATTGATTATTACAACCATACAACAACAACAATTATTATTATTATTATTTTGGTGACTTGGGTTGCCAATTTTATACTTCTTTATTTCAAATAAGTTGAAAAATATATTTTTGTTTTATAATTTTTCTTTTAATATGTTTAAATTAAAAATATTAAATATTCTCTATACATTTATGCAGTTTACCAATAAATTTATAAATATTAAATTATTTTTTATCTTTATCATAAATTAACTTACAAGTTTCATTACAGCTTATTCCCACCACGAAACAACATAAATTATTGCAAACCCCCCATTCATTAACATCGAAAACATCATTGGTAGTGAGAGGGGGAAAAAGTTAAAAAGTTTATAAAAATTTTCGTGTGAGAGTTTCCCCGTCGCTTGGTGTTTGATGCCTTTGGATTCCTGTGGATGGACGGTTGACTTTGACTAAGGCGCAGTAACCTGAAAACCGCCATAACAAACATATATATATTAAAACAGGAAAGATAAGATAGTTAATTTGTGTACTGATTTTAACTTTTTTGGGATGGACAAAGATTTATTATTTTTTACTTCAATACATTTTCACTTAAATCGCTACATCTTTTTTACTTTACTTTTTTCACATAAATTGAGACATAACATCTACCCGTTCGATGGAATTTGAATTCATAACCTCAAGTAATAATAATTAGCTATATAACAATAATAACATTGTTTTTAACAAAAAAAACTCGAGTAGTTTCAATTTTGAAACCACCGTGTGCAAAAGCAGGCCCGTAAATTATATGTCTGGTAGAACTTATAAGGACATCTATGCCATTTTACGATTGAAGAGCACTATTTTGATGTCTTTAAGTTTTTCTGTCTATTATTTTTATATTTTCTTCTCAACTTTCAATTTTTTTTTCTCTCGATAACTTTTTTATTTTGTTAATATTTACTTATTTATTCAATTCAAATACATATTCAGAACAATAATTAATTTTCACGATATAAATAATCCAGTAACACAATTCTCACATCGAAAAAGAAACACTAAAGCAAACTCTTTAACAAGATATAGTGCATAAAATGAATTTTTTTTAAAAAAAAAATAAGGAAAAGAAAAAGAGAAAATAATATTGTGGTGAATTAGGGTAAGCAACAAGAATTAGTAGGTAGGGCAGAGGGTAAAAATTTTGGACCCATAACACAAAGCAAGACATAATTGATGTCAACTCTCTAAATTAGCATTTTCCCATGTTGTCCTTATAGCCACATCACATTCAATTCACACCTTGGGAATATTATCTTCTCTAATTCTTAGAGAGAAAAAAAAACAGTTTTTATTTACTCATTTTGAGAATTAAATTTTGAGTATTGAAAAATAAATAAAAGATATTATATAAACATATATATGTATACAAAAAGTAATTATTAAAATCGCCACTTGACTCGAAGTTAGCTGGCTTTTATAGTTAATTTATGAATAATTTAGGATAAAATACGGTTATATTTTCTAAAAATTATCATAATTACGTATAATTGCCACTTGACCCAAAAAATATTACTTTTATATTTTAAAATTATAAAAATTTTAGGGTAAAATTATAGTTACATTTTTTAAAATTGTGTATACCCTTTTCATTATTTGAAAAATTACAAAAGTAACTCAAATAGAAAATAATTATGTACCTGTTAAATGATAAGGTGGAAATTACTACTTTACCATACTGGTTTTTTGTTTAAAAAATTATAAAAGAATTTGAGGATAAGTAAATAATCCATAGGGATATTACTCCATAAAAATATTTTAAGAATTCAATGAAATATATAAAATTATAATTCATAATTCAAAAGCACATTCGGTCAGTCGACCATAAAAAATGAATGAAAATTTAGTCGAGGTTAACGCATTAGGCTTGTCGTTAGACGGATGTTAAAATGAGGGGGGCATTTATAATTTTTCAAACAATAAATAAGTATTTGAAATTATGTCAAATTTAAAAAAAAAACAATATGACAAACAGATGTGGGTGGATTCGGTAATAAAAAAAATAAAAGATTACTTAAGAAAAGGGGGAATGAAAACGTACGTCAGGGTCGAACAAGGCGTGACGAACACATTAGCATCCTTAACCAAACACGCCTTTGCTCCAACTACATATATATTATGTAAAGACGTTGATGTAATTAAGACTTGTAGTATAAATAAAGGTTTGTTTGAGGATGGGATTACGTATACGTATGATTGATTCCGTATATTGGGTATTAAATTTCCCTATTTTGAGTGTGGTTGGAAGAGTAATTAATGTGGGCGAATACGTACTTGTTGAATTTGGATTATGTCTACGTTTGACAAGACACTCTAATTATTTGGTCAACTTGTAATAATCCTATATTATATGTGCCTTGCAAGATTGCCATTTTTGTCTCAATTAGGGAATTGGGTTTGGATGTGCATTGCTTAGGTCCCTTTATTTGGTTATGGTATTTTTCGATATATTCAAATTTAAATATTAATTAAATATTTTTAATTTAAAATAAACAAACAAATAAGACACTATTATTGATCCTCTCCGACATTCTCAACTTTTGCGTTTTGCGTCAGATACAAACTTTTTTTTTTTTGTTTTTAAATTTATATTTCTCAAAAGTATAAAATTTTGCACACACTCAATTACAAGTGTCTTGACAAGGTAATTGATCCCTTCAAAGCATACTTATAAAATTTTTAAAATATTCAAACTATTTGATAAAATAATTTAGAAGACGAGTTAGTATAATTTCACAAACTTATAAATTCCTTTGGAAGAAGATAAAGACATAATTAACATAAATTACAATTGATGTGAAATATAATTATCAATTAATGAGATAATGCTCTACCTAAACTCATATATACCTTAAGTAATATATATCTAATAGGTTTTGAACTCGAACTGACAGTACCAAATTTAATTTTAGGATCAGGCCAAACCCGACCCCCTTTTTTTTAGACGGTGTTTAGCATTTTTACTCAAGAAATAAATTCATTAAACAAGGTTTAAAAAATAAAAAAATCTAGGGAAAAAAAGGGTTAACATCTCCTACAATTTCTACTATTTAGGTTTCACTAAATTAATTAAAAAATTAAGTATTTAATCCATCATTGTGACTAAAGGAGAGGATAATGAATATGGTTTTATGTTTGAATGTGCTGTTAACGTAATTTCAAACCCTAAATGCCTAATTCATTGCAGTTTGAATCTTTACCAACCCCCATAATTGCATAGAATGAGGAGGAGGTGGCCTCCTTTTTGTGTAGCTGCCTTTTGCTTTTTGCTCTCTTTTTGTAGCTCAACTTTTTCCTATGCATGTGGTGTTAATTCAAATTTAGCATTTCTCCAACATATGTCTATTTGAATATAGGGAAATTACAATTAATTCTTTTAAAATTTAATATAATGATGAATATTTTTTTATTATTCAAAAAATTATAAATACTTCTTAATGTTTGATGAAATGGTGTAATTGTTGAATGAAGGTCTGAAATACTTTACACTTGTTGCATTTTTTTTCTTGTTAAAAAATAGAAAAAAGAATTGGGCAAAGTGAATGAAAAAAATTTGAAAAATTATAATAAAGTATCCACTAATACATAAAAAAAAGTATCATTTTTTTTAAAAAAAATAAATAGAGTTATATTTCATATTTTATAAGAGTATTTTTGTTTGTTCACAAAAAAAAAAATAGATGAAAAGTTAACAAAGACTAACAGATTGGGCTAGTTGTTCAACGTTCGTTTAAATCAGAGGGTATTTATAATTATGTCAAATTTCAAGGGAATTCTTTGTAATTTACCCATGAATAATATTAATATGCATAAAAATGGATTAGTCCAAAAGCATGAAAGAAACAAGAGGCCCATAATGCTTCAAGGAGGTTCAGGTCATGAGCGGCCCAGGGCCCAAGGGAACCTGACAGACGGTCTTGGCGGGTATCCCCAGAGAACAAATTGATAAAGGGAGGCCCATCGAACCCTCAATCATATGTGATTCCTTCAGAAAAAAGGATTTCAAATCCTAACAGACTCGAACAGTCTCTCCTGAATCTGGGGGATATCCCCTAGCGGACCAACCACCCACTAGAGGACTCATGAACCAAATTTAAGGGAGATCAACATTATCCAATACCTTTGAGGCCATAATCACCCCAAATTTGAGACCTCCTCCAACAATCTTATTGTTGCCTATAAATAGGGACATCCCCCAATAGGAGAAAAGGATGCAAGGTTAAAGGACGCACTACCAGAAGGAAAACTGACCTTCATACATTCATCCACACAATCATATTCACATGACCAGAACGACTTCCTCCAGAAAGGACACGACAGGAGGGACATCCTTCTCCCCTTTTTTGCTTCTATATTAGATTAAAACAGCTTTGTAATTCATACTTAGAGTTTGGATTTCTTATCAATCTCTCCAGTACACCCAAACTCAAGCAATAACACTCTTTTGTACTTATTTCATCATTTTTGCCTTCTAGCACTTGTTTCAACATTTCCCATTTCAAGTGGACCTAGCACCTATCATTATTTATTCGATACATGTATTTTTTGAACGCATCAATTATCTAAGGTTACATCTGGATTGTTGGATTTGAAATTCCTAGTAGAAATCCTTTAGATTGATTCTAAATGCAAGGGATATTACATTCTTTAAAGGTGCTATGGATTGATGAATTTGAATTTTAAGAAAGAATTTTAAAAGGGTTCATTTAGAAAAAATTTGAAATCTGTTTATATTTATCGAAATTTAGTCCAAATTAAAATGAAAGAATCCGAAATTCTTTACATTAAAATTATTTAAACACATCAAAAAATTTGTGACGAAGGATTGGAAATTTATGATTTTTAAAGTATATTTTATTAAATAATAGATTTTAAATTATTTTAATATGAGTGCTTTCAAATCATTTTTTTATATTCAAATATGTCAATGCTAAATGTGAGCTTCAAAGCCACTCAAGTCTTAGTTCATATCTATAGAGCCATTCACGAAACAATGCGTCAAACAAGTTCAAAACTCTCAACCACAACAAAGTGTTTTAACTAGGAAAATTTTACTTTTCTCATGACCTGAAAACCCTCATACAATATTTTAAAGTAGTTCATAATTTTCTCCCACAAATTCGATGAGCATTGTGCATTCGATTCAAAATCAAATTTCAGCCCTTGAATCATAGTTGGAACAAAAGAATTATGGGAAAACTTTATTTTCAAAGATGGTAATCTTTTTATTTTGAACTCATACATATGTTTCTATCTTTATAATTTTGTGAAAATAAAAGATTTGTGTGAATAATAATATTTAAACATCAACCCCGAAAATCTACATTAACTAGATTAAATGATTTTTTTTCAAATTTACGCATTCTCAACCAATTCAAAATTTTAAATCAAACATTCAGATTTATTTTCCACTCAACTTAGATTATATTATTTTTTGCAGCGAAAATGATGGAAATTATTTCTTAGGTTATTCTTCATTTGAATGTCTGAGTCAGACGTATTTCTCTCTTACCCATTTCTCGTTTTACTTGGTAATGAAATTGGGCTAAACCTAACAACAGACCCGACACATTAATGGGTTCCAGAGGAGGATTTTGAAATCTTCTGTGCAATTGGATCGGAGCTCCAATAGCCCGATATTGGATCTGGGCTTGGGTCTCGGTTTATTTCTCCAAAATTTGAGGATGCCTTAAAGTGAAAATTATTATTTTTATTTAATACATATAGATATTTATAAACTTGACGTTTAAAATTGAACATAATCTTATTTATGTAAAACATACTTAACCCTCCAACTTTCTAAACGCGATTCTTATAGTCCTAAAGTTGCCTAACGATTTATGATGTTGACACGATAAAAAACACTCGTGTTTTTCACTATAAAATTATTGATTGAATTTTTTATATAATAACATAGTTTTGTCAAAATAATAGAGTATATTACTATCATCTCACCTGAATTTTGATATAATCACAAATACTTTGATGTTGTTTAGAAAATTACAAAACCACCTTCCCTCATCTAATGACGAATCCATTCCATAACTTGTGCTAGGTTTTCATTCATGGTGAATTGACCAAAATTTCTTTTTTGAATCATAATTTTTTTATTGATTGAAATCATAATCTTTTTTATAAACTAATATGCTCTATAAATTATTTAATTTTTCCACCCTCATTTTTTTTAAAAAGAATATTAAGATTAATATAGTAATTTATACCTCACCATTTAGGGGCTACACAATTATTTTCTATTTAAGTGGGGTTTGTCATTATATCAAAACTAAAGGAATGTAGCTATAGTTGTATAAAAAAAACGAAAATACCAAGAAGACAATAAAAAAAATTAAAAAAAAAAAAAAAAAAACCCATCTGTTTAGTTCAACATTACACCACCTTCCTAAGATTTTTCACACACAAAATTCTCCCAAAAATTTTCAACCCATCAACCAAACACACCTAATTAAAATTGTCACTCATTTTTGTCCTTAACTTGTACAATTATTTATATATTAAATAATATGTCTTTGACTTAGGTCCATTTCCTTGTAATAAAAGCAAGTCCTTCTAGTCCATGCACGTTGAGACAACACAGCCCAAATGTGGATGACCTAACCCCAGAAAACCCCACCATCAACACATAATTCCCATTCCCATACACTAAAAGCGTCAAACCAAAATGCAACTCCAATTAATTTAATCCTTCACAAGTTTCCCCCATCTTCATATATATCTTCACATTGCTTTTCTTCTTTCCCATGAAACTCTATCTAATCATGGCCTTAATCTTTCATCACAACGTTGTTGCTTTGCTTCTTGTCCTATTCATTACAAACCAGTTGGCATCATTTGTGATTGCCCAAGATGACATAGATTTGTCCAAGGGAGCCTCATATATCTTTGGAGATTCTTTGGTTGATGCAGGGAACAACAACTACTTGCAAACCCTCTCTAAGGCTAATATTCCCCCAAACGGTATCGATTTTAAGGCCTCTGGAGGGAACCCTACCGGTCGGTACACGAACGGGAGAACCATAGGAGATATTGTTGGTAAGATGATTAGTCCAATCGTGTTTGTCTCTTTTGTAATGTTAACGAATCGAATTGACAAAGGGTGCAGTAAATTTTAACTCTTTCTTATGACAACTTTTTATGTTTTCTTTTGCAGGAGAGGAGCTAGGGCAGCCGCAGTATGCCGTGCCGTTTCTCGCCCCAAACACCACCGGAAAGACTATATTATATGGCGTTAATTATGCGTCGGGAGGAGGAGGAATTATGAATGCTACCGGAAGAATATTTGTACGTTATGATTTTTCATTTATTATTTATAATTTTAGAGGATGTTAATTTGGATGGACTTATAAACTCTTTAAAACCTTTGATTTATAAGATGTTGTAGAGTAAATGTGGTGATTGTTTTAGAAAATCAACTTATAAAATCCAAAAAAAAAGATATTATGAGCTTATAAGATCTTTCTGACCAAAGAGAAGAAAAAAAAAAAAAAAAAGAGTACATAAGGTACTTTTAAAATTTCAACAAACTCCCTCGATTTTTATCATATTAGATATAAAGATTGTCATAATTAACAATATCTCTTATAATTAATCTTCATGATTGTATCTTATCCAAACAGTTCAATAGTTTATTATTAAAATAAATCTTGACATCTTATAAGATTCATAATCAGCTGATAAAATATATTAAATAAGTTATGACGATGTTGTCTATATAGTTATTACATCCTAATTAATCAATTAAAGGTTTATAAATTAAATAGTTGGTGCATATACATATATATATATATGCAGGTTAACAGGCTCTCGATGGACATTCAAGTGGATTACTTCAACATTACGAGGAAAGAAATAGACAAGTTATTGGGTGCATCAAAGGCGAGAGAATATCTGCAGAGGAAATCCATATTCTCCATTACCATAGGGTCCAATGATTTCCTCAACAACTACCTCTTGCCTGTAATATCAATGGGTGCAAGAATATCAGAAACCCCTGATGCCTTCGTTGACGACATGCTCAATCATCTAAGAGCACAACTTACGGTGCGTATTTCAAACTATCGTGCCCGAAACATGATATATAAGTTAGAAAAAATAATTTAAAATCTTATATTACAGACCAATGTTACATCTCGTATAACTACAAATACTTCTCGTTTGTTTGAAAAATTATAAATATGATCGTGTAAATTATATATAATATTGCAGAGACTTTATCAACTGGACGCAAGGAAGTTCATAGTGGGAAACGTTGGGCCAATTGGCTGCATTCCCTATCAGAAGACGATCAATCAACTGAAGGAAGATGAGTGCGTGTCGTTGCCGAATAAGCTGGCGCTTCAGTACAACGCCAGGTTGAAGGATCTGCTTCAGGAACTCAACGAAAACCTGCCTGGAGCCACCTTCGTCCATGCAAATGTCTACGATCTTGTCATGGAACTCATCACCAATTACGCCAAATACGGTCAGCATCCAAAAATATTTCGTAGCTATTCAACTATTTTTTATAGTGGGTTTGCACGTCAAGTGGCGTGTTTAGATATTAAATATTAAATAATTTTTTTTATTAACAGTTTAAACTTTTAGATGGAATTGTCATTTAACGAGGGATATGAACATTAATTTGAAAAAATTCCAGGATTTATAACAGCAAGTAGAGCTTGTTGTGGGAACGGAGGGCAATTCGCAGGGATAATCCCTTGCGGGCCGACGTCGAGCATGTGTTCGGACAGGGACAAGCACGTTTTCTGGGATCCTTACCACCCGAGCGAGGCCGCTAACGTTATAATCGCCAAACAGCTGCTTGACGGCGATTCCAGATACATATCTCCCATGAATCTCCGCCAGCTTCGAGATCTCTGATCATTTTGCAATATTTCAGTTTTTTTTTGGTTTTCTTCAATTCGGCTTATTATGAGCGAATTATAATTAATCGTTGTAACCTTTTGTTATGCTTCTTCTCTTGTTTGTGCTCTGTTTGGATCAAAATTGAAGAAAAAATATTATTCCACCCCAAATAGGCTTCTGAAATGTCTTCAATGTACGTACGATACGATGATTTACTGCTTAATGAACTTTGGAATAAGTCATGTTTCTAGATTTCAGCTTATAAAATCTGATGTAAGATTTGTTTGATTGACGTGGGAGGAAAAGAGAATGAAAATTAAGAGGGAGGGGAAGTGAAAAGGTATTGGGAGAGAGAATAATAATTTTTTTACCAATTATTTGGTATGATTGGAATGTGAATAAATCTTAATATTTTCACTTGTTTGGTACGAGATAAATAGATTTAGAAGAAAATATTATCTTCTGTAATTTTACTGAATAATTGTTCTCTTTATTTTATATTAAAAAATAAATAAATTAATATTATGCTGATATAATTTTAGTATATAAAAAATTAAAAAATCTTATTAATAAAAATATTTATTAAACAAAGAACAAGAATATTTGTTATCAATAAAAAATATTCATCGTTGATCTCGATGCAATAGTTTTTCAGTTATTTTGTTATCTTTTCTCTTGCAATTATACAGTGTTATCAATGGGAGGAAGAAAAGAATTGAAAAAAAAATACTTATATATATATATGGGCAATAGAGTAAATAAAAGTAAAATATATACTTGACTTTACACTTTCACTTTTCCGTCCAATTTCAGACGGAAACGAATATTGGACTCAGATGAATTTTATATACATTGAGTTTTACTTCTCATCCATTTCTTCCCTTAACCAAACACCAAATTATCTCTTATATATTTCTTTTTATTTTTACTCCTCTTATGCTCCCAATTATACTTCTTTAATTAATTTTTTCTTACCATCAATTTGAATTGCTATTCCTATTACCATTGGACAGTTTGTTTCTTAGACGTTTTGTTTTAGGATATCGATTGGGCCAAACACTGTCTTAAATTTATTTGAATTTATCTACAATAAAAATAACATATTATTTAATTATTTTTACTTTGAGTTATTAAATTTTAATTTTACAAGAACTCGAAATGCTATATAGATTATAATAAGAAATAAAATAAATTTATTATTTTACATATTAAGCCATAAGGCCATTCGAGATTTAAAAAAAAAGGTATAAGGCTATTTTCGGCCATTTAAATAGAATTTTCGAATTTACTGGAGTATTTAAAGGTTTTAATAGTAAGAGGTGTTTTTGATACCATTATTAAGAGTACATTGTTTACTTTTTGTATTTGAGATAAATGGTTAATAAGGTTGAGTTGGATAAAATATGGCATAAGAAAATATGACTATTATTGTTGGTGTTTGTTCGATTAGAATGTGGGATAAGATCGGATTATACGATCATACACCTAAAATTAGATTAAGTTATCAATCTTTAATCGGGGCCTGTTCATGAATTGCTAACGGGTAACTATTTTTACAATAACAATCGTAGACTCAATCCACCTTTTTCAAACTTTTTAGACACCCTTTGATATATGAGCATCAAACTAGACGTAATTAATAATTTACCATTATATTACGATATTGGTAGTATTAATTACACACAGTGTATGTACAAAAAGTTGAGACTTATTTTCAATTGGGATATAAAAATGTATGTATGTTTGAAGGAGGAAGAATTTATATTCTTCCTATGACAACAAGACAAAAAGAAAGGAAGAGTCTCTGAGCCTCAGGAAGCACAAGAACACACACACACACTCAGACACATACAAACACATGTCTGTGTGTGTGTCTGAGAGAGAGAGAGAGTGTATAGGGGGGTGGGGGTGGGGGCATGGGAAGCAGAATAAATAGAGCATGCGATAATGTGGTATTGGTTGAAAAGGACTTGATAGGGAGTGGGTTCAATCAGTGAGTGGTCAAATTGAACAGATGAGGGACCTGATCAGGGGCGCCGTGAGCAGGAGGAATGTAAGTCAGCCGGGGCCCTGTGCCCTGTGCCCTGTGCCCTGTGCCCTGTGTCCTGCCCCTTCACCATCCATCTACCAACATTCTACACTCATCACTCCACTCCCCCAATTCAGGGGACTTGTCTTCAAATACATTTCACTTGAGAATCTTAGACATCATTAACTATATTCTCTTTATACTATTATTACTTGTTATTTTTCACTTGGATTTGTTTTAAAATCTTTAATTTAATGCACAATTTATATGTCGCCCTCAATATTTATAAACACAATCACAAATCAAGGACATATTGGGATAGATTATATAGTGTTGTATTTTTTTTTTAATTTTTAGCTATTTTAAGATGGGTTAATATGCATATTAATCTCTCTCAAGTATACTTAATTATCACAAAATGTTCATTTTATTAAATCTGATTAAAACAATGTGTAGTCGTTGTAATTCTATTACCGTATTGATGAATAAGTTAAACTTAATTTTTATTGGATCAAGTATTACGGTATAGTGTAATAAACTCGTGATTTTATATATCTTAATCATAATTCAATTTTTTGAATATTTAAATTAACAAGTTAATGATTACAGGAGGATGGTGATAGTGATAGTGATAGTGGGGTGTGATTACTGATTAGTGATTGGTGCAGCGATGAAGGGGTATAGATAATGATCACATACAATTTGAATTGATTGATGTTGGGGGAACATGGGAATTAGAGTGGAGAAGAGCACAGGGGGAGAGTGAGTGTGGGGTAGGACAGACAAGGGAACGAGAAATCCGGCAAAGAAGAAAAGCAGGGGTGGGTCCCGCTGATGCGGGGGGAAGCAATCCAATAATTGCACCCCACGCTACTCCGACATCCATCATTTTGTCTGTCCAAATCACCCCTCTCTCTCTCTCCTCTTCTTACATGCGGATCTCTCTCTCTGTCTTTGTCCTTTTCCCTCTCTCTCTCTCTCTCTCTCTCTCTCTCTCTCTCTCTCTCTCTCTCTCTCTCTCTTCCCACTTGAGAGAGAATACGAGTTTAAGGTAGAGTTTTAATAAGTATTTTTAGTTATGATTATACTAATTATAAACTTTTTAATATTAATAGTTCATACACTATGCAATTTTATTTTATTCAGACATTCAATAATTTATTTTTGAAATAAAACTTAATATTTTCTAAATTCATATATAAAAACTTTATACAATATAGGAATAATAATTTCCCTTTTTTTGAAAAAAAAAATAAAGGTAGTTGAATGCTTGTAAGTTGAAAACATCTGCTAATATAGATTATATACTAGTCTTTTCATTCTATCCATTTTTTTTTTTGTCCTTAAATTTGTGCCTCAATCCAATTTGAAATAATAATAAGAAGCCGTGATTAAATAATTGTCGATTTATTTTTACATTGTAAAATCATCATTAAATGTCTAATTGGTAAAAAATTGAGGTTTCACAACAAAAAATGATGAGTTCAAATCTTACGAATGTGATTGTATTATTATTTTTATAGTAGTTTGTTATTTTGTTATCTCGTTCGCACATATCGATGATTTGAATTATTGATGAAATAAATTACAGGCTAAAAAGCCATTAAAAATGCTGAAATCATAATAACTAACAGAGAAGAGGACAAAAATGACATGAAAGGCCACACCAAATCCAACTATGCCTTGATAAGTATGAGCAATTAGAAATGTAAGATTATTAAATTAATGTTGACCTATCATATGTTGTAGTGTCATAATCCCAATGATATATATATATATATATATAGAGAGAGAGAGAGAGAGAGAGCATCACACTTTCACTCTGTACTGAAGCTACTACAGCATTATGTGAAGCCCACTACATTTTACTATGTTGTAATAATGATAATAATAGCTCTAGACATCACCACACATGTACTACTCTTTTCATTATTATTTTTTCTTTTTTTTCTACCATAATATTTGTATCTTTTTAAATAAAAAAGTTATGAGTTAAATAGAATGTGGTAAGTTGTTGTTACAAGACAAGATTCGGAACAACAAAAATAAGTAAGGAGTACTAACTAGTTGAGGACAAACCACTTGTTAAGATTGTATGAGGACAGTTTTACTTGCCTATATGAGGAGTATGTCGAGAGTTAATCTTTGTAAGTATTTATATAAGCGATCTATGTTTACGAGAATTATGTTGATAAATAATTTAACAAGCATAGATGGTTTGGATTAATTATGTCGATTGGTAATATGGGACCTAACATAATAATTATTAAAAGATTAGAATGTTTTTAATGTCACGAAAAATTACATAACGAAATAAGAATTTGCATGTTTTTACTCTTAATTCGAGCTGTATGATGCATCTTAGGTTGACGGACCTCAATACTACACATCATATTGACATGATTTTCGGACAAGTGTACCACAAGTATTTCCTAATTATTCCTAACATCTTATTTGCCAAATATAACTCTGGGCCTATTTCATATTTTCTACTCCAGACAATCATATTGACTTGAGCATCGAATAACTATTGTTAGGGCATATCTCGTGCTCCTCGACTGTGACTTTTGGATGTAGCAAGATACATAAATATATTTGAAATCAATTCGACTGGACTTCTCGATCACAAGGAATGACATTGTGCTGCAGTTGGACCTCAAATTAATAGATAATTTATAGGGTTAATTAAACTTCGACTCCCTTTGAAAATGCAAGATTACACTTTTCCCCAAAATAATTTTTCAAAAAATCACTTTTACACCTGATATTCTTTTTTATAGGATTTGGACGAAAAATACTGATATTAGTAAAAAAAATTACACAAATATCAAATTTCACCCTCATTTAATATTTTTATGTAATATTTTTGTACTTATAAAGAAAAACATGTAATAATATTAACCTCACTCCGTATGTATATATATATTATATTTATCCCTTTATAAGTACAAAAAATACATGGCAATGTTAAATTAGGACCAATAATATTGAAAATTTATGTAAATATAAGTCAGCATTTTTCATTTAAAGTGTAACGGAAGGGGGTTAAGTGTAAAACGAAAATTTTTCAAGGATTATAACTATAATTTCAAAACTTATCCAAATATTTAATATTTTTAGAAAATGCCTAAATGTAATTAACCGTAATTTATATACATATTGTTATAAGAAATCTATGCTTCTTGGGACATACTTTAATTAGTGCAATGATCGAACTTGAAATCACTTAGGCTGTATTTAAATTGATAGATTTGGATTTAGACAAATAATTTGAAAAAGTAATTCAAATAACTAAATATCAGAAATTTTTGCAATATATCAATATCGAACAATTGAAGCATTTAAAATCCAATGATGAGTTTCAAAATAATCCCAACAAATTTAAAAAAATTACTAGAAAATCTACGATCTCAAATACTTTGTAACAAAAAAGCAGATATAATGAGACCCTGTTTGGACTTCATTATTCCCACACACACACACACATATATATATATAGCTTAAGCATGAGAGCATAAATGATGTTGGTAATAAATACATATCCTATTACAACATGAACAACAACCAAATAATTAATTGCGAGTAAATTGAGGGGTTGGATAGGATTGTTACATGTGTTTTAATTAAAGGATGCTAATGCTAATGAAACCCATCCACTATTTCAAAACTCTCTAAAGTTGGAAAAAATTATATACACATGATATATATTAGATTAAGTAAAAAATGAGATAGACTTTACCATAAAAAATCCGAGACATGAATTATTATATTATATGCTTAAATATATGAAAGCGTAGAGCACTAAAAAGGTAGGGTTGTTGATTCCTAATCCTACAGCCCCCAAAAGTCGAATAAAACAGCCCACCCAAACAAACACACCCTATATTTCGAGCCGACTGAAAACATGCATTCCTCTCAGTCTCAACATAAACCTCTGTAAAAGCTGTTCACCACTCTCAGAACTCAGACCACACCGTTTCACAATAATTCAATTCTGCGCTGCGCACAGTCTCTCTGTCTCTCTCTCTCTCTCTCTCTCTCTCTCTAACCATCCATATTAAAACCCCCCTTAAACCCATAAGTCTTCATTGCATTTTCAGTTATACGTTGCATATACAGTTATTGTTGCTGCGGGAAGAGACGGGTATGGCGACGGATACGAGTCTGAGGAAGGCGACGAAGTCGGCCCAAGTGGGCGCTCCGCCGCCGGAGCCGGAGCACCTCCCATGCCCGCGCTGCGACTCCACAAACACCAAGTTTTGCTACTACAACAACTACAACTTCTCCCAGCCGCGCCACTTCTGCAAGTCCTGCCGCCGCTACTGGACTCACGGGGGCACCCTCCGCGACATTCCAGTCGGCGGTGGCAGCCGCAAGAACGCCAAACGCTCCCGCACAAGTATCTCTTCCAGCGCCACCACCAGTGGTGGAGGCGCCTCTGTTTATTCATCAGGTCATCATCATGACGTGCGCCACCTGCCGGCCGCTGCTTCTCAGCTTCTGGCCCCACTGGCAGCCGCCGATCAAGGTGGGGTAGTGCCGTACGTGAGCGAGGGTAAGATGAGCGGGAGTTTTACGTCGTTGTTGAACAGCAGTCAGGGGAGTGGGCTTCTGGCATTGGGTGGGTTTGGGCTTGGGCTTGGGCTTGATGAGGTGGGGTTTGGGCTGGGAAGGGCTGTGTGGCCTTTTGCGGGAGTGGTGGAAGGTGGGCCGACGAGTGGGAGCGGTGGCGTGGCAGGTCAGACGTGGCAGCTGGAGAATGGAGAAGGTGGATTTGTGGGAGGTGGAGATTGTTTTGCTTGGCCAGATCTTGCTATTTCCACTCCCGGCAGTGTTATGAAATGAAAAAGAAATGTTTTTTTTTTTTTGGTTGTTTTGAAAAATAGTTGTGTATCAAGAGTTGAGGAGTTTGTCTTTGGTGATAATATTATCTATGTTTCTATGGCTTCAACTTTATTGACGCTTCCCTACTACTTCAATTCAATGCCACATTGTTTTTTTAAAAATCTTACATTAGGATTATTATAAACTTAGAAGATAGTAGCAAATATAAAGGCATGCTCCAAGTAAGGACAAATATTTCTAACGAGTAAAAGATATATAATAGAGAGATACAACAAAAAGTAGGATATTTTAGGCACATCAAATAGTGTTGGTAAATTGTTAAAAGTATGATAATAATTTAGAAATTTGATATTTGATGCGTAAAATTAGTTACTATAGTCTATAGTGGGTTTACAATGGTATAGATATATAATACTGACTTGTCCTAGTGCCCTCAAGGTTAAGCAATCGTGCAAAAACACATTTCACCTTGTTTTTATTCTTCAGTTCTGCTACACTAAGGTCAAATTCCTAGTCCATCGGATCTCATTTATTATATAGTTAGTTAAAATATAAGTAGATCTAATCTGAAACAAAAATTGGTCCACGTTGGGCCAACATCTTAAAAAGGGTGTTTCACATTGCGGAAAGTCTCACTGTTTTTACAATAGTATCTACGTCAAATTTACACCCCACTAATGATCACGGCACTTTATCCTAAATTCATACTTTATTTTTATTTCACTTTACATATATGCCAATTTTACATCATTTTTTTTAATATTTTAAGATTTTGAATATATTATAATGTTTGTGCACTTAAAATATTAGTTTAAAGAAGAGGACTATTATTTGGACGCAGTTAAAAACTTTCAACCACAATTGTGATGAAAAATAGAACGCGAGAGAAGGATAATTGATTGTTGTTGTGCCTGCATAAATGAGGAAGCCTGCACTGCAGTTCAATTGCTCTGCCTCTGCCTGTGCATATAATTATAAGCCGGCTTCTGCAATTATGGTTTATATAACTAACACATATGCCTCTACCCTATACTTTTTACGTTAGTCGGCTGTGCTGTGGTAACTGACATCAAATTATGAGTTCGTTTTCTTTTTTTCACCTCCATTCAGATAAAATTATTGAACATAACATCGCGGGGCTGCAGATGGTAAAATAATATAGTCCTAGCCTAGTACGGTCTGTCGAAAATGAACTAATGAGTCCTACTGGCAAGATACTTATGTTTGATCTCAATTGTCTTTCTTTTGATTGTTGATGTCTGATATGAATTGAAGAGGTTCTCATAAGAGTCAATATGAACCTTGATCCTTCCTGTAACTATTAACTTCTCTACAATATAGGAGCCATTAGTGGTTAAAACTAGTGTGTCGTTAATACAACACAGACGAACACATGTAAGTCAGATACCTCATCTTTTAAAAGACTGGGTATTCATGCACGCAGTATACGAAGCATCAAGTTAGTAAGTGCAACAAGAACCACAATAAAAGCCATGGTTAAAGATATCTAAATAAATATGTGCATATCAACAGCTTCTTTCGGAGTATCAAATTTTTTAACTTTTTCCAGACTTACAGTCTACATATTCACAGGTGATGCGACTCTCCGAACTTCTATAGAAGGTGCCTTGTAAGAAGCAGACCAGCTCAAAGGCTTAGCTAATCAGCTGAGCATTGTAGGATGCCCAGTTTGGAGCATTCTCTTGAACATGTCCATCCCGAAAGCAGAATCTGATGAACTATAGAGAATACGGCACATAACTTAGCAACTTTTACTTGGCATCAGGTAGCACAGCGAAGAAAATAAATGTAACAGTGGAAAAAATGGTGATAATTCATGGGAATCATAAAACTGGATCAGCAATACTGTTGATGAAAGCTTGGGCAAATTATTGTTTTCACCAGTGCTATTGTTGACAAAAGCTCGCTAACAAGTAGATTTGCCACAACTGTGTACGATTATACGAAAAAATGTTTCGCCATACATAGACACCACTCTATCAGACTTAATTAGCAATCTTGATAAGCTCATCCTCGTTTTCATCACTGAAGCTTTCTGAGGCTTCAAGATGGTAATACTAAGCAAACTTCATATAAAAGCTAGTATCAATTTACATGGTGGAAAACATCTAGCTTACGTTATCAAAAAGTGGATGCACATGAAATTTATATGCAAACCCGTAAAGTGTCAAAGTTTGGAAGATTTACTTGTAATACTTAGGCACACCCACATAATGAAGAAGTTTTTAGATTTCTAAAGTTCTACCTCTGGAAATAAAATTTGAGTCTATTTCAGAAAAAGATACCACTAATTCAAAAAGAATTAACAAGTTTTCCACTAAATCATTATACAGAAATTTCAATGGAAATGAAAGTTGAATAGAATGGTAGAAAGACAATAAAAAATCACGATATCATGCAAAGGACAGAAGTGGAAAGTACCTTGAGATAGTAATTTCATAGGGAAATGAAACACCATCAAGGTTTGGTATTGGAGGAACATGATCTCTCTTTTCATTCACAAATCTGATTATCTGAAACAGAATATCACGAAGTGAACATTCTAGTGCTGTGCGCCGAGCTCTCCTTGCCTCAGCTGCAGTGTCTATAGACATTGACAATGAATAAAGGTGAAAATTATTATCATGCCAATAACTAGCAAAGGAAGTGTTGAATTTCTGAGCAATTGCAATAACATATATACCTCCAGGATTAACTTCTACTTTGGGAAGATGAGACTTGCCAGAATGTCCTTTTGGATTTTGTGTAACATTCAGATTTATGTACCACTGTTCCCAGTGGAGGCGTTCAACTTTGTTACTGAACCATGTTGCTTGTTTGTTTTTAACTTCATAGAAGGACAAACATATCTGCATCATCACATTCAAGTTAAGGAATACTAAACAGACTAACAATATGAAGAAAAAATATTACAGAAATACCAAATAAGTGAAGAGTCAGACTTCTGCTCTCCATTAAACAAAGATGTCTAACCATAATCCAGTACCACAGACATCTTGCAGAAACATTTTTCAACCCAGACTAAATGCTGATGAGCAATACTTCTTTGAAGAAAGGGAACACAAATTAAGTTACTGATATATCATAATTCTTAAAATTTGACCACTTAAAACCATTATAAAGCATGTATACAACATACACTACATGCTATGAGCCTTTGAATTGAAAATGAAACATATGCTTCATACATTCTAATAGGCAACCAATAACAAATAAATAAGACACAATGTGTATCCTCAGAAAATAAGGCAAGCACATATGTAAATGTTGCATTTATGGAGAAAGTTTATGTGCTCCCATAGAAAGACAACTTCTTCAGAAACAAAATTAAAGGACCTGATAAATCTCATACGGATTAATTAAGAAATGGGAAAGGATAACCAGACAAACATATAAAAATTGATTTAGCACTGAGATATAAAAAGTAAAGGAAAAATCACCCAACAATTGAACATGAGGAATGTTAAAGATAGAGACAATCCATGTACCTGATTTTTCTTGTTAGGGTGCTTCTCCACCTTATCAATAAATTGGTCAATCTTCTCATCTATTTTCCTTTCAAGTTCCATGTCACCACATTGCACCTGCACAATAGATATCAAAAGAAGCTCCTCACCTCTTACCACAAATGAGAAACATTGATCTGTGGTAAGAGACATTGATCATCAAAGAAAAGCAAAAACATTCAGAGCATAAAGAATCAAAAGTATCTTCTACAACCAGATAGTTACAAATTATTAACCAGCTCTGTTACCAAAAATTTAGAGGCCCCAAAAGATGCCTAATCATTTGAGGTTACTTGGAAAGTTTTCTTCAAACATAAACTCATAGTTTTGACCACTGATAAAGCAAAAATCAAATCAACAGCCCGAAAAATTTTAGCTTGGATAATTCAGTAGCAGCTGTAGTCAGAATTAAGCATTCAGCATCCATGCATCAGCCAAAATGATATGAGGGCATCAAGGGAAGATAATATATGGCAATCAGTTTCAAAAAATGCAGAGTACTTACATATGTAATCTCAAAAAGCTCCAGATCAATGTCTTTTGGGCGCACTAGCCCTAAAGCTCTGTGGAAAAAAATAGTGTGTAGAATGCCTGCAATCCAACCTTCAACTTATCAGGAGTTCTTAATCACAAGCTATCACTGTATCTACAGGTAATTAACTCACAAAATCTGAGCTTGTTTGAAGAGTTAAACTACCCATGGACAAAGCGATGATAAATCACAAACTAATCAAAACAATAAACCTCATTACTAAGAAACCAGAAAATTCAGTCCAAATTCTTTGGTGCAACTAATCACGGCAATTGTTCGTTCATACTAACTATCAAAATCGACGAATCATCACCAATTCCCAAAAAGGGGGAAAGAGACAGTAAACTCACACCGGAGAACTTCACGTATCTCGAAGTGCTCAACTTCCTGCATTAGAGCAAAATCATAAATTGCCCCTCAAGAACTCCGATTAACCATTCGTGTACGTACATACGTATATATGGATGCTCAATTGCGAAGGGGAGAGATCCTTACAAGTTCTTTGAGCTGGCAAACTTCGCAATTCATCGCGATTGCTGGAAACGATGAGAAAAACCGCAGCTCGAACGAATTGTTGGGTTTCCGGGCGAATTCGATCGGAGAGAAGCACAGAATCAGATGAACCCTGCTTCTGATAGCGTCATTCCTTTTCCAGTTGGGAACTTCTTCTTATAATTGCATTATGGTCCCGGGAAAAAAAATGTTTATAAATACTTTTTTGTTTCAAAATAAAAATAAAAACAATTATATTCAAAACATTAATCAATAAATTAATATATTAAAACCATAATAATAATAATTTCATATAGAATGGAATAATCAAAAACTTCGATGATGGGATATGAGTTTATGATCTTATATTGATAAAACCATGAGATCAAACTTTAATAGATAGGTCACGATTTTATCGAGAAAAAAACATTATTTTTGGATTTGAGTTTTAGTTGTTTTGTTTTGTGTTTTGAAAATAGAGAAAACAAAATAGAGATAAGTGAGTGTGTGTTGAAAATAAATGATATGTTTGGATATGTGTTTTGGAAAAATTTAAAATATTTTAAAATAAGTGGTGTATGTTTGATGTTGGGATTTGGGAGTCAAAAATTACTGTTTATTGTCAAATCATGTATGTTTTATATTATGTATATATATAAATGTATATATATATATATATATATTATATATAGAAAGTTGAAAAACATAAAAACACGCAGATAAGATGTAAAAATACAAAAACAAACATTGAGTGTGTTTTATCTTGTCTCGGGAAATGCAAAAACACAAAAACCAAACAAATATTTTTAAACTTGTGAATCGAATTAATTCCTAATTGATTTAATAAAAAAATCAACTATCACTTATTAAATCGTATATTACGATGCCATCGTGTACTAAATTACTTTGTGTAAGTACAAATTTGTATATATTACGTCAAATTCTTGACTTATAAAATTATTTTTATTTTAAATTGTAATCAATAAAGTTTAGTGCAAAGTATTCATTTCTAACCTAATTTAGGTCCAAAAGAGGTTGGAAAGTAATTTTTTTAGATACAAGGCCTAAAATTTAGTTCAACAAATAAAAATTAGATCTAATTTACTGTATCATTGTATACAGAGGGTGTTTTGCGTATGTATATAAGAACATTAAAATATTTTATAAGATATTTAAAAATTTATAATATTTAAAAGTGTTTGATAAGTTTTTTAGAAAATAAGTTTATAAAATGGGAAAATAAGAACTTTAAGTTAAGAAACTCCTTTAATTATGAACACATTTGATGGCGTTATTAACTTAAGCATCAGAATCGTAATACATGTTTTCGAGATTAGCCCTTCAATTGTTTCAAGATTTTCAACGGTAAAATGTAATTGGACTCTGATATAAATTGCAAAATTATCATTATGAATATCATATAAATTGTATAGTTTTACTTCATCCAACCATTTCAAGTATTTATGTTGAAGAAGATTTAACATTTCATAATATGTATGAGTAAATGAGTTTACAAGATATTTAAAAAACAAGTTCAACTGAACACACTCTTAATCGAATTTAGCCAATAGATCCTACACAATATTGTCCTCCATCCCTATATTAGCTCCAACTGTATTTGATCTGGGTAATTTCTTCCCAGTATCTTTGAATCCATTTCTTGTTTGTTAAATTTATTTTGTCACATATATCGTTGCTCTATAAATATAAGTCACTGACAATTATAACGATCAACGTATTAACATTTAATAATAATTTATAATCCCTAATTGGAAACTTTGGAAAGCAAGGCAGCTAAGGCAGGGTACTATAGGGAGCTAAATCGACAAATAGTTAGTGCCTGACCTCCTAGTCGGAGGGCAGAAACGAAACAACAGCTAACGCTCTATCAACGGGAGAGAAGTGCCTTAGTTGGGTCCTAGTCAGCTCCCTGTAAGCCAAAAAGCATGAGGAAAGCTGACATAGCTGAGGCTAAGGTGCTTCTCTCCCAACGAGAGAAAGTGACCCTCGGGTGAGGGGCACGAATGAGGGAGCTAGAGTAAATAGGCTGGTAATTAAAAAACAACTATTACTAAAATACACGGGCACAAACATTAGCAAGAATCGAACTCATAGCCTCATAATATTACATTATCCAAAATGCGCACACTCGGTAAACAAAGTAATTAAGATTAACTAATCTAATGTGTTTGGGTTGTACAAATTCAAAGAGCTAAGATAAAGCGACCCTGTGTGTAGCAGCCAACCTCTTATGACTGGAAAAAAGAACATAAATATTCTCAACAAATAAACTTAAGGATGTCTTCTGCCGACAGCTTTGCCGCAAAGCAGAGCATTGTTAGGTATGTCATATTCATTTGCAAGACTTGGTGTTGGATTGTAGACCCTGAGGTAAAATTGCTGTCCCAGGTATTGCCTTCCCCACATTGCAGACCTCAAATTCCACATTCCCTGGTTGTCCAATGATACTAATATAGCAGTCCAAGATTTGGGGTATACCTGCAACACAATTTCAGCAATGTTTTTAGGACAAAACTATAAATCCTATAGACAAGAAAGTTGAAATCTGTAGCAAAGTTCCAAAAGCAGAAATGTATGTCAAATACAAGATGAAAACGGTCTTGGTGAATGTTAAGGTTATTGTTGGATTGTGAAGTTTAACTCAACATTACACTTAAGACTTAGCTATTGCTGTTCGTGTCTTTGATTTTCCTTGTTAGCTCTGCACACGTTTCACAATCTGTTTTGCAGTTTCCTAACAGTCATTACCTGTGTAGTGTGTCTAGTCAAAGCATCAACAAGGTTGTATGCTTTCCTGCTAGCTTGTGTCCACTGTCCCGTCCCGAATCTGTTCGAACAAACAAGAAAGAACATGAATCAGATACCTAGTTCCTTGATCAGCAAGATAAAAATGTCTTTTAGACATGATGGCCTACCCGACGACCCAAAAATCATAACCATCGAGATGCCAGGACTGGATCGTGTCCTCATTGTTCTGAAAGACAACTTCAATGAATTCATGGAGAGAAGCTCCCATCACAGATGTGGCCAGTTTATTAGAACTGTCAGATGGAGCGGTCTGAATGGAGTTTATGCTGAAAACACCAGGGATGTTGAAGTAATCAGCAAGCTTAAGAGGGGTGTCAGAGTTGATGAAAGAATTCCCATTGATGGCATATCTTTGCTTCCCATTGATAATGGGTGCCGAATTAGCCAGGACGATAGTCCTTGATGTTGTTATTTTTCCGTAGTGGAAAGAGCCCTGCGGGTTTGGCCTTGCAGCATTTGAGGTCAGGTTCCACCTGAAACACCAACCATGTTGATCTTATGGGCTTGTAAGATAAAAGGGGATGAACGTAAAATACGGGTGTAAAGACAACTTTTATGAGCTATACCTGTACGATCGAGCTTGGTCCATGGACCAGGCAATGTCGTCAGTCGGGCCAGATGGTACAGGTCCAGAAATGGCAGCGCGAGAGTTAGTATAGTGCAGAACTGCAATGGCAGTGAGGACCGTCTTTGTGAACCTCGTAGATGCGACTATATAGTAGTCTTTTGGAGATTGATCCAAGGTGACCAGGACAGTCACTGATTGCCCCACATGTACATCAAGAGAATCGTACATGTTCTGAAGAACGTGAGATCCTTCAACCTCGACAAGCTTCAATTTGTGCCCCTGAATTCTAAAGTTAAAGGAGGTGGACAAGCCGAGGTTTGATACCCTGAACATGTATGTCTTACCTGGAAATCAAAGCAAAATAAAGAGTTGCAGTTTATAGTGCTTAGACAACTACACACTTTCATAACATCGATTAGCAACTATTAGGTCCTGACCTTGATCACCACTGAAGGAAGATCGACTCTGGCCATTTATAAGGATGCCGTCAGGGAAAGGTAGTGGTTTCCCTGAATCAAGTACTTGTTGCAATGCCTGCAGCACATTGCAATAATCATTGATGCTTGTGTATGAATACATATAGTACCAATCTGCCAGTAGAGTATTTATTTATACATGTGTATAAATACACTTATGTAATAAGAAAATCTGACCTTGTGATTGCTCTTGTACCAATCACCAATGAGCAGGCTGAAGTCTCCGGCCGGCTTGGCATATGGGACAGGAATCACTGATCTTGCATAAATGTTAAGTACTCCAAACCCACCAGCAGCTCTGTGCATCAGAGTCGATGGGAAGTACGTGTAGCTACCAATTTGATCCTTAGTTTGGAACTTGTACGTGTAATTTGAGTTTGGAGGGATAGCACAATTAGTTCCCAACATACCGTCTTGCCAAGAATTCTTCCTCTGTTTGATCCCATTCCTAGTTCATATAAACAAGATTAAACACTTGTAAAGCATAGGCTGAGGATCCTTGAGATAACTACTTGAAAGCATAGGCTGAGGATTCAAGGATCACGGGTAATTAAAGCAATCAGTTCCAACATTGTTAACACAAATAGCTACTGTCGGTTTGTTCAACAATAAGGACATAATTACTGCAGTAACAAGGCAAGAACATGGACTGTGTGATGTAAACATCAATTACAACAAAAGTTGAGCATGTCTGGACTTGAAATTGCATAAGGGAATGTGACTTACCATGTCAAAAGGAAAGGCTGGTCCAGCTTATTGATGAGGTTAAGGATTATGTTGTCATTGGTCACAGTATCAAGCCTCGGACCAGGAAATTGACCATTGATGAGGATGACCTGCAAATTCAAACATTAAACTCTCTTCAATCTGACTCTCTCTCTCTCTCTCTCTTTCTCACACACACACACATTTGAAGCAGAAAATCTCAAGCACTAGTATGAACCTGTTGAGAAGGGCCAAGTGGGGAAGCTGTTCCATAAGTGACTGTCCAAGTATAATACTTGTAAGCATCCTCTGCTTTCACCACCCAAACACTCCAAAAGGCCAAAACCGAAAGCAAAGACAGCAAAACTTCTCTCCCCATTTCCACCAATAACTCAAAGAATGACAACCCAAACCTCAGTATCTGCAAAATCCCACTTCACATTTGTCAGAAATCCTCAATCCCAAATCAAAACTTAGTTTAGCGAAATCAAAGGTAAGTTCACTGAACTATGAGACTACATCAACAAGAACAAATCTTGACATAACTGCAAACAGTTAGACCAACTTAAGTGACCACACAACAACAGATCTGAAGTGGGATTTTAAGCAAATGAACTAAAAACAGACAAAATGTGGAAAACAGCATACCAGGATTTTGTTATAAACTTCTGCAAAAATGGCAAGAATGTGATCAGCTAATCTTTCTTGAAATTATGTCTCTTTTAGCTGTCTACAACAATCCCAAAAGTGGGGTGTAGTTAGTACGTAGATTTATACTAAGAACACAGTTATGTATAAATAGAAAAAAAATTACAGGTACTGATAATTAAAGTCAGAGTACTTTTAAAATAAATAAATAAAGGGAGGGTTCAGTGAGTATGCCTGTCTGTCTATCATTGCCATCTTTCACATTCGGCGCAACTCACGCGTTTCCGCGTTATTATGAATGCCTCCATTTTTGCAAAATTTTACTGTTCACCGCAGCCGGGGAAAAATTAAAAATAAAATGATGTATTAAGTCGAATTTTAAATTTGATTAATATTTTTTTATTTGTTATCTAATTTGTATTAATGTAAATAAACGTTTCACATGGTTGGACAAAAAGTACGAATGACTTATAATAAGTTTTAATACATTTTCTCTCTAGCGACATGCTTTTTTAAGATAAAATCGTAATAATCATAAGAACCAAAACGGATGAGACTCGTTTAATAGAGTACCGATCGAGTTGCAAATTATATCACATATGAATTAAAAATATATGACTAACTTACCATGATTAGAGGCTGCTATATAAACTATAATAAGAAGTGAAATAAATTTGATTTTTTTTTATACATTAAAGCATAAGGCTATTGGAAATAAATTTAAAAGAAAGAATATATGATTAGTTTTGTCCATTTAGGCAAAATTTTCAAAATTAGAAGGTATTTAAAAATTTAAAGCGCAAAGGTTGTTTCTGACAAAAATGGAGACTGAACAAGAATTTTATGGGTATAAACTCTTGTTTTTCTCGAACAAAAAGGATGTTGGCATATATTGAAATGTGTACAAAAATAAATGAAATACATGGAGAAATATAAAGCATTTTTAAAGATAATATATTGTCGTATAAATTTACTGTGTAGTTGTGGACCGGATCTTAATTTGTATGTATATCGGGAGGTGCGAATTAGTTCAATTCACGAGGCAAAGCAGAGCAACATGGAATTCAGCCTTCACATGCCTTTATGTGGGTACAATTTTCATGTATGGGCAATTGCACCCTGCACTAGGTGTGATATATTTACATATATCTCAAGTTCAGTTAAATTCTTTAAATTACTACGTCTGGGTATTAGATAAAAAGAGGTGAAAGAGTTAAATCTTAAAGTAATAAATACGTACCTAAAACATACGAAGAAGTCAGTATTTATAGTTGGACATATATATCAAGAGATGCATAGAGAAGATGCGTAGCTATCTGACGAACATGCCCAGGTGTAGGTTATACGCATATTCACGGACATGTCTATTTCACCGAGCCTCCTTCTGAGGTAGAGCCCAGATTGTTTTACTTTTTGTGCGAATCGAAACTTACTCAACAAAAAATTTCACTATCTTTATAACCATTCTAGTTACGATAGTCATTTCCTGGGACTTTGGCCGTTGGCTCCCCTGCCATCAGGTCACCAATTTTCTTGACCTTCCGGCAGTGGAGAGACGTCAGCCCTCATAAATGATTTTATGACTTTATAAAGATTTATGTTCTCAATAAACAATCGCCAAAGCTTGATCATGCGACCCTCTTTGCGAGGACGACCTCTTCTCCCACAATTACGGGACTATTTGAGTGATGTAAATTTATTATACTCCAATCGTGGAAGGTCAAGAATTAAATAATTATTTTTCAGCATCATCACAAAATTGATAATAATAACCTTGACCACTACAACTTACATTGTAGCCTTCCTGTAGATCTAATTTTATGAACAGGAATTGTTTTTCCATAAACTAGGTAATTCTTATAGCATGAAAATTTTTAAAGTTTTTTTTTTTTAAAAAAAAAATAAATCTAACCTTGATAATTCAAATATTGGTTGAAATTTTATACGGTAATAGTTAATCTGTCATATTTTAATATCTTCATTAAAATTTTATATGAAAATTTATTTAACTAAACGAAAATACGGTGTATATATATGGCATTCACTTTAAAATTTTATTAACTCTATGAATTATTGATAGGTCTGATTTAAAATTGGAGGGTTTTTGTTGAAATTTCGAAAATATTTTAATTTAATTTAATATTTTTACAAGATATATACATTATGCTGACCTAAGCTTATATCTAATTGTGTTTATTCCCAAATAATTGGCAATGATGATGTGGGTCCTAAGTATATATATATATATATATATATATGTAATTATTTAAAAATATTTGGTGAGAAGACAATGTATATAGATAAGAGGACAGAAAAATAATAATGAGTAGTAGAAAATTAATTGAAAAATCATTGACGATGGCTCCCCATGTGAAGTGTTGATTTCTTTAAGGTTTTATTTGAGCCATATCTCGGGGGTGGGCTACAGGTCCCACACGCTTTCTATACTTACCCCCCCCCCCCCCCCCAAAACCCATGATCTGCTTTTTATTTCTTGGACGCCACAAGCTGATTGAAGTCGCGATTTACATTATTACATTCACCCACACAAACATACCAAGAATTAAAGGGTTTCGCTTCGAATCATACGAATATAAATATATTTTTATTTTATATATTTTTTTAATACTTATGCAGTCAATTCATACGTATACACTCAAAGTGCGAATACGAGAAAGTTTTGTACTCGAACTATTGAGTTATCCCTCTCTGAGGACCTACTCTACAGTAATTTATTATTTCTTTATTCTATTTAAGTATATTTATTGATTTGAAATTATTTATTTATTAAAAAAAAGAAAAAAGAAAAATGAATACCCTTTGGTTCCTTCCCCTCACTTTATTTCTCTAAAGTCATTGTAAAACATAATAGAAAACAATTACATGTCTAAAAAACCGGAATTGGTCAGGTCCACAAATTAGGGGGTTTCATTAAGAAGGAACCTTAAAGCAATATGCTTCACTTTGAAGTTAAGAGACATCTTCATTCCTTCCTCCCTTTATTCATTTCACATACTCATAATCTTTGCATTCACATGTCAACTTTTGTGGCAATGCCTCTAAAGTTTGTTGTTGGAAAATGGTGAACGATAAATTAAAAAAAGAAAATTTATTTAATTAGATTAAATTATAATAATTGATTAATTAATTACAATGTGCGACACATAATAAATTCTTGATACGCGGATGATGGTTGATAATGCACAATCATCATCCATTCGTGTTTAACTTACTGTCAATTACTAAAGTGATGTAATCTTTGATTGAAATGATGCGTTTATTCTGGTAAAATAATATGTTCTTTGGTAAAATGAGCAGTTTTGTCAAGCATGTTTCACATTGAACGTATCTATATAATGACACATTTCTGATATCTATAAATAGGGTCACTATTCACTTTATTTCCATTCAACCATTATATAGCATTTTTAATGAGCTATTATAATTTTCAAACTTTGAAATATTATTTAGTTTGTCGTTATCAAAGTTTATAGTGCTATTATTTTAAAACAGTAAATTTTGTATTTTGGAAAAATAAATTACCTTCTCATCGGCATCAAAGCGCCACAATAATTATATTAAATATAAAAAATCCAACTTTTATCTCGACTTCTTGATACAACAACAGCATATCCTTAATTCTCGCTCCCTGAATTGACGCGGATATATAAAATCATCATCACAACAGGCGCATTAATCATACATGGGCATGCATTAATAGTCATGGAGTGAAGTCAAAGGACTAATTATTAGTTATTTCAACTGTGTTGGGTTTTCATGGTCATGTCGTTTAAGTTGAGGGTGGTACTCAGTGCAGGTTTTAATTTGTGCAAAATATTTTTTTAATCTCATAAATAAAAGGCAAAATATATTTTGGTATCATAACTATGGTAAGTGTTATTTTTAGTCCCATAAAACTCAAAGTTACGTATTATTAATCTAAAAAAAATATGTGCGTTGTGGTTTTGGAACTAAAAAGGCGTTAATAATTATGGGATTAAAAATTTCAAAAAATCACAGTTTTAGAACTAAAAAAACGTAATTTTAAGTTTTATGAAACTAAAAGCGTCGTGTGTTATAATTGTGATACCAAAAATAATTCTATCCTTATTTTATGGGACTAAACAAATATTTTGCCCTTTTAACTTAATTCATCCACTCTGTGAATCTTGCAAACAAATTAACGCAAGCTAGCTATCATATGTTACATATCCAGTTCATGCTCACTCATGTCTGAATGGCCACTAGATTTAGTATATATACAAGCTAAGTGTAGTTAAGGGTATAAGCAACTTTGAACGTGGGGTTTTGACTTTACATCCTAGTTTCCGATGTACTCTTTCTGTAGGTTTAAGGAAAGGAAAAAAGAATTATTCCAGGGTTCAAGATCCGTTAAAGGTTAGCAACTTGCAAATTATGTAATTAGGGTTATGAGCTGTTGAATTTCACTAGTACATTAACAAGTTCTGCTTGTAATTAGGTAAAAACTTGGAAAATCGGGGTAAAACCTACGAATCATTAAACAAAGTAATTATAGAGAGAAATGATGGATAAATATTTAGAAAATTTTGCATGATGTAGTATAAACAAATTTTGGACGTTTGTATGGTCAATATTTGGCATAGGCGGATAGTGCCACGTGATTATAGTATCAAGAATCCCTTAGATCAAATGAAAAATTCTTGCCTTATTAGGTTTGGTTTACAGAACAAAGTGTATCACACTTGTTATGTGATTGATCATTTTTCATGAACTATACACCAATCACAGAACAAGTATATTACATTTGCCCTATAATTAATTTAAATTCAATCGAATCAAATCCGAACTAGATATTCCAGAATCAGGTCACCATTTGGTTCAAATTGGTTGTTGAAAACTAACAGAAAAGGGCATGAATCCTAAACTACCATTGCACCACGGATCCAATTGTGTTAGCTAGAGACTCAAAAGCCCCAAGCAATGAATATCGAATACCAGCACCTGATTGGCCTCAGCTTGACCAAAAATATTGCAAGTCATGGGTATTACAAGCTTAAAAAAATCCCATTCACAGTCTCCATAAAGGATTTTATTATTTGTTGTCAATATGGATCACAACCGGATCCGTGGCGCAATGGTAGCGCGTCTGACTCCAGATCAGAAGGTTGCGTGTTCGATTCACGTCGGGTTCAATTCCCCCGATCAATATGGGTCCAAAACCTTTTTGGCTCTCGTCATTCCTGCTCCTCCTCAGACGCACCCAGAAACGAACTCTGAAGGTTTCTGAAGATGATGTCCTAAAGCACAACTCTTGGCTGAATGATTACAATTTTTCCGAACTTAAATAAAGTGATTGTGTTGGTCGTAGGATATATCTTTACTTTTATTACTCAATAAGTTTTTGTTTATACACATTTAAAATTAATTCATTTTATTTGTTTTGATCGATTACCCATTTCGTCTGTCTTTTCTTTCATTTTATTAAATAAATGGTGTGCTCCGTCTGCTAGTCCAGGATTGAGATCCTATCCTTGAAGTCGAGTTCCACTTTATATCGAAGTTTAAACAACTTGATATCCGTATTTATCAAGAACAATCAAAATCTTCAAAAATGCCAACCAAAGCATAATAAATTTATTCATAATCTTAATTACAATAATTCCTCATTTGATTCCCAGCAACGATCCTTAGTTGGTACCGACACTCCAAGTTTTAGACAATCATCATCATTCATATATGGTATACTTCAACTAGACCCCGCCGCATAAATGCTCGTGATTGTCTCAAAATCTGAAGCCCTGGGTTTCCAAGGATAATCTTGGAAACTGGAAATTCATTCTGCTTCTCTCGGCACTGCAACTCCCCTCCAAGAACGTCCAACTGTTGTACCTCCCAGAGCAACGTTTCCAACATTGACCTCAATAATTAGTAAAATAGCTTATAAGATCACTACCAGATTTGACTGCCTGCCATCAGACTGACTTTCAGTTACTTCTAAACTATACTTCAATTCCATGATGGATGCCCTGGAATATGTCATCAAATTGGATAATGATCTGAGTTTACATTTGCCAGCACATCGAGAATTGTCAAAGACGGATAGCCGAGGCCTGCCAATCTGCAACAGCCAGCACAAGCTATTTGTACCTAGCAAGCTTCTGATGGGATTCCCCCCTCTTCTAGAAAGTAACCAACTACACCAGAAAGCTTTTAGCCTGAATTACCAATAATCATGACATGAACAGCTTCCAGACTCAAAACAATGGAACCTGCTTGAATCCCGTATGATTATTTTCCTTTCAGCTATACTGGAAATGAACTTGATGGCAGTATGACAGTCGACGCAAGTTCTTAAATTCTTGAAAACCTTAATTGGAGTTCCTGCAGGAGTACTAATTATGCCGAATGCCACTGCGAGTTTTTCACTGTGATAAGAGAGGTTTTGCTCTTTCTGCTCTTCTTCCACATCGTGCAGGACATAATTCGTGTGAGGCACATAACCTTCTTCCTTCATTCTCTTTGAAACTTTTCCCAGAAAGTTAAATATCTCTTTCGATCTTGGATGCGATTGATCTCCAACTAAGAAAATGTGGACCTTCTTATTGATGTTGATCCAACTCATACCAGGTTTCTTCACCACTCCTCTCTCATCCATTAATTTTCTGACCTTTGCCACTTCACTCCACTTGCCTGCAGTAGCATAGATATTTGCCAGGGTAACATATGTCGCTGCATTCTCAGGTTCAATTTGAAACAAGGCTTTGGCTGCTCGCTCCGCTAGTTCATAATTTCCATGAATTCTGCATCCACCAAGCAAAGAAGCCCACAGAAACTTGTCAGGTTTCATAGGCATTTTATTTATGATACCTTCAGCTTCTTTAAATCTGCCTGAACGACTCAAAAGATCAATAATGCAAGCATAGTGGTCAGCAGTATGACTCAATCCATGTTTCTCCTGTATCGAGTAGAAATACTCAAGACCTTTATCAACCAAACCGGCATGGGTACAAGCAGATAGAACGCCAACAAATGTGATGTGATCAGGCTGACTACCTGATTTAAGTAACAAATCAAACAACTGAAGAGCTTCATGGGGTTGACCATTCTGAGCATAACCATTAATCAAAGATGTCCAAGAAACTAAATCAGGCCTAGGCAGCCACTTGAATACTTTATGTGCAGTCTCAACACTACCACACTTAGCATACATGTGAACAAGTGCACTAGCAGCAAATGAATATGGATCGAATCCAGTTCGAGTCATGTGTCCATGAACCTGTCTGCCCAACTCCTCGGCAGTTTGATGAGCGCATGCATTTAAAACACCAGCAAATGTAAACTCATTAGGCCTAATCCCAGAACTTAAGAAATCAGAAAACAGGGAGAGACCCTCTTGCCACCTCCCATCACCAAAATATCGGTCAATCATTGTTGTCCATGAAACAATGTCCTTCCCCACCGTTCTATCAAAAATGTACCTGGCATCATCTATGCTTCCACATTTTCCATAAACGTCCAATAAAGCACTCCAAACAACCGCATCAGAACCCAGCCCTGTTCTCATTATATGTCCATGAATCTCCTTTCCCAAACGCAAAGACTGTATAGCAGCAGCAGCCGCGAGAGCACTAGAAACTGTGAACTTATTACTCATGAATTTCTCACTTCTCTGCATTAATCTGTACAATTCCAATGCATTTGCAGGCTCTTTATGCTTCACGTAACCCGAAATCATAGCTGTCCACGAGAAGTTATCTCTTTTGGGCATTACATCAAACAGATTTCTCGCTTCTGAAACCCAACCCATTTTGGCATACCCAGATATCAAAATGTTCCAAGAACACAAGTCCTTCTCACCCATTTCATCAAATACCGTCTGCGCATCGGAAATACTCTCGCATTTACAGTACAAATCAAGAATCTTGTTCGAAATAAATATCCCGGGCACAAACCCAGAGCGTTTGATGTGGGCATGAACTCTTTTGCCCTCACCCAAAGCTCTCTTTTCAATGCATAATTGTAGAATCGTGGTATACAAACCTGCAGAAAGCTGGTGCACCTGTTTCTCGAGTAATTGGATAACATCTTTCAATCGTTTTTGGCGGCAGAGGTGTTCCACGGATTCTTTCAATTTGCCGTCCCACTCTGAGCGGATCATGAGCGAATCATCATTTTCTGATGATCTGAAGCAAGGTTTCTGAGGTTTCGCTGCTTGAATTAACTGTGTTTTAGAAGAAAACGAGGAAGAGAACAGAGAAGAGCGACGAGACAGAGACCGAAACAATGTCCGAAGGTATAATGGTTTAGGCTTCATTGTGATCCTGTTAGCATCAAGTGGTGTTGAAGCTTTGCTCTGCCGCGATACCGGGGGAGGGAATGCAAACGGTCGTGTTTGGAAGTGGATTTTCGTTCAACAAAAAGGAGACGGCATTAAAAGATGGGGTAAATTGCATTTCACCCCCACAATTTCGAATGATTTGCATATTAATATCTTAAAAATAGCGAAATCACATTTTTTAATTCTATAGGATATGAAATTGAACAGCCTTAGTTCATTTTGAGGCACATTTAGGTCTACAAATTCAGTAAAGCAGAGAACCAATTATCAAGGTGTACAGCCAAGAACGGCTTGGATCAATAGGAAAAAGCTGAGCCCAGGGCCGACATACTATTATTCTTGATCGATTTTAACCCCCAATTAAATCATTTTTAAATCTAAGTTCAACCGATAAGAATAATGCATTTTACTTGATTTTGTCCACAATGTTATGTAGAACGATTTTGGTGCACTAGAGAAGGGTTTGATTGTTGTGCTTTTCAGTTTCACGCGAGCTACATATGATCAATGTAATAATATATATGTTCTCCTCTTAACATTGATTCAAAAATGATGTTAGAGCATTTTATGTCATGTGCTCTTTTATACTTTAGTTATTGATTTTCAAACAAGTTAATTCAAAGTGTGTTTGGTTATAAGCTTTTAAAAATATTTTATAAGATGTTAGAGAGTTCAATAAAGTGCTTGGCCATGTTTTTTTTTAAAAAAGAGTTTATAAGATACTCTGCATTTTATAAGTTCTTGAAAAAAATTTAACTTTTTAAAATTTTTTTTTATAAGATCTTATAAGCTATATAAAATTAATACGTCACAATACAAAAATACTCATTCATACACTCACACACACACAAACACACTCTTTCTTTCTTTAGGATTTAAATAACTTTTTTTACTATTTAATTTTTCTAACATTTAAAAAAGAGAAAATACTCAATTATTTATAATAAATCATTATAGTTAAATAAAAATAAGATTGATATGAATATTATATTTACTGAAAAATATAATTCAAGACATTATAAATTATACAACTAGAAAGAATCATTGCATTAACAAAGAAAATATAAATTATATATCTATATTGATATTCAGCTAGCACGAATGTACATATATATTTTTTTTATTCAAAAGTTTAGGTAATATTTTTTTTTTTATTTTAAAAGATTATCTATTAAGTTTTTATTTTGAATTAAGCTAATGCGTACTATTTATAAAAGCATTTAAATTTTTTTTAAAGAAAAATGTGTCAAGAAATAACAACTTATTTGATTCTAATAGTATCATGCCCATTTTAGTCATTCTACCAATAAAAGACCTTATTATGCCAAACACCCTGACATCTTATAAGATGTTTTCACATTCTAAAAGCTTTAACATCTTATTTAATCTAAACACTTTAGAAACTTAATTTTAAAATAAGATCCAACATTTTATAAACTCCTAAAATATCTTATAACATGTAGGAGCTTATAAGATATTTTAAAAAAGTTTAGCCAAACACCCTTAGACTCGTAAAAGATCGGATAAAACTCTTAAATTTTTTTTTTTGTTCCGTAATTAAGATTATTTAGCATTTTTTTCCTTTAATTCTTAATAATAGTATTTTGGTTCTGTATCTTTATAATTTTCGTGATTTTTTTTTATAGGGAAATTTAGAAACCTTTTTATATATATATATAATGCAATAACAATAAACTCCATTAATGATTCCTTTGGTCTAAGGACCACACAACTATGTGCCATTACATTATTCCCCTTTTCCAAATTCTATGTTGAGACACTTCATTTTGTCCATTCTTTTATTACATCTTATCATCCCATTTGTCTTAAATCAATCTCATCTAAAAACATCAAATGGGATGATTAAGGGTTGTTTGGCTAATTAGTTTGTTAGACTCTCACATTTGATGCTAAATCTCTCATTTTTCTCAACTATATAATAATTATATACATGAAAAAGTACATTTTATTCGTTGCATAATTAATTTTTGAAATTTGAATTAGGAAAAACTCGATATGGGTAATTTAATATTGCATATTGGTCTATAATTTGAAACTATACTCATAAACTCATGAAATTTTGTACAAAGTGTAAGTGTAGATGAAATACTACAAACCATACTCGTCGAATATTTTTTTTTCCAAGAATAACTATCCCACTTTTTATTTTATTCTCTTTTCTGGCCTTTCATTTCAGTTTACACTACAATTGTACGCTTGTATAAATCAGAACTCACCATCCTCCATGCATGCACACGATCAACTTAAGTTATGTAACATCAATAACTCACAAATATGCATCGAGAAAAAGAAAAGATGGGGCAAAGTATGAATGAAGTGAATTTAAATGTGGGGTGGAAGACTCTTTCGGACATCCTTAAACAAGAAGCAGAAACTGATGATTCTTGCAAGAAAACATCAGAAGAAGTGGATGTTCATGTCCAAGAATTGGAAGAAGAGTTGAGAAAGATCGATGCGTTCAAACGGGAACTTCCCTACTGCATACTTCTCTTAAAAGACGGTCTCTCTCTCTCTCTCCCTCTCTAAATTTGTTTATTTATTTTTTTTAAAAAAAGAACACTTTAATTGTTCGAGACATACCCAACACATTTTGTTCGCGTATAGTTTGTCTGCTATGTCAGCTAATATTTATATTTTTATGTTTTTTTAAAAAAGACAAATATATATAATATTCAATATTAAATAAATAAAATTTATACACATTTTGGTGCTTTATTGTAGCAATTGAGAGATTGAAGTGGAGGCGAAGGGAATTAGAACTGTTAAAGCGTGGTTCTGAAGGGGATGGAATGGCAGCACAAGTGTCAAACGATTTCACCAAAAACAAGAATTTGATGAGTTCTGCTCAGCTCTGGAAACACGACTCTGTTTTCCACCTAACCTCAGTAAATTTTCCTAAAATTTAGTGCAATTACCATATATTTTGAAAATTTTCATTTAGTGCCCGTGCTGTTTGTTTAAAAAACAATTACTTTATCTGCACTAAGTCAGTATCGAAAATGAATGTAAATTTTTATTTAATTATTTTTAACTAATGTATGAATATATTTATTTTGACAAAAAAATATAATAAATTTTAAATATAATTTTTCAAATTACAAAAAATTACACGTAACTTCACAAAATACTTATGTTGGCTTTTTTTTTGGCCTCCCAATTCAGAGGTATGAAGAGGGGGAAGGGAATGGGAGTGAGAATCGGTGCCAGGGATGTAATTTCAAGAATAGGGTAGGGGCATTTGTGCCATTCAAGAAACCATCCGGAACGACAATAAAGGACGAGAAAGGAACCGCACCGGTTCATGGTGTATCACTGTCGTTAGCTGAGGTGGAAGCAACTGATTGGGGATTGAAAGGGGATGGTGGCTCTGGTAGGACACAACCGCAGCAGCAAGAACAGCAGAGGAAACAGAGGCGCTGTTGGTCTCCTGAGCTGCACCAGAGATTCGTCGATGCACTGCACCACCTTGGTGGACCACAAAGTATATTTATCTTTAGAGGATTTAAAATAAAAATTCACCAGATTAATTTGAAATTTATTACTATATCATAAAATACAGTTTAAAAATTTAAATGTTTTTCACCTAAATTTATTTGATGACTTTATTAGTATAAATTCAAATTCAAATACCACCACACAAACTAACAAATATTTTGGTGATGTGTGGATTGTTTTGCAGCGGCCACTCCGAAGCAAATAAGGGAACTCATGAAAGTGGATGGCCTAACCAATGATGAAGTGAAAAGCCATTTGCAGGTATATATATATATATAGCCAAGTCGCCTACATGTTGAGGCTGTCTTTGATGCAAGATTTTGTTGAAATATGATCAGAAATACAGGATTCACATAAGAAAGCTCTCAACTCCACCACCAGAACTGCCTGGAGATACGTCGAAGCCACTGCCTGCACATTTTGGCTTCCCACCAGGGCCTTTTTTTGACGCTTCATTAGCCGCTACTGCTGATATATAGCATGGAAGAAGAAGAGGAGGGATGAGAATGGAAGCACAGAGGCCGTTCCAACATCTTCAGTTTTGCATATATGTACAAATTAACATAGGAGAATCAGAGTATACAATTAAGTGTTTAATTATTATTCGTCAAATTGTTTCGGATGTTATGATATGTTTGTCAGTTTTAGATATACTGATCAAATAGTGGTAATATTTAAGGTAATTTATAACCAACCTTTCCTTAAGTTTGATATAGTTAAAAATACTCTTTTTTTTTTTTTTTAGTTAAAAAAACTACAAATACCGTCTAAAGTTTGATGAAATTATGCAGTTCTTTGGCTGGAGGTTTGAAATTGTTAACCTTGTCATTGCTTTATTTTTTTATCTTTTAATAGGACGAAATTAATGTAAAAATTTGAGATATTATTAAAAAATTATCTAATTAGTCCATAAAAATAAAATTATAATTCATAGTCCATATAGATATTTTGGTCAATTCACCACAAAAAATAGATGAAAACCTACAGAGACTAATGCTTGTACTAGTTATTAGACGACCATTTAAATCAAAAGGTATTAGTAATTTATAAACAACGAGATAATGTTTATAATTATAATAAATCTCAAAAGAGTTGATTACAATTTATCCTAATATTTAATTATATGGAGGTTTATTGAACGTTATGTTACAATAAAAGATTAGTAGTGGAGGATAATAGTAAATCAGTCAGATGATGTATGGGAAATGAACTTATATAAAGCAAGAAAAATTTTATGTATGGGAAATGAAATATTTTTGAATGGCTAGTAATTATATATACGTATATGTTATATTTAATGACACGAGGGGATAGCAACTGATTACACAACGTCAGCTCCACGTTCTTACAAGGATATGAATAATATAGTAATTTGGGTGAAACTCTATTACTAGAAGGAGAAGGTTATCATTGAAATCCACCATCAGAAATGTGCTCATCAACAAATTGTTTCAATTCCAACCAAATATAGAAAGAGATCTAGCGAGAGAGAGAAGTAATTACCTACGGCTACGGGTATGTGCACAAGTCTTAAGATTTCTATTTATCTATTCCTGAATCTTTCTTCTCCTTTGCACGCTAGTCTCCCGCCTACAAATTTGCTGCAATAAAATAAAAGGGAAAAAAAAACTGTTAAAACTCTACTACACTAATTTCTTTCTATTCAATTCTGAATCAAATATTAATTTATAATAAAAGGTTCAAATTATTAATTAATTTATTAATTTTGTGTAATTGCAAGAAAGAAGAAAAAAGGAGAAAATACCAAAATGAGATAAGATGAAGTTTACCTGGATGAAAATTTTACTGATAGAAGGCATGTGATCTTTTGATTCTTTGAGTAGTATTATATTTTCATTTAACACAAGGACCAGCGCTTCTACCATCATCGCTTTTATCTCTCTGGAATTGCTGGTGGGACTGCGAGGCCTGGGGTTGAGCTAGCTAATTGCTGTTCCGTCTGCTGCAGGTGATTATGACTTGTTACATCCCGTCGTTGTTGTTCTTGCTGCTGCAAGAAAAGCTCTTCTGTAGCAACTAGCTGAAGTTGGTTGGGATGATCTGTATGTGGATGAGATGGAGAAAAAGATTGCTCCTGGACAAGGTTATGATGCTGAATGTGATGGTAGGGATTGGTTTCATACGAACCACCCAACGACATGAAAGGCTGCATGCCATCAGCCTTGGCGGCGGCCTCCTCAGGCATTTCATTAAAACCGGTGGCAGTGGAGGGACCTGCGCCGTCATCAAACACATTAGAACTGAGCCTGACTAAATCATGCGCCGCCTGCTGCTGCAGTTGTTGCTCGTAAGCCCTCAGCATCTCCTGTTCCATAGCGGCGGCCTCCTCAGGCATTTCATTAAAACCGGTGGCAGTGGAGGGACCTGCGCCGTCATCAAACACATTAGTACTGAACCTGACTAAATCATGCTCCGTCTGCTGCTGCAGTTGTTGCGCGTAAGCCCTCAGTAGCTCCTGTTCCTGCTGCTGTTGCAGATGTTGCAGTTGTTGTTGCTCGTAAGCCCTCAGCATCTCCTGTTCCATAGCGGCGGCCTTCTCAGGCATTTCATTAAAACCGGTGGCAGTGGAGGGACCTGCGCCGTCATCAAACACATTATTGAACCTGACTAAATCATGCCCCTGCTGCTGCTGCAGTTGTTGTTGATGTTGCAGTTGTTGTTGATATTGCAGTTGTTGTTGCTCGTCAGCCCTCAGCACCTCCTGTTCCTGCAGCTGTTGTAGTTGTTGTTGCTCGTCAGCCCTCAGCACCTCCTGTTCCTGCAGCTGTTGCAGTTGTTGTTGCTCGTCAGCCCTCAGCCCCTCCTGTTCCTGCAGCTGTTGCAGTTGTTGTTGCTCGTCAGCCCTCAGCCCCTCCTGTTCCTGCAGCTGTTGCAGTTGTTGTTGCTCGTCAGCCCTCAGCATCTCCTGTTCCATAGCGGCGGCCTCCTCAGGCATTTCATTAAAACCGGTGGCAGTGGAGGGACCTGCGCCGTCATCAAACACATTATTGAACCTGACTAAATCATGCCCCTGCTGCTGCTGCAGTTGTTGTTGATGTTGCAGTTGTTGTTGCTCGTCAGCCCTCAGCACCTCCTGTTCCTGCAGCTGTTGCAGTAGTTGTTGCTCGTAAGCCCTCAGCACCTCCTGTTCCTGCAGCTGTTGCAGTTGCTGTTGCTGGTAAGACCTCAGCGTCTCCTGTTCCATAGCGGCGGCCATAGCTACTAATTGCTGCGCCTCTAAAATCTGTTTCTGCTGATGTTGTTGCTCCTGTAAATTTGGTTCCCGGATCACTAGCTGCCCCCGATGTGGTAGTGGTACCCCCGTCGGAATCATCATCTGCTGAACATGAGAAGGCATCATCTGATAAACCGACGGGAGAAAATTCTGTTGCGGCTGCTGCTGTGGCAACATTTCAGAAGGCGCAATGTAAGTGGACAATTCCTTTTTTGCACATTCCAAATCGTGTTGAACTTGCCTGAGCTTCTGCTGCAGAAGAGCAACATGGCCCACGCAGCCGTGAACCGGGTCTCGAAGGCGGTATTCTGCTTCATATACTAGGGACTTAACGGCCTCGTTCCGCTGGCTGTCAGTACCGAGTTCCTTCAGCAGCTTGGCCACGTTGCAGGCGCCGTAGACTTTATGTACGCTGGTGAATTTCGAGGGGTTATCTGCTGGGAAATAGCGTGCAAACACACAATCATTTGTGCACTTTCGCCGGAGACACTTGCACGCCGCACACGGCGGCAGCATTATCTTCTTCTTTAGCACTTTTTACTGAACACATGATTAAGCGCACAATTCATCAATTAATGTATAACTTAAAGAATCTTTTAGTATCTAAAGGATCACTGGTTTCCATCAAAAGAAATTTATGCGTAAAGAATCCGAAATGTTTTACACAGTTACAATGATGTAATAAAATACATGGTATTTAGCGAAGTTCAATATTCTGTGTTAAGAGAAACAATTGCAGGACTTGAGAATGAAAGTCGAGTAACCCATGCTTAACATCCAGGAGTTTTTCACTCAAGGAAAGTCTGAAGAAAAAAATAAAAAGAACGACGGAAGAATATATATAAGAACTAAAAAAAGAATAAAAAAATAAAAAAAGAAATAAAAAAGATTTATCATTCAGAGAAAGAGATAAACTGTAGTAACTGTAAACGTAAACATGAGAAAATATCGCCGGAAAACCAAGAACTCGAAGTCGGTGATTTTCTTCTGATGCACCTCCGAGAAAGAAAGATAAAAATTATTCTCTCTCTGAAACTGCATCAACTTGTAACTCAAGAAAAAACTCAGTATAGTAGTAGTGAACAATTTTCCAGAGCCCAAAAAAGAAGTAAAAAAGAAACATATCATCACAACATAACCATTTCTTTACGGCGAATCCAAACGTCAACATCTTTCCTTGTCTCCAACCAAACCTCATTTCACATTCAAAACGCCCAAAACAAACCACAAGAAACATAAACAACACAGAAAAGAACTAAAACGAAAAATCACTAATGCTTCATTAATTTCTCACCTTACGTATGCTCAATAAACACCTACTTCAAACTCACTCTCTCCGAAAAACTCACATCATCTGTTACACGAAAACATGCGAGAACTCAAAGCCGCAGCACAAAACGGATAATCACGTCAAAAAACAATCGGGGAAAAAAAAACCAGAAGCAGGTGGATCGGAGAATGGCATAACTGAACCTCTGGTTCATCGGAAAGAGTGGAAACTAGGGTTCAGCTGCCAGAGCTCCCAGTCAGGTCTTCAACAACCAAAAAAATCCAAAGAAAAATAGTTAACAAATTGAAAGACAAAAAGAAAACTATTCTTCCTCTGATAGTATTAATCGGAATGAGATAGACAGAGAAATGACAGAAGAACGGTATTGCACGGACGGAGAAAGTCTACAGTCTTCCGCATTTTATACGAGCTCCCAAGCGTACGGCCTGATCTAATCCGTCAACGTGTACAACAGGAACTCGTGTTAGACCGTCGGATCGTTGAACCGGGGTTTAGTTAGCAAAACTTATTTAAATACTAATTTAATATATAAATAATTCAAATTAATAAATACATATTTTTGAATTCAAACTCATAATTTTTTTATTGTGAGAAAATCATAAATGCAGTACTCTGAGTTCCCACTTTTTAAATTTTTTCTTAAGGGCCCTTAATGTTTCATGAAATTACACCATGGCATTAATTTTTTTTTTATCTCTTTTAATTAGATATTTCTCTACTATTTTTCTAGTATTACAGCGATTTAGCTAATATATTTAATATTATTATAAATAAATTATAATAACTCACATAAAATAAGATAAATATCTATACTTTAGTTGAATTCAAACCAATAACATCATTGGTATCTATCAACGGTTAGTCTATCTTTAAATGCTCTTTCAACAGGACGTTCAGATGAGTTTATCAAAATTTTAGCATATTTTTTTCTATGATGCATAGAATTTGGTATTTTTTTTTCAAGAAAATAGTCTTATAAAGTTTAAAAATAATATATTAGAAAAATAAAGAGTTATTAATTTATTTTTAAAAATTTTAACAAACTACTTCAATTTGAATTTTATTAATTACAAAATTGCCATTAGTAACATTTATAAAATCCACAATCTTATATTATTCAAATGATTCTAAAACTTATCTTTAAATTAAATCTAGCATTTCATAAGATAAAAAAAATTTATATAAAATGCAATGACTTTATGGTATATTTTAGGAAAATTACTATAACGTACCATTAAAATAAATTATGAATTAAGAATTGTGGACGAAAATTCGCTCATTTATGTATGGGACCAAAATTGAAAACATGTCCACTTATGGTTATGGGACCAAAAATATAATTTACCTTTACTTTGATTGTATTGACTAACGGAGAGAGCAACTGCCGTTATCAATTGGATGAAAATCTCTAAATGGTCCTCAAATTGAAAAAAAAAAACTACATATGGGACTCAATGTGCAAATTGATTTGAGTATGGGATCAAAATTAAAAATAGGTCCATTTATGGGACCAAAAGTATAATTTACCTTTAAAAAGTACGTTGATTAGTTTTTTAGATATAAAAATTTACTCCAAGGAGATCATTTCAGCAAATTTTCCTACTTTTTTTTAATTAAATTTAACTAAAACAAATGTTGAATATCATTAATCCTTTTGGGTAAATTATATGAGCACCATGAATTTAGATTAAAATACACAAATGCTCCCTGATTTTTGCAATAATACAGCTATATTCGGTGATGTTATAGTTATAATTACAACTATACCCCTGTAAAAGGCAAAGCTTTTACATAAACACCTCTTAAAAAATATTACACTAATATTTCTCAGGGGTGTAGTTGTATTTTTTAGAAGACAATGAGTATTTATGTAATTTAATCTAATTTTAGGGAGTGTGTATATAATTTATTTTAAGAATAATCATATGGTCCGTTATAGCACTTCAATTATATGAAAGATATGTAATGAATTCGAACTCATAACTTTTTTTTTTTTTTTTTTATAATAATGTCCGTCCAAACATAAGATTTTTTATATTTTATTAATTTTTTCATAAGAAAAAGATAAAATGTTACCTTTTTAATTTTATTATTTCCCTAGTTTAATTTAATTTTTATTCTCTTCACAATTAAAATCACCCTACTAATTTTTTTATTTTTGAAGGAATCGACTTGAGCCAATCCCGATGAATCGACCCTACTCCCACTCCTACAGAAATATCTATAAAAATTATTTTTGACGATCTCGACACCCATCAATGAGTTTCAAATTCTTATCAATCATATATAGTCATTTGTATTCTTCCAAAATCTTTCAATCAAATCCAATTTTTTCAATCCAAGTGTAATATTAAGATTTGAATTCCATCAATATTGAAAAAATATAATTTACAATTAGAGTTAAAAAAAAATAAAATCCTTCTAATTTTAAAATTATTTATTCAAACATATTCAAGAAATATTTATTATATTTGAAATATATAACTCCAATTCCATCAATTGAAGTGTAATGTTGGATTCATGCTATATAAGTTATGTATACAAGATAAAATGTATTTTTGATCCCATAACTTAGGTCATTTGGCGTTTTTATTTTTTAATTTTATAGGGTAGCATTTGATCCTACATGCTTTTAGTTCTCGAGCTTTTATGATTTCAGTCTTTTTTTTGCCAAAATTGACCTCTATCAAAGAAAAGGGTGAACTCCGGTGAAAGAAAAACTGAAATCACAAAAATTAAAAAGATTCAAAATCAAAATACTACTTTAAGAAATTAAAAAACAAAAATAGTGGTAAAAATAAGCCAATTCGAATAGTAGCCCTAATTTTATAAGGTCATCTGAGATGCATTTGTATTTTTCCAGCGAGTAGGGTGAATTTCGACGTAAATAGGACTAAAATTGAAAAGATTAAAAAAAAAAAAAAGAATCAGAATGCTACCAAATTATCCTTATACATCTTCACACCTAATGTATGTAAGAAGGTATATCATTACCATTATAAGGATAATTTAATTAGAAATTCTTTTTTGATCTGTAATAAGTTATTCGAGAGTAAATATAAATTTTTATTTAATTTTTTTGTTAATATCAATAAATTTAATGAATTTTTCATTAACAAATGGACCTATTTGTTAAATAGAAACAAACTTTAGGAATAGTAGATATAATTTTTCAAACCACAAGGAGTTTATAGGTAATCACACCAAATTTAAAAAGTGGGAGTGTAATTATTACTAAACACTACCTAACTTTTTTATTGTAATAGATGATTTTCATAAATATAAATAATTTCTAATTTCTGTAAATAAGTGGTTGTAATGTAATTATTTATAAGTAATTTAGATTTTTAATTAGCTGATATTTTTGTTTTTATATTTATGGGAATTTTAATTTAGATTAATTCCAAAAAGGAAAAGATAATTTTGATTTTCCTGTCACTTTCCTATTTTCCCCCTTCCCACTTTCCTATTTTCGACCTGTTCTCAAACTGGAATAGGAAAGTGTTTTAGTTTGTTTATAACAACCCGAAAGTTTGCATTTCCCGGCATTCGCTCCGCCCAACCCCCCACCCCACCCGAGGGGGGTTTCCGGCCTTTCTCCACCATGCCAATTGCCGCGATCCCTTTTCTCTGCTCAAGGGAATACAAACTCCTTGTTAGTGCTTTATCAAGCAGCAATCTCACTAATGCAAATTGAGATTCGCGGAGGTTTGGATTTTAATAAGGATTTTTTTTAGTCGCTGGTAATCATGCATTGGTGGCAGGTAGCCTTTTCGTCCTCGTCGAAGACATTGTCGGACGACGATAACGTCATTGTCGACGGGACTTGCAGGTACTTCTTAAAACCCAAACGGCGGAGCCACAACCTAGCGCGCCAGGGGAAATTACCGATGGCCACTGGTAATGACGACGGAGAAACGTGCCGGCCATCTGGACGTTTTGAGCGTTCCCCGGCCAGGTCGGTGTCTGCGTTGCCTCAGCCGCTGCCACTGCCGGAGTTGCAGTTGCTGATGCAGCGTGACCCTAAATTTGCATCATCAGGCTGCTGCAACATGCCCCTACCCCCGCCAGATTCGGTTCGACATAGAAGAGGAGGGAGTCTGGACACGAACAGACAAAGAGACGAAGAAAGGCAGAGAACGGACGCGTTGATTGCTGATGCCATTGATGGACTGAATGAGCTTAAGAGGTACAGGGAAACAATGTAATTAATGATGGAATTATATGTAAGCTGTTTATTCTTATTCTTGAATATACCTATCTTGTGAGTTGTGTGTTGCCTTACGCAATCAATTCGTCGTCGGAAACACACACATTTTATATATGTATGTGTGAATAGGGCATGCATCCTTATTTCGTTCAGAAATTTAATGATGTGCTCATGGAAAGCTTGTACATCTATTTCATAGCATCTTATAACATAATGCTATTAGCTTAGGCGTCAGATTTTCAAATTCTCAAAACCTCGTAGACAATCATTTTCCAGTTTGTTATTTATAATGAAAGTTGTTGCTTTCATGATGTTGGAACATAATTTGCGTGTTTGTTTATTCCCGAATCAACATATTGCTAGGCCAGCAAACACGGACAAATGTAGAACATTGTGATACTCGGTCAGCTAAGGATTTAAAACAGAAGGGAAATGCCACAAGAAGATCCTCCAGCAGTTGTAGTATTAATTTTCCAAGCAGTGCTCCATCTAGTCCTTATTCTAGTCCTACAGTGAGTCCCTCAAATGGTGATATGTTCGCTATCCATTACATTACTCCCCCCAGTGTTTTTCATGTTTGGTCCGCACCGGAGATACCACATTCTGATGGGAATCTAGGGTTAAGTTCATATTATCAAATGTCTTCTGAGAAAACAGCATCAAGTCTTGAAAATTCTCCCCGTGAGAGTCCAAGATTAAGTTTTCGCCTCCTTGGAATAAGTCCACCAAAGTCTACATCACCATTGTCCATAAAAATATCACCTGAGACCCCAGCGGCACGTTGGGAAATTAATGCTCCAGCCAGTGTACATCCTTTACCACGTCCTCCAGGGGCTGGCACACCTACACAAACCACTTCAACCTCCCAAGTTTTGTCTGCATCTGATCTTTCAGCAGCTCCTATGCCATCACAAGCCACTCCAATTACTACTCTTTCAGGAAAACCTGAATTTCCTGGAGCTAACATTTCCGCACAGCCCTCTGCTGTTTCTCAGGTTGCAGTGAAACCTGAATTGTTGCCCATTAAATGTCAATGGAAAAAAGGAAAACTTATTGGGAGGGGGACATTTGGAAGTATCTATGTTGCGTCCAACAGGTATTAGGAATAAATATACGTACGTAATTGAAGATTAACTGTACTTTAGTTAACTATTTCATTCTGTCAATAGAAAGACTGGAGCTTTATGTGCACTGAAGGAAGTTGAAATTTTACCAGATGATTCAAAATCTGCAGAGAGTATGAAACAGTTGGAGCAGGTTTGATTCTACTTTAGCTCTTCTCATGTTTTGGCATCTTATTCTCGCATATCCTTGTCTTCCAAATGTAAAAATGTGTATTACTACATAAGAAATCTTTCTTAATTCATCATATCCTATTGTTATAGTTAGTAATGCTCAATTCTTGTTTTTCGTTGTCTGGTGTAAGTTGAGATGACTGATGGTTGACCCTGGTTTACTAGTGAATGTCTTTGGCTCTTTGCCTAGGCCTAGCAGAATGCATATGTATCGTGGTTGCCACTAAATCTCAAAGCGTAATAGAGGGCTCCGTAAGACATGGAAGATCACATAATATGATACATCTGTATAGTTGAGAGAGGCAAGTTTTGAACACATATGAAGTGGTAAGGTTAAACTAAAAACCAGTCATTCCATTTCTTGGGTTGCATATTTATTCTTAGTAAAGATAAAAGTCTGAACCACTCATTCCATCCTATCAACAGCATATATACTTTGATTTCTGAGGAGTAATTCTGGATTAATTTGTTTTGATTCTTGTTGTGTGAGTGCCTGGAGACTTTGAATTGCTTTTGATTTGCATGAAATCGTTATACAGGCATCCTTACCTTTTAGAAGTAAATCGTGAAAAGTGGAAATAAGCCTCATTGAGTAAGAAACTTAAAGATAAACCATCTTTATTGTTCGCACTACGGCTTATATGTGAGAAAAACATATACTGATGATTTGGTTAAGAATTTCTTTTGAAGTAAATTCAAAAGAAATTCTTTTTGCAACATATTAGGTGCTTAGTAGCATTAAAACCTAGCTTATTTCTACAAAGCAATTTAAAGTAAGGATAGTTCATAGACATTACAATTATCTTTGGGATTTTGTTATCTAATAATTTGATGATTAATGGACATTACTGTTACCCTTTTTTGTTTTTCTTCCACCCACGAATTCTCACTTGATATTCCAGCTTGCATATTCTTCTGGCCAGTTTTCATTTATCAATAATGGGACCTTGGACTGATGATTCTCAATCCTTTTAGGAAATTAAAGTTCTCAGCCATCTAAAGCATCCAAATATTGTCCAGTATTATGGTAGTGAAATTGTAAGTAATTTTCCTCCTGAACTGTGAGTTTGCTGGCTTCTACATGGATGCCCTAGTTCGAATCTCACTCTAGTTTCCTGCAGGTTGGCAATAAGTTTTATATATACCTGGAATATGTTCACCCTGGTTCAATCAATAAATTTATTCAGGACCATTGTGGAGCTATTACAGAATCTATTGTTCGCAATTTTACTCGTCATATTCTATGTGGGTTGGCTTATTTGCACAGCCAAAAAACCATACACAGGTAGAGTTGTGGTATTTTTATGTTCATAACACTAAGAAAGAATCATCTGCTAGATTGTAGTCAAATTATGAACTTGTGTAATGTACCATGGATGATAAGAAGCATAAATATGGAGGCATGTTAAGCATATACATCTAATTTGATTGGAAAATTTCTTTTGAAATAATTGCATCATGACTTGGACAAAATTAATAATTTATTAAAATTGTGTTTCAGTACATGTCATTTTAACTATCTCGAAATGAATTAAGTTGGAAACTTACTTCAACAGTTAAACAGGATTGGGATGATAATCTAAAACACTGAAAAGGAAGAGTAGATCAATTGGTTTTCAGTAACATTGCTTAATTGTTTGGTGTTTGGCGGATCACAGTTAGATGTGGCCACACGATGATACAGGACACTCTAAGCATTACATCTAGTATGGTCTCTTTCTGCCTCACACTTATTCTCTGTTCTTCACTCCGTGGTATTTGAACCATTTTTTTTAAAAAAAAAAAGTAAATGTTGGCAAGCGTAAAACTGTCCTTTATATGTGTCAGTTTCTCATTATTGTCGTTGGTGTGACCATATCATGCCCTCATTCTGTCTAGATTTATGAAAAACTTGTAAAATTGGAAAGTTTGTCCTGGATTATTTGACGTGTGTCTGAAAATCATAGCATTTGGCAAGCCTTATGCCTAAGACAGTGTGCATTCTTCTTAGAACAGATTATCTTTCAAAATTAAAGACCTAGGAAATGCCTAAATTGAAGAAAGCTGTTATCTGGAGTTCACTTGGGGTATCAAAGTCTTCACTGACTTGGTGTGATGATGATCAATTTCTGTAGGGACATCAAAGGTGCTAATTTACTTGTTGATGCATATGGAGTGGTCAAGCTTGCTGACTTTGGGACGTCTAAACATGTGAGTTATTGATTTCTGGAAATTGCACAATATGCTACAATTATGATAAAATAAGGGACTCTGAAGGACATAGATCCGCCAAGCATGGGCTGGAATGAGTTGTAAAGTTAAAAACCGACCCTTGCACTTTTTATTGCCGTACTTGAGTAGATTGTTTTTATTACTCAAGCTCACTGTCTGAGCGGCCATCCATTGGTTTCATCATGTTTCTCGTGGAAGTGAGAAATGTGATGTATGTGTACATAAATTTTAATAATAATGAGTTTTGGTCTCTTCTAGGATCATATTATTATTCGTCCACTGTGTCACGGGTGTCCACATGAATTGCATCCTAACCTTTTGTTGTGCATACTGTTCACTTTTCATGATTAAAGAACTCCAACGACATCAGAATTCATATTAGTACTGAGGATAAATAATTGTTGGTACTGAAGATATATATGCAACTTATCCCTTTAGGAAAGACTTACTAGCCCGGAATATAAAAGGAGTTTTCAGAATGGAGGTGGAAATCAAATCTGGCTAATTCTTGAACGTGTAAAGCGAACTTGAAATATGAGATAGTATACCATCAAGGCTGCTCTTCTGTTTTAAATTATTACTACACTTCTGCTCTTGTAATAAGTTTGATTTATTCAATTTACAGCTTAATGGGCAAGTTGCAAATCTATCCTTGAAGGGTAGTCCACATTGGCTGGCTCCAGAGGTTTGCAGATACATTGCAACATAAGTTATTTATCATGGCAACTGTTGCCTAAACATGCTAAAAATCTCATTTCTCTTGCAGCTCTTACAGTCTGAGATGCAGAAGGATACTAGTATTGATCTTGCTTTGGCAGTTGATATATGGAGTTTGGGCTGTACTATAATTGAAATGATGAACGGAAAGCCGCCTTGGTCTGAGTATGAAGGGGTAAGCCTTTTGCTATTGGTCAATGTGCTGATAGGCTTTACATTGTAGGTTGTCATTTAGGATGCTGGGGCAATGATAGGGTGCCTGCAGGTTTAGAGAACTGACATCCATAATATTAAAATTAAGCATTCTTTCCTGGTCAACGTTGTACTCTGTCAATAGCTCTTATCAGAAGTTGTGGTCCTGCGGGGATCAAGTCATGCAGTTAAGGAGATGAAAAAGGAAGCTTACCGCTTCACACAAGTGCTTGTCCTGGAATGGCTTGAGATCATAATGAACTCCAATTTCAATTTTCAACATAGCAACCGGTCTTGGGAAAATTTCATCTAGTAAAATCAATGGTGAAACTCAAATTGCTTATTCCTTTATGTGAATATACAGATGCTTTACAGAATGAGTTTAAAAGTATAGCTCAGTGCTTAAGTTGTGCTTGGAATGAATGTTTTATGATACCTATATAAATTAGTTCTTTCATCGACCCCGTAGAACCAAGGTTTCAGTGGCCTGTTTCAGTACATGTTTCACATAAAGAAGATGGCTTCCTTGTTAAAGATTTCTAAATCCCAGTATCGTACATTAACTGAAATTACAAATATCTCCATCTTTTTCAGCCAATTTTGGAATTTCTCTCTCGTTCCACAGTTCATTTAGTCATATATTGTCTTTTCGTTTCAGACTTTCAGTATGGTAAAAGTGAATTTGGTATATATTTCAGGCTGCGGCATTATTCAAGGTTTTAACGGAGACTCCACCAATACCAGAAACACTGTCAGCAGATGGTAAGGATTTCTTGCACTGCTGCTTTCGTAGAAATCCAGCAGAGAGGCCAACAGCTAGCAAGTTACTTGACCATCCGTTTGTGAACTACTCCCAACAGCCTGATGCTTGTACCCAGCCCCTTAAAGAGTTCAGATTGACGGTAAATGACTCATCAAACCGCTTCTCCTTTCCAATAAACTAACTCGACATGCTGCCTCAGGTTTTCTCTCTGATAACCAAAGTAATTTTTGCATCCAGGGCCTGCTGCACAAGACACGCAGATCAAGAAGGGAGCTGGTGAACAAGTAAGAGCTGCATGATATATTGTCACCCCACTTTCCTTGTCTTGTACTTGGATCCCGTACGTGCAAACTCCAAACATTGGGATATAAAGTTGAACATCTTCGACTCAGCTCATGTGTGATACTGCTCCTCGGGTGAGACATTCCAGCAATGTAATCACAAGACATACTGTTGAAGGCTCTTCTGTTGTTATCCTTCCCAAGCTTGGAACTTCCTCCAGACAAGGCCCATACTCCACCAAATTCTATCGGACACAGTACGGCATATCAAACATGGAAAAATGGGGAACTGCTGCATTCTATTTTCTTTTTTCCAGCGTGGCATTTCCCTTAAGATCTTAAGTCATGACTGTCGCGATCCTCCCCATCTGCTCTTTTCGGTAAGCTCAGGGAGTTGGAGCCTGCTTTTTTCGTTCTTGTTAAAGATGACAAATTGAGAAAGCTTCAATTCTGGAATTTTCCTTGGACTTTGTATTTGTAGCTTTATGTCTTTGTATAATACGGAGAATAGAGCTGCAACACAATGAATCGGAAAAGAGACAGTACGGCTATGTAGAACCCTGTAATTGTCTGTTTTGGGTGTAAATCTTTCACAGGCATGCTGAATGAAATCAAGTTAATGGGATTCGATGCTGTCTGATTGTTATTTACAAACTCCCATCTGTCACTAAGTCCAAGACCCAAATCTACCTGGGGGAACACTCTAACTTAATGCATTTGGGATTGTTGATGCGTATGTATTCAACAGTGTGTTTTATTGTGTTTATAAGCTTTTTAAAGTAGCTTATAAGATGTGTGTTGCTGTATTTCAAGAATTTAATTTAAAAATAAAATTTAATATTTTATAAGATGGATGAATTTATAATATATTTGGGCAAAATTTCACTTTTGGTCCCACTAAATAGGGCCATTCTCACTTTTGGTCCCGCGCTTTAGGTGCTCAACACTTGTAGTCCCAAAATCCTAATTTTTTAACACTTTTAGTCCCGCGCCGTTAAAAACTGACGGAAACAGCACGTGACTTGTCACGTGCCGTTAGTCAACTAGTATGGTACATGTTGGTCAACGGCAAAATATCACTTTTGGTCCCACTAGATAGGGTCATTCTCACTTTTGGTCCCACGCTTTACGTTTTCAACACTTGTAGTCCCAAAACCCTAATGGAGAGTGGGACTGAGACATTCCAGCACAACAACGGCAAGTTCTCGGCGGTTCCTTGCAGTGAAAGCTTAATCTTCATCAAAAGCAACTCAACATCTGAAGCAGAGTGAGTGAGAGTGAGAAGAATGCAAATGCAGAGAGACAGAGAGGCCTAAGAGCCGCCATGAATAAGGCTGGGAAGGAAAAAGTAACTGAGTGTGAGAGGGTTCTTTGTTTGAGTTGTGTTCATTGAGTCATCCTCTAGACCAAATCCTGCAACTTCTCAATCAAATATCACTGGTATGGTAAAATGCAGAGAGACAGAGAGGCCTAAGAGCCGCCATGAATGAGTTTGGGAAGGAAAAAGAAACTGAGTGTGAGAGGGTTCTTTGTTTGAGCTCGAGCTCGACGAGCTCACCGAGGTTGAGCTCGAGCTCGAGCTCGATACATTATTTTCGAGCTCAAACTCGAGTTCGCTTTCTCGAGCTCGATTTTGTTCCAGAAATTGCAGAAGAATAGAGGTGGGAAGGAGAGGAATTTTACAACATTACATACAAAATTTTTCAGAAATTTTGCTAATCGATAATGATCTTCCATACAACATTACAACTCTTTTATAAAACCAAACAATAACAACAAGAAATAAACAAATCATTGTCCCCTGAAAACACACTCAAACCCAAGAAAAAAAACTAAACAAGATGCTAAAAACACGCCCAAACCATCTGATATCGAAATATAAGAGTAATCATTCAAGACGGTGTATCGTTGAATCAGGCCATGTGATTTTAAATCATACCGTCTGATATGATCTAATAGACACAATCTTGTATATATTTAAATTTCATATGAATCAAGTGCCCAAATTTTAAGATATCTTAATTATTGATTAAACTTTTTAATCTCATTATATATCTAATAAAAATAATAATTAGAATTGTTCAACCATCATCATCATCATCATTATTATTATTTTTGTTATTATTATTATTATTATTATTATTATTATTATTATTATTATTATTATTATTATTATTATTATTATTATTATTATTATTATTATGATTTTTAGATTAATTCATAAGAATTACTAAATTTTGACATAAATTTATAAATAATAAAGAATCATAAGTGAATTACTTGTCAATTTAAAAAATATTACCGTAATACAAATATATATTAAAATATAACATAAAGTTCTATATATCATATTAAATAATAATTTTAATTATAAAAAATATTATAATTTGTTAAGTTGTTGATTAGATTTATTTTTGTATAAAGATTAAATATATAAATAAAAGTATCATAATTTATTATTATACAAAATAAAATAGATGATATTGATTAATAATTATAATATACGATCAATTTAGATTATAAAACTGATCAAATATTAGATATAAAATTAAATATATAAAAAAATTAAAAACAATATATAAAAAAAAAAATTCGCCAGCTCGCGAGCGGTGAACAAGTAAACATGAGCTCGAGCTCAAAGTCGAGTCGGCTCGACTCATCTGCCACCCCTATGACTAATGGCACGTGACTTGTCACATGCCGTTTCTGTCAGTTTTTAACGGAGTGGGTCTAAAGGTGTTAAAAAATTTATATTGCACCTTAATATAAAATACTATTTTATTGATATATATAAAATCAAAAAAAATATTTTAATTGAAATTGAAAATATAAACAGAATTATATTGTTGATGTCTTGGTCATATTAAATTATTTATTTAATTTAGACCTAACTTATTTAAATAAAGTATTGAATAAAGTATATTCTTCACATTTTTATTTGGCATTCACAATATATATGTATATATCTATACATAAATATGAATAGAAAAAGACACAAATGTTCAATCAATTTGGTCAACCCTTATAACCAATTTCTGTCACATCAAAAATACATATACATATATTCAACATTCTCACACCTATATACCTATATTTGGAAACAACTAATCCAAATATATTATCAGTTTTCGCACAAAAACCAATAAAGCATTTCTACCTATTTCCAAATGTTGGAAATTGAAAATGAAATAAAAACACAACCAAACGGGCCCTAGGATTTTGGGACTACAAGTCTTGAACACGTAAAGCGTGGGACCAAAAGTGAGAATAACGCTATCTAGTGGGACCAAAAGTGATATTTTGCCGTTGACCAACATGGACCATACCAGCTGACTAACGGCATGTGCGTGTCACGTGCCGTTTCCGTCAGTTTTTAACGGTGTGGGACTAAAAGTGTTCAAAAATTAGGATTTTGGGACTATAAGTGTTGAGCACCTAAAGCGCGGGACCAAAAGTGAGAATGGCCCTATTTAGTGGGACCAAAAGTGAAATTTTGCCATATATTTGAGATAAACTTAGGCAAACACCCTTTATTATATCCTCTAATAATTGTGAAACAATCCAAGAAATTATCATAATGTTTGGATTCGTTTTCTGAGTATTTTGTTGTATTTTATGGAAATAGAGAGAAAAAAACAAAGATAAATAAGTGTGTGTTAGAGATAGTATCTATGTTTGAATTTGTTTTTGGAGATAATTTAAAATAAATATTATATATTTAATGTTGTGTTTTGGGAGACAAAAATTACTATTCATTGTCAAATCATGTCTTTGGAGATAATTTAAAATAAGTATTATATGTTTAATATTGTATTTTAGGAGACAAAAATTACTATTCATTGTCAAATCATGCCTTTTTTATATATATTTATGTATATATGTGTGTATATATATATATATATGTATGTTTTTATGCTAAAACAGTTAAAAACACCTAAATAAGGTGTTTTTGAATAATGGCAAACATTGAGTATATTTTGACTTGTCTCGAAAATATGTTGAAAATGAAAACAAACATAGTGTATGTGACTTTGCATTTAACATTTTAGGGCTCAACTGTCTAATGATGAAGGATCATACATTTTATAATTTCAGGCTTGAGCCTATGATGTAATGATGATGGGCATTGGGCTCAAACTTGTCCATGTGGCCCGACCCGAATTCGCTCGACCCAAGTAAAAGGTCCATCAATCAATTACCTAACCACATGCATCGACACTCACACAGAACTGCCGGATGACGACATCGTCCATCTCGTCAGCTTTCTTCCAAAAATAGTCCAAACAAATTCCAAAACCTCGAAATTCGAAGATATATATATAAATATAATGGAAGAATGAAGAGTGAGGTAAGCATAATCAGCCTACCGTGGAAACTGTAAAAAGTCTCTGGGGTGCGGCTGCCTTTTTGAGCCACTCAATCAATCAATCAAACTCCAACCCGCAATTTCATGATCCACATGTATATAAAAAAGGGGGCAAGAGCCAGAAGGGGCAGAGAGAATCGATATGGATCCGCCCCAGGCTCAGTCTATTGATGTTTCAAGCTCCAAGAGCCCTCCAATGGAGGACGAACAAGATAAAGTTGTTGATGAATGGTAATAAGCTACTCAAACTCCTCTATTTCTTTTCTCCGTTTTCATTTTCTGGAAAGATTTGAATTTGAGGTTTATGATGAAATGCAGTTGCTCTTGCTGGTATGACTGTACGGATGCCTGCTTTGACTACTTGTTCTGTAACCTCTGTTAGTTCTTCTCTCTGCTTTCCCCCCACACTTCTTCACTACTCAACTTAGATTTCTGTATTGTTTTCTTGTATTTTGCTTCGGTTTCTCCTCTGTTTTTAAATGATAAAAGGACTGTCTTTGGTTCTTCTGATCTATTATTTTATATATATATATATGTGTGTGTGTGTGTGTGCTCGTGCGCGCGCGCGTTTCTTGGGAAAGAGAAGTTAATAATTGAGTTGATGATCATTTAATTATGTGATTCTATGGTTGGCTTGAGAAGTATCTCGATTCTCGGGCTAGTAAAAAGATGATAATCTCTAGTTACGAAGTATATCTGAACAGGCAGATAGATTATGATGATGTACAGCAAAATCAATTATCTATCAGGCTGTGTTTACTTCAAGTGAGTGAGTCGGATATCTCCAGATACATTGAACATGTAAGCAGAGCAAGAATTCTTATGTTTTAAGTTTTATGAGAACGCGCCAACTGTGTTTACTGTACGAAAATTTACACAAAGTTTAAGAGTTGATGTGCAGAAAAATGACTGTTGGATACCTGGAATTCAATTCAAACAAGAATCTCTATGTATAGTAAGTTGGCAGTGCAATTGTTTGATTAGAGAGAAAACATTAATGGATTTGGACTTGATTTAGGGCCAGCCTCAGACCTTTATTCCTTTGAGATAAATTGTTAGTCAATACTTAGCGTCTCGTCTGATAGTCTTAGCTCTCGTTCCTCTGAAAGCTGTCTTGCGATTCGAATAAGCGCTTCTTCTTTGTCCCCTCTCCTTCAATTTCTTCAAATTCACCTGTTTCAAGGTTCACTCTCGATATCGGATTCTTTAGCAGTTGATTTGCAGTCTCAACAAGGGCTTCAAGATTCTCAGGAGTTGCAATGTCTAGTGAATACTTGTCTCCAGATAATGTATTGTCCTATGCGATGTATACAAATGTTAAGAATTTTAGTTATTCCCATGTAGCAATATTTCATAAATTTTTAGTGCTAAAATGCAACTTTAGTCGGGGTTCACACAACCTGGATACGGAGGTAATTGTTCTGGGTATGGAGGGATTGGAATAGGGTGGAAACATGTATGTCGACCATGTCGGAGCTTGCATCACCGAAAACATCGAGCAATGGTATGTTGCCTTTTTTGTACACCCATCCAAACAAGCCCCATCTGGCTGCTGTCTCTGCATTGTACTCGTGCGCTTGCTTGACTATGCCGGTACCCAGAGACAAGACCAGGATTTTACTGCTGTCTAGTGGATCCATTTGCACATACTCAGAGTCTCCAGCCAAGATTCCACTGGAAATGTGGGATATGGCTATCAGAGTCTGTGAAATTCAATCAACTTCAGTAAGTTCCAAGACTTCGCCACTTAAATTGTTGGATGAGAAGATCATGCACAGGTTTGTGAACTGTGAAACACATTTGACCTTTTCCTACCTATTTCTCTTTATTTACCTTGCTTATCTTATTTATTTGTACGACCATATAAGCTTTTCAAAACATTTTATAAAATGTCGAAAAATGTTTGATAAAATTTTTAGAGAATAAGCTTAGAAGATCCAAAAAAATAAGTTGGTAGGAACATATAAAAAAGTAAAGAATTCCCCAAATTATTTTTTTACGATTTTAACAAACTCTTTCAGTTCTAATTGTATTAATTACAGAATTGTCATTGCTAAATAAGATCCAGCATCTTATAAGCTCTCTCAAACCACTTTATAGTATGAGCTTATGTTTTAAATAAGTTTAGCCAAACACCCTTTCTTTGGCTCTGCCACAGATAAAAAGATAACTCTGCTTTTCGCTGCATCATGTAACTTACAGGATTATTGGCTGCAACCCCTCCATCAATGAGATCATAACTGGTGACTTTTCCTCCTTCATCAATGGTTTCAAAATAGTGTGCTGGGAGATATGTAGGTGCTGCAGAGGTGCCTATGCAGATATCAGATAGATTTGCGTTTCTGTAAGCCTTTTCCTTTGCCTGCCCCAAAATTTGAAGCAAATGAGCATTAATTTTTGCATCCACTTGGGGTAGAAGAATGCATATAGAAAAGATGCATACATCTGTAGTAGTGAAGATAACCGGTTGAAGCCGCTTGATATCAAAGGCCGGTATCACCAGATCTGTTAACGTCTCCTTTATCGTGAGCTCGCCTAGTTGTTCCCTTAGCAATGTCCTCAGATATCTCCCGTTGTACTTGGGACCAAACAAGTTCTTGAATGTCTTCAGCAAGTTATGGCGGCTTCATCACATGCAATACAATTAGTGACTTGTTCACAAAGTGAAATTTAGAAAAGAAAACGTAGTAGATTCAAAGCCCTTGTCAAAATATAAATAATAATTACTGAAAGGTTTATCTGTACCGATCTGACTTGACTTAATTGGTCACATAGCAAGTATACGTTTGCTTACCTTGTGATTGTCTTAATTTTACTTGGCGTCATGAATGCATGCGTTCACCCAGACTAGGTATGGAATAGTCGTGAGTAATATAATTGTGTATAATGGTTGTTGGTTTAAACATTTTCTTCATCGGTCAATCTTCCAACTTATGACAGATTTCTCCTACTTTCACGGTTGCTCAAGATAGATTTTTACTGGGATCGCTTTGAATGAAAATACAATAAAAGTCACTCATCAACTGTTTATACTGGAGTATCTATAAAACATTGCAAAAATTAGAATTAACCTGCAACCAGGAAACAGTCCAGGACAGTGCTGCAAATAGAAGTCAACAATGTCTTTCGCAGCATATATGGGGCGTTTTTCCTCATTGGGCGCAGTGATCATCGTGGCCAGCAAACCTCCAGTGCTGGTTCCAGCAACTATATCGAAGTAATCCGCGAGTCTTGATTCCGGTCCATCTCGTTCCTGGAAACATTGCATTTCCCAGTTTTCATTCATGAGAAACGATTCGAGTTTCTTGGCATTGGGTTAAGGTGGAGAATGGAGAAAAACCTGGAGCTTGGATTCAAGAAAGGCAAGAATTGTGGCAGGGATAATGCCCCTGATGCCTCCTCCATCGATGCTCAGCACAGTCACAATGCTCCCCTTTCTGGGACGGATTAGGAGCCATCTCACAAATCCACTTGTTTTCAACTATATTAAATGTTTTAATTGAATCGTTTTTCTCTTTTATAAATGGAGAACAAGTTCACATTGTCTGATTCTTTCCTTAAACACGAGGTGAATGTTTTGAGTTTGGGGACATGAATCATCATCTGAGATTGGTGTTGGAAACATGTTAGTGACTGGTGATTTGGATACCGTGCAAGAATTGTCTTTTTTATTCACTTCTGACTTGTTCAAGTTGAGATAGTTTGGTTTACAAGAGAATATTGATTTTCTACGAAGCTTGAACCGTCATGCAAAACGTGTTTATTCATCACCCCACACATACAATTAAGGGAGCCCTTATAATAACTGCCATCGGCGGACAAAAATGTGAATTATTCTAAATGCCTTTAATTATAAATACTTTTTTCTTTTATTAATAACTATTCTTTTTTATTAATTACTTCAATTAATAGTATCTTATTCATAGACATTTAAAGTTGATTTATTTTATTATTTTTATCTATTATGCACATGCATCGAGTGTGCTTCAATTGCTAGTATATATAAACGTAGCTAAGATGTGGTACTTACCAATTGGAAACAACCTTAACTCCTATCAAACTTAACAAAGCTTGTGGCATGCATGCACGTGCTGTTTCCATTATAAGCTTAACGGAATTAAAATCTACGACTAAAAGTTCAATTTTTTTAAAGTTATAGAATACAATATATGAGTTCAAAAGCAATGGGACCAAAATCATAAAAAGAATTAATTTGTAGGAGGTAAAATGTAATTTTAGCCATCAAATTCAAACACACTTGAAGTTGAAGTTGAGTTTTGTTTTATTAGGTCACAATTTTTACACAATTGTTGCTGTTCATGTGGTCCTTGGCTTCAAAAGCCTCTTGGAGCTAATTGCTGCATTCACAAGGCTTAGGTGTTAGGAAGTAAGAATCCTAAATCAAGCAATGCTTATTGATGTAGGCAAAAATTGTTTGGACAAGTCCTAAAATAGAAATATTAGACTTTGGGTATTTGGTTTTATTTTTAAAAGTTCATTTTCAGTTTTACATTATTTTCATATTTAAAAACTTGTTTGTTTAGCTCAATTCCGTTAAAAAGATCAATTCTAATGGAAATCTACAACCTAGATTCACTTTCTTATATACACTTTTAGGCCTCATTATTTCTTTTGTCTTTAGTTATGAGGAGGACATGATAAGACATGTTATCATATCATTTTTACCGAACAGTTCAATAAAGCATCTTCACCCAACTTGAAGTAATAAATCTTCTTCTGCCTTGAAAAGGAGGGAAGTCCCACAAAAGTTCCCGGCCGTTTGATTTTATTTTTAGTTTATAGTATTTTCAATAAGATGAAAATACTTTATTGATTTTTGTGCAAGAAATAGGATTGTATGTATTCAAACATAAATTTATAGATGTGAGAATTAAGAATTATATTAAGTTAAAAATGAGAAAATTAGGTTAGAAAATAAGAATCGTAGAAGAGTTTTCTCTGTGTTATGTCTGTATTATCATATTAAGCTTAACAGCCTAGAGTTACTAATTTTGTCCGCCACACGTAAATTGATATTGTTGATGCATTTTCAGATATGAAAAATCGTGATTAAAGTATTACAGTTTAGTAAAAATAGGGTTAAACAATCATCTCATCTAAAAATTTAAGTTAATAGAGAAAAAAAATATTTAATACTAATATCTTAATATGTCCCCTCACGTTGTAAAAAAATGGATGACAATGAGATTTCAGCCTAAGACTTCATTTGATTTTGATACCATATTCTAAAATTTTAACATATTAGAGAGAAAAAAATCATATAATACTAATACCTTAACATTAAATCAAGATCATAAGAATGAGACACAATCAGATCACCAAGCAATTCTACATGTGTACGTACCCCTAATCATTTGGGCTTAGGTGATTGAAGCAAAAATTGAAGTTTTATGAACAAGTTTGAAATTATGGTACGAGTCCCGTTATATATGTTGGTATTTATTTCATTTCTATTTGTGTATTTGTCACTTTATATGTGTTATTATAATTTACTTACAATTATATTATTGTATTGATTGAATTGAGAGTAATTTGTAATTTATTATTTGTCGTTTTTTATATAATGATGCATCGGTGGAATTGATAATACTTAAAAAAGAAAAAGGAAAAAAAAGATTTGGGCCCAAAATGTCAATTGGGCTGTAACCACAGACAAAAAAAGACAGCACGCGCATCACTGTTCGGACACCCCCCACTCAAAATTCATATCACCACGATTTAAGGTAGGTTGGTGGTTATTACTTGTCCTGGATTTAGACTACTTCTATGTTTGTTTTGGTCCATCTCAGATTTTCACTTTACTTTCTTTGCAGTTTTCCCCCAAATTTGACCTTCTGGTTGGAGGTGCCTCCACCACCCCCCAAACCCATCATTTTGATTTTCAATTCCAACATAATGGTGCTACACATCATTGCTCACCTCTTTCATCTCAAGTCAATGTCAAAAAGAGACGGTTTAGCAAGAGAAAAAGAGACGGTTTAGAGTCGGAAGATTCTTTAATTATATGGAGACTAGTGCCCAATTAAGGATCTTTCTATTGTTTTTTTTGTCTGAGAGAGACACACACACACACACACAATGTTATATTATAGTAATTCTCATCTCATTAGTCAACTTACGTACTAGTATTTTCTATTAGTATTTATATGAATTATGTAATATTTGTATTTAATTAATTGAAATTTGAATATGTATGTTGATGTGTATTCAGTCTTTTTCCTTTGGGGAGAGACATTGACACTTAATTCTATCTTATGCTCTAGCTACATTATTTAATTGTAGTCCCTAGTAAATAAGTTGACCAACAATTTGTTTAATTTTCACTCAATTAACATAAAAAATTATTATATCATTAAATCAATTTATCTTCAATTATGTATATAAATTATTAATCAATTAATAACTAATAACAATTTACCATACATTAGACAAAAAGTACATTCGAAGTTATATCTTACTAAGATCTATGTATTTTTTACTTGAACCGGGTTGTACCTGATTTGACCGACCCAAAAATTCAAATATCAAAATCGTCAGACATTCGAAGGCAGCCATGACTCCATACAGTCCCCCACACATAGGCACTCTGTAAATACTAGAGTTCCTAGCTCTTCGATTTCATTTTACTCAATTACCTGATCTAACTTTATCATCAGAGGATTTTAGTTTGGGGGTTATCCTCACAAGCTTAAATTATATTTTAGGAACCAATACAATTCGTGTTGAGAGCCTCGAGCGAACCCCACCTCCAGCCTGTACATCCGGTGGACTTTACTTCCAACTCGGACCGTTAAAGGGTCTGGTAACATATACGTACAACCTTAATTCCGATCATAATTGAAATCTTCAATTTATTTCATAACTTATTCTAATCATCCCAAGCAATCTCAAAATTATTAACTTGAATAAAATAAATCAGTAATTTATATATATATATATATATGTGTGTGTGTAGTCCACCGTATAAAGCTATCCCATATTTTCTAAACCTTCTAGAAAAGTATGATTTATTTTCAAAACCGCGGATTGACATCCACGACGAGATCTTAATCTTAAATATTATAAAAAATGGTTGTTATAACTAAGGAGAATAAAAGAATTGGCAAGTCAATTTAAGACTACATGCGGATGGAAATACGTTCCTAGGAAACAAAAGCTAAGGTTGCAAGCCAACTATAATTAATACAAATTTACATGTGATTTTCGTGCTTAATTTGAAAATAACGAAGAGATAGAGTCTAAAACAAATAACATAAAAACTGTACCGAGTTGATTTTACCTTTTTTGTTTTACATATTCCCCAAAATTTGACATAATTACAAATATCTTATCATTATTTGAAAAATTACAAGTATTCCCCTCATTTTAATATTCGTCTAAGAAGGAACTCATTCCGTTAAGTTTTTCATGTAATTTTTGTGGTGAACTGACAAAAATATACTTTTAGATTATGAATTATAACCTTATATATTTTTTTGAATTTTTCTAAAATATTTTTATGGATTAATACGCCTTATGAATCTTTAAATTACTCACCCTTAATTTTTTTTTTTTTATAGTTGTGTAAAAAAAATATCAAGTTCTAAGATAGTAATTTTCACATCACCATCTAAAAAATAATATAATAAATTAATTTTCAATTAAAAGAGTTATTTGTAATTTTTCGAATAATAAAAAAATATTGATAATCATATCAAAATCTTAAAGGAGCTAGGTAGCTATGCCTAGCTACCTAGCTAGGTCGGGTCAGACCTTCCAAGTGGTGGATTGAGGCTGTGGGCTTGAGCCTACAGAATTTGGTTATGGGCCAATTTTCCAACAAGATTGATGACCAAACGGGGAAATGCTGGGAGAGTTATAAAATATATATATATATATATATGTATATATAAGAGCGCGGCGAAATCTTTGCACTGCATCATATTTTTATCATTTATTTAAATTATTTGTTGATTTTTCTTTGAGATGTTGCGAGGGTGGTTTTGGTATCTCATGCAACCGTTATAGATAATAATTTTTAATTTCAATGGGTATTGAAAATTTCTAAAACAATAAGGTGATAATTTATAATTGTAACAAATTATAAGGGGGTATACATGCAATTTAAGTAATGTTAATTGATTAGAGAAGTGGGGATGTGCAGGTGGGGTGGTTGGTGAAGAGTGATGATGAAAGGGCAAAGTGAAAGAGAAAAAGGTTAGAAGGTAGAATTGATGGGTTTGCCACTTCCAAGTAGTTATTACAATTTGTAGAACATCATTATCACAATTAGGATGAATGGGTCGGAATTAAATACTAGGCCAAGGGGCATGTGCCTGTCTATTTCCCCACACCATCTCATAAATTTCAACCTGAATCCCACAATATATATATATATATATATAAAGTATTATATATCAATTTTTTTTTTAAAAAAAAATATATGTTTTCATTTTTCTTTCATTATTAATTGAATTAAAATTAAACAAGCTTTAATTATCAAGCCGAACACGAACTAAACCTGATCTTTTATGTATATTATATTGAGCTTTGAACATAGATACAATTTTATCGGACAAAAAAAATATACTCAAACTTGATGTATAATATTTAACGAGCAAAGTTTATATAAACTTTTAAATGTAACTCTGAAATCGAATATCGAGTTTTTTAGTTTATTTTTCCATTTCTAAAAATCAGATTAAAATTACCATGATCCCACTATTTTTCATTTTCTTATTCTTTTTTTTTTGGCATTTTCTGGCATTGGTAATTCTTTATTCCTCGTAAATTTTCTTGTCATGTTATATTAATATGAGTGTGTATTTCACAAAAATCCAGGCATAGATTGCTAAATTTATAAAGTAAGGTAGCAATTAATGATTAAGAAGCAGGAGGCAATATGCAGAAAGGGTCTTGTCCGAGGCAAAAATTGTCTTGGTTTGAGGAATCAAGAATCGGAAAACCATAGATTTTATTGCATGTGGATTTACAACCATTTTCAGATTTTTAAGGGGTCAATAACAATTTACTTCCCGTTATATTCAAAATGAAACATTATTTTTATGAAAAAATATAACAATTTATTCCTTTATACTTTTTAAAATAAAGCAATTTATCTTTCAGTATAAGGAGGTGAATTGATTCATTTTAAAAATCATAGAGGGGTAAATTATTGTATTTTAAAAAATATAGGGAGATAAATCGCTATTTATTTTTTTTTTATAATAGGATAATTTGCTCATTTACGATTTTACAAGGGGGTTGCTTGTATTTTTTCTAATTTTTAAGTACTAGTATATACTACTCCCACAACCTTAATAACCACCCATGAAAAAGGAAAGCTGAGGTTTCATTAGGCTGTTACCTAGAAATTAATACCTGCCTATAATTTACATTTTGAGAAATTGTATTAATATTTTCTGATATTAAATTTAATCAAATAAATATATTTTTATTTTTTGCAAAGCTATAAGTATGCACCATTAAAATTGTAGTTGTGATTTTATGTACACATTATTTTCTACACGAATGCTTCATGAGATATGTCACTCTAACATCCCCTAAAACAGTGTATTTGTAATTAAATAAAAATTAGTGGTATTTGTGTAATTAAGCTTAATTTTAGAAAATATCGATCTGATTTATCCTTAATTTTGTTAGATTCATTAAATAAAATAAAAAAAAATTGAGATGAACAATTGATTGATTTGATAAAATATGAAAACTAATTCAGATGTATTATAAATAGAAAAAAATTAATAAAATATCTGGACAAAGTCAAAACTATGAAATTTTGAAAGGAAGGGAAAGGGGTTAAAATTGATAATTATTTTTCATAAATTGTGCACATGGCTCTCATTATTATGGTTAATTGTCACAATTGATGATTGTAAGATTTTCTAAATTAGACCAAATAAAAATGCATTTATTTAAAAAATATTATATTTATCTAATCTTGAAAGAAAATGCATGTAAAAAATATGAACAATAATAGTGTCTTTCTTAAATTGCATTATACTATTAAAAAATAATATTTTTTTAATCAAATATTACAAATATTTTAGCCACCCTCGAGGGCCAACAACCATTGTATGGTCATGGTCAATGATTATTTGCTACGGTTATTTTATTATTAATATGTTGCATTTTTTGTAGTGATTGGAACCAGAGGCGTCAACTCGTATTATCACCCGACGTGCAGGTGTAAGTCTCATTTTTATGTGAGTTTATTATAATTTATTATTTAATAATTTTTAATTATATTGGCATATTAATTAAATTGATGCGTTACTCAATTTATTGAAATATTAATATCTAAAAAAAAGAATTCAACAGCAGACTACATTTTCAAAAAAGAAGAAAATTTCATTGGGAAAACTTGTACAGCAAACAAGCCTGGAAAAATTATTGTTGAGAAGTTATTGGCCAACTTTGTAGGAAACGTAAGCCTGGCAAATTAATAATGATACTATTGTCATTGTCTTAAAATGGATAGTATATGTACAGAACAAAAGACTGCCCCGGGCCCCTGCTGCATGGCGCATGCATCTTCTTCCTCTACACAGACCCCTACGTTACAAATTTACCTAATCCACCTACAAATAAAACCCGTTTTATATACGTTTAAGGGAGAATAGAAACAAAAGCGTCAATTGAGACACCAAAGTTTTTATTTTGCGGCTGATGTAAAAATGTCGGCTATAAATCGCTAATTTCATCCCACACTCTCTGCTTTCCATGTCCTTACACTGCTTTCCCAGTCAATTTTGACCGTAATTTATTCGTTCACATTTTTTTTAATTATTGTTTTTAAGTTTTAATCAAATTTTTTTTTTCCTTTTCTTTTTTTTGGGTGGGGGGGTGGGGGGGATTATTTTATTTAATTAGAGAAGCATGATTGAGATTGTGTTTGAATAGTTAAGATTTGGTGTGCAGCCCAATGTGAAGATTGCGTCTACACCAACCAAGGATGCATCAACTATTCATGCACATTAATGGAATAATAAATAAATAAACAAATAAAGATGAAGAGTTTAATTAAAAAAATATTATTGAAATTGAGAAAAATAATAGAATTTAGGAATATACATGTACATGATCTAGACCCAAACGCCCAAAAATCCTTAAGAGTCTTGATTGGTGGGGGGTTTCTATTCTTTTTTTTAAAGAAATATTTAATTTGTTGAACGATTTGATTAATGTTTTTTTTAACTATTATTGTGACGTAATGAATTTCTGTTAATTCTTTCTATATTAAATGTTGATTTTAAAATTAGTAGCTCGATGAGATATAAATTGTGAGGGTGATCAAAGTGCTAATTCAGATCAACAATGAAAAAGAAAAAAGTGATTTCAGCCAGAGAAACCCCCATGAGTCGAGTTTCGTGGTTGGGGGTGGGCCCCTTTGAGGTTACAAAACGTTGACGATGGTATGTAAAGTTTGCGTGGGGATGGTAGAAATATGAGAAAAGAGAAGAAAAAGAAAGAATAAAATAAATAAATAAAAGGAAAAAAAAAAACAATGGAAATAAACTCAGGTTGCTTGCATTTAATTCATTAGATGAGTGGTTTATTTAATAATATTGTTAAGTGGAGGGGAAGATAAATCAGGAAAGGTTACTTTATTTCAGCAAAGTACAAAGAAAATTTCAATACTTTTACTCATTCATTACCAAGAATTCGTTCATTTGGCCTTAAACTCAAAATCGGATCTATATTAGTAAATTATTTATTATTATTATAATAATCTTTATTAGATATAAAAAAAATAATTTCTTACACGATTCGTATGTATTTCCACCCTCAAATTAATTATATATTTATTTTAATAAAGATATATAACAAACACACGTCAAAAATGTCAAAACTATAGCTACGCTAGCGCGTGAAAAAGGGCAAAACGGGACCAACACCTACCTTCTAATTCTTTCCCACATAAAAGCAGGCACAAGCAGCTCGTGCATCACCTACTTTTACATTTTTAACCCCACATTTCAAACTCAAAAACCAGAAAATCCCCACCAATCATCGTTCAGTTTTCAGATATTGAACAAAAAAAAAAAAAAAATTAAAGGGATAATTATGCTGTTTTTTTTTTTCTTCTAAAATTTAATATAATTACCCGTAAAAAATTTCCTCTGTTTTTGGGATTATATCTAACACCCTCGAATTTCTTTATGGTTAACAAACAATTTTTTTATTAGTAAAAATTTATCAAATAATGTAAATGTGAAAAAGGAATCTCAACCGTTGGTTCCAAGAAATTCTTACAATGCAATATGAGGATAAAAAGAAAAAAAGTTGTATGAATGTTGAGTTTGAAATTGAATGCTGTGGATTGGTTGATTGGGAAGAGCAAAGACAAAATGGAATTGTGGATTCTTGCTTCCCTTTTGTTTGTGCCCAAACGTGTAAGACAAAGTCCACTTATGTTTATAGAATTATAACTTGTCTTATCCTTCCCACTCTCCACCGTCTTATCTATTTATTTATTTGCAAATTATTTTATCGTAAACTCCAAAAATGCTTAGATACCAAGTTATCAAGATTCTCATTTTTTTTTCAAATTATAGTTTTTATATTATTTTTATATTCTCAACGAAAAATTGCGCTCTAAATGGTTGAGCTTTTTTTTGATAAAAATCGTCCAAAATTTATGAGTTTTCTTAAAAATTGTAGAGCCCGTGGAAGTCTTGAACATAAGACTCCGGTTTATATGCAACGATATATCTGTGTTGTATTTTATATTTTCGTGAAATTTTGACCATTTGATATTTTTTGGTAAAATATCGAAGCGAATCACATCAAGATTATGAGTTGTGGATTTGATATAGTGTTCAAATTAAGACTAAAATTTATTTAGTTGTCATTGCATTGTAGTTTTAGGTTTTTAGTGAAAATGTCATGCTATTGATGCTGAATTTAAAAGATTTTTGCGAGAATGTATATTTATAATTATGCATATCAATTTATTAGAAGTATTGATCTTTACGCCAATTATTTTTTTTTTGAAAATAAAAAAATAAAAGATCTTAACAATCAAATAGCTTGATCAAGAATTTGCTCAATAACTCATCCCCAAATAAAAAAAATTCTCAACATAATAAAAATGAAATTATAGAGATCTCATCAAACGTGTGAATATTTGATTTATTTTATGTAAGTTTGAACATTTATTTTATATTATACGAGCTTATTATAATTTATTTTATTATTTTCTATTATAATGATGAATTGATATATAAGATGTATTGTATAATTTATTGAGATGTTGATTGCTTCTGTGATGAAAAAAAAAAAAAAAAAAAGGAAAACTTGTGATTTGTTGATCAAAATGAAGGCCACCATATATCCTGGCCACGTGGACTTCAACTGTACACCCTGGACCACCCGACCCTACATTAATTATCTTTAATTATATTTCCTACTTTTTCTTTAATCCAAAATTAAATTTACCTTTTCTTTTTGGGGAAATAATTTCTCCTTTAAATTTATATTAATGTTTTCTTGACTAAAGCACCCATCGTCGTATACTCTTTATCAGCTTCTCAACAGATCCCTTCCTCTCACATTCTCACTCACCAAATAAATATTCAAAGTGGAAAACCCTTTACAAATTGTGTTCAAATCTTTGAAGATTTTGGGGGTTCTTGATATAAAAACCTGATTTTGAGCTCTTGAAGGAGGAGAAGGATTGACAAAGGAGTAAAGAAAAGCTAGCATTTTCTTGTGAAATGGGAGTTTGTACTTCCAAACCCAGACCCTCTTCGGAGCACAATTTTCATTCATCAGAAGAAATTAAGCCCTCCGTTGTTCCTGGCCAGGACGAGGATAATCCTGTTGGGCTGAAGACTAATGGCGGAAATGCGAGAGATTCTGGTAATCTTGGGGAGAAGAAAAAGAATGAAGAGAATCACGAGGTAGGTAAGAAGTCCCCGTTTTTCCCGTTCTACAGCCCAAGCCCGGCTCATTATTTGTTCTCGAAGAAGTCTCCGGCGAGATCTCCGGCGCCTGGAAGCGGGACGCCGAGGAGATTTTTCAAGAAGCCGTTTCCGCCGCCGTCTCCGGCGAAGCACATCAAGGCGGTGCTCGCGCGGCGGCATGGCTCGGTGAAGCCCAATGAGGCGGCGATACCAGAGGGAAAGGAGGTGGCGGAGAAGACGGGATTGGATAAGAGTTTTGGGTTTTCCAAGAATTTTTATAGCAAGTATGAGCTGGGAGAGGAGGTGGGCAGGGGGCATTTTGGTTATACTTGTAAGGCGAAGTTCAAGAAGGGGGAGCTCAAGGGACAGGAGGTTGCTGTTAAAGTCATACCCAAAGCTAAGGTGTGGATTGTTTATCTATTTATTTATTTTTGACGGAGTTTATTGGTGATCTGATATTTTGGCTATGATGGGATTTTTCTTTTTGTTAGAGAGATCTGATCTATGTGGAACGTAGTTTAGTTTTGTTCTTGTTTTCATATTATCTAATTTGAGTGCTGTGTGCTTTTATCTGCAAGAATGAGTGCTCAATGGAATAGTGTATGTTTTACGGAGCTGGACGATTGTTGACATAATTTGGGCATTTGGATTAATTCTGAATTACTTCAGTGTATGATTTTGAGTTGAGGATATGGAGTTTGGCTTGGTGTTTTGCTCAAATGTTGGTTGACTAGGTATTGTTAGGCGGTCAAGGGCTTGGTATGGTTATTGCTGTGGTTGTACTTTCTGTTGCTGTCTGTTGTTCTAACAGGTGATATGTTGAACTATATTTGAGTTCGAGGTACTGCAGTTATGTGTGGTAATCGTCATGCATATCTCTTCACTCAGTATATCAAGTTAAGATGGGGTTGGGGGTTAAAGCTTGGTGAACTACTACGATATCTTTCTGCTATCTGTTCAATCTTCAAAGTCTTCTGATAGTTTAAATTTTACAATTGTGGGTGAAGGCTTTAACTGCAGTTATTAGATCATGTGAAACAAGAAAAATGGTTGGTGAAAGGAGTTGATATATTAGCAAAAGAGAAAAAACCCGAAATGGAAGGTGAGGAAGCTTGCAGGTGTCCTCTGTGGCTCTGCCCAAAAGCTGATTCATTGTGGAGGGGATTCCCGCGTGAAATACTAATAGATGGGAAGAGAAGATTGATGTGAACCTTTAGTCGATTGATCTGAGGAGGATCTTGGGTCTACTTTGAATTAGCCAAATTAGTTCACATCAAAGCCTACGTATACGTGATAACGGGCTAAGAGTGCTGCTTACAGTCAGTGAGCAATATGCAGGCACCTATTGTAGATTCCACAAACATCTCATGTGGAATATCTCATCAGTATGCATACTTATTCTGTAAGAAACCATCATCATAGTGGTAGATAATAGCAGTAATCTTATTTTAATTCTGAATCTTGAACGTGTCAAGAAATGACCTATGGTTTCATTAGTTTACAATAGATGTAGGATAAATGTCTGATGCTGTTTCTAAAAATGTGGAACAATTTTTATGGTGTTTCATCTATAATATGGTTTTCTAATCTTGACTATATTTCATTACTAGATGACCACCGCTATAGCTATTGAAGACGTGCGCAAGGAGGTGAAAATATTGAGAGCTTTGACAGGACATAACAATCTGATACAATTTTATGATGCCTATGAAGATCAGGACAATGTCTACATAGTGATGGAGTAAGTTTTGCCTGCTTTTTCTGTTAGTCCTCAATCATTTTCTTATTAATACGCTGCACTCAAGTCCCTTGGTTGCTAAATGCCTAAAAATTGTTATGACGTAAATTGCTTTGTGGTGTGTAAATTCTGAACAGCCACTTTAAAACAGTTCAATGTGACTTAATTTCTCAGGTTATGTGAAGGAGGCGAGCTTTTGGATAGAATACTGTCAAGGTACTTCTTTGGTTTTCAATATGGATATTTTTTAAATTAAGAAGGCAAAGACATTTTCGTTCGATCTGATAGCCCTTGGATGCTAATGCAACAAATCTTTCCAGCATCAGTAGTAAGATTAGTTGTGTCTTTGTTATAGGGGTGGGAAGTATACGGAAGAAGATGCAAAAACTGTGATGACACAAATACTGAACGTTGTTGCATTCTGCCATCTCCAAGGAGTGGTACATCGGGATCTCAAACCTGAGGTAGGAGCTTGTGGGATATTTCTTAATGTACAAAAGGTTTATTAATCTGGTTTATGGCTTTCAATAAAAGCCTTAGTATGTTATTTAGGTTCCTATTTTCCCTATAAAGGGAGTTGTTGTGTCATTTCTAGCATGAAAAGGGTGCTGTAATAATGATCATTTATTAAAAAATATAATGGGAGGTGCACATGCAGGGCCCCCACCCAACACACTCACTCTCGGGGGAGATGAACAGGGAGACTGAGTGGAAGATTCTTGCTTCTTGTTGCTTTGTGTTTTCTATTTTGTTGATTCCTCAAGCCAATGTGGATTTTATGTAGAATTACGTTTATTTTCTTATTTTGGATTTGAAACTGATACATGTGGTCCTGTTTAACCAACTCTTGTACTGGACCAGAATTTCTTGTTTACATCCAAAGAAGAAAACTCAACATTGAAGGCTATAGATTTTGGATTATCAGATTTTGTGAAACCAGGTATGTCCTGTTTGTTTCATTAAATCGTCTGTATATCTGTGCTCAAAATGGCTGTTGAAATGAGTAGAAGGATATTGGTTCATTTCTGCAGATGAAAGGCTTAATGACATTGTTGGTAGTGCATACTATGTGGCGCCTGAGGTTTTGCATAGGGCATACAGTACTGAGGCTGACGTTTGGAGTATTGGCGTAATAGCATACATACTATTATGCGGAAGCCGCCCATTTTGGGCTCGGACAGAATCTGGCATCTTTCGTGCCGTTGTAAAAGCTGAACCAACATATGAAGAACCACCTTGGCCAACTCTGTCTTCAGAGGCGAAAGACTTTGTCAAACGTCTGCTAAATAAGGATCCAAGGAAAAGAATGACTGCAGCTCAAGCCATGTGTGAGTGTCCAACTGCTAATTGAACAAGAAGAATTTGATTTTTGATTTTGGAATCAACTTATGGTTTTTCTGCTTTCAGGTCATCCATGGCTCAGAAATACCAATGATGTAAAAGTGCCATTGGACATATTAATATTTAAACTTATGAAAGCTTATATGCGTTCATCTCCCCTCCGGAAAGCTGCTTTACGGGTATGTACTGCTTATTTTCCATCATATGTTGATGTGTGTATAAGAAGAACGTGGAACAAGCCCCTTGTTGGGCATGTATTGTCTGATTGAACTTGGATCTACTATGGCGTTAATTCCTGGATGACCATTTCTTTTCTCCACTCAAAAGATAATGGATACCACCTGATTTTAATAAATAAGGAACACATGTGTGATATTATTACTCCATTAGTTTCTGCATCATTCTATGATTATAGTTTCTGTGGGGCTCATTTGGGTGCATGTGTAGACATACTTTGATAAGCAAATTCATGTCATGGACTCACCGAAGAGAATTTTGACATGCTTATGGTGGTCAAGAGCACTGTTTTACGACTTGGGTCAATCATTTTCATATCATGATAACAAGTTTGAATAGTTGCTAGCGGAGCTTATTGTGGCTCATTGGTTCAGGACGTGATGAAATGGTATAGAATTGGGTGCATGGCCAGTGTCCTTGTCTAGTAACATAGGTTGATCATCTATTTATAAAGGGAAGCATGCAAATGCATTTCTGTTTGCAGGCTCCTCCACCATGCACACGATGGATGAAAACACCCCTAATCTAATTGCTTGATGATTTAACTTTCAACTTTGTCTTGCTGTGAACTGTTGGTTTCCTGGTTCTACTTTTTTGTTCTAATTCTGTTCTTTGTTCTGTACAGGCTTTATCAAAAACTCTGACAGAGGACGAACTTTTCTACCTAAAGAAGCAGTTTGCACAATTGGAACCAAGCAAGAATGGGACGATTAGTTTAGATAACATTATATCGGTCAGTAGCTTGCAAAATGTTTTCATTTGTTCTTATATTTTTCCAATCAAGACTTGATCTCAAGTTCTGTTGTTTGGCCAGGCCTTGAAGAAAAATGCGACGGATGCCATGAACGAATCTCGCATTTACGATTTTCTTGCTTCGGTGTGCTTCTGATCACTGCATCTTGATTTCCTAATTGACTATGATTTGCTCTCTAGGAATCTTCTACTGCTAACTGATTGCTTTTCTGTTATGATAGCTTAATGCACTTCAATATAGAAGGATGGATTTTGAAGAATTCTGTGCTGCTGCTTCAAGTGTGTATCAGTTAGAAGCTCTTGATAGATGGGAACAGCATGCTCGCTGCGCCTATGAACTCTTTGACAAGGATGGCAACAGGACTATCATGATCGAGGAATTAGCTTCTGTAATACATTCTCCATCATTCCCTTGAAAACTCAAGATCAAAGAACCAAAAACTAATCTTACATTCTTTTGGTATATTTTTGTTAGGAACTCGGCCTTAGCCCTTCTATTCCTGTTCATGCCGTCCTCCATGACTGGATCAGACATACTGATGGGAAACTCAGTTTCCTTGGATTCGTCAAGTTATTGCATGGTGTTTCCAGCAGGTCTCTTGCAAAAGCTCATTGAAACAGAACACCACAAACCTCAGCACCCCCGATATTCCTGCATTTCCCTGATGATCGATATGTCATGAAGTATAAAGGGCTAATCAGAGGTGATACCAACTCATCGTTCCAAACCTAATTTACGAGTAAATTGCCTCATGCACCATGCAAGATGCATCAGCCCAAGGTTCTAAGGTCCATACAGCTATCTGGTTCAAGTTGCATTTACCTACCCTGTCGTTGGTTCGGAGAATCAGAGTTGGGACTTAGGCATTGATGCAGTTCTGACAAGGGATCAATGCAGTCAGTCGTGTGCCCATTGTAAAGCCGTAGGCTTATACTTAAGTTTTGTGTTCGACAGTTGCAGCTGAGAATGTTTCTGGGCTGGACATTCGTACCTCGTCTGCTGACATACAACGCTGACATAATCTTGTATCTTCCCCTGTTCCTCACCCTTTGTAATTTAGCGATTGTCGTTCTTTTGTGTAACGTTTCAATCTCTTGTCTCATGAAGTTGGAATAGAGCTGTTGTTGATTTGTCCATAGATAAAATATTCTTGCTTCACTAAGAAACATGGAACGCTGGGACATAACTGAGAAATTCCTCCAAGGCGACAATGGTGTTGTTGAATATTGTAATGGAGTTGAAGAATGTTGATAAATTCTTCCTCCGGAATCTTCCACTACAGCAGTTTGGGTTGAGTCTTTTTTTTATATTGCATATGCAATTTGATTTATATCTAATGGCTCCTCGTGCTCCATACACTATCAAGCTGCCGCAGCTAGGAGGTGACCATGTCATTGGCATATCAACACGGGACATCATCAGCTACCCATATCGTCCAGTCAGCAACAGTGCAACTTAAACACCAAGTCAAATCCATGTCATTAAGTCGGATCCACATCAGCAAACCATGTGGGCAACAATGTCCAGACAGCATAATCCATACATCAACATGGCACGGATTTGATTCAAGGCCAGCCGCGCCCGATGCCACATCATCACAAGGTGTCATGAACAGATCAGCAGCATCTGTGTGAGTAGGAACAGGTGCAGCATTTTTTCCGTTTATCCAAATCAATTAAAGGGTGAATGAATTCCGGTTTACCCCGCTCTACTTGTACTTTTATAGATGCGAAACTTATGTTTAGAATAGATGTTCCTTTTTATTGCATATAGTGAATAAAAATTTGACAATAAAACTAGAAGCATAAACTTTTTATATTATTTCAAGAATAACATTATTAGGACATAGTATTTCTCTATCAAGATCAAAATTATTTAATAGATCGGTAATGGTATAGATCTAATTTTATGTTTATAAAATTTACTGCAATAGTATCAAAAATACTTGAAAAAAAAAAAGTTGTAGTATTTATTTATTTTAATGTATAGTTATTGTTTTTGAATTTCTTAGATATAAATTGTCCAACTATTGAATGCATCTAAATAAATTACATTTTAAATAAAAAATTTTGGAGTGACAACATAGATCATATATATATTACATAAATTATAATATTTGAGTTATACGTTTTTGAGGACATTTATGGTGAAAAGTAAATGCAATGAGATGTAGAGAGACGAGATTATGTGGGCAAAATATATTTATTTGATCAAATATAGAACTTCAATTCATGAAGCCAAGATCTTAAACGAAACATGAGCAACAAGAAGTTAAAAAAAAAAGAGGGTAATGGATGGCATGAGGTCTCATTTGTTGATGCGGGTTGCATCTTTGACGGCATCAACTGCACCTTGTGCCTTAGCCTGCATCTGCTCTCCAGCCTAAACAAAAATATTTGAGCACCAGTGCATGTTAGAAATACCAAAACCAGAGAGAGAGAGAGAGAGAGTTGTTGATGATAACCTGCTGCATTGATTCCTTGGCAGATTGGGCAGCATTCCCAGCCTTCTCCATCATCTGGCTGCCCTTTTCCTGTGCTTGGCCTTGTGCCTGCCCAGCTTTGTAGCTCATGTCCTGTGAACTATCCATATTCAAACACAAATTAACAAACCGGTTTGTATATCTATCAAAACACAAAAGTATTAATTGCTCTGGTGAGAAGTGCAGGTATTTATAGCATTTGCGGTTCCCTATTCTCCTATTCCCCCTCACCCCCTTAATTATTGCTATCTCTTACTTTGATTCAGTCTTCATCCCCTCATAAACATCTAAATATAAGGCCTCACAATCACAACTATTCATAATTACAATTTGCTTTTATATAATAATGTATTTTCAAATATATATATATAGAAATAAGAGGACCCAATCTCCAATTCAGGGTTTTTTTTTAATTTTTTCGGATTTTTCATAATTAATTTTAGATTATTCAGAAAGATGATAGTTTAATAGCTTATTTACTTTGTATTTGATTTTATATTGTGTTTATTTTTATAAGGGATAAAATGTGTAATTGACAAAATTACCCTATAATACAACAAAAATATTCACATCACAAAATATACAACTTTTCTAGATACTTAAAACTTTTTTATATATACATCTTATATCTATATCATTTCCCTCCTCACCACCTGATGGGTATACATATATCACCTCTATAAAAAGACTGAAACGCCCTTCATTAAGGGCATTATGGTCATTTCCGCGACCAGGATCCGCGTGTTTTGCAGCGGGCGGGTCGCAGAGGACCCGACCCGGGTCGCATAGACTAACGGAAGACCCGGACAATGACGACCGTTCGATCAGAATGTGAACCAGCAAGATAAGGCCACGTGGCCTAGTATTTGCCGTACAACTGTGTACTATAAATAGACCCCGATACGCCATAAATGAGGTAACTGTTATGCATTAATTGAGATCGAACTTTGAGATCGCATACATTTCACTCGATCAACCTAACTTGAGCGTCGGAGGGTCATTGTCGGGGACGTGCCCGACGAGCTCACGGTTCGTGTTTTTATTCTCAGGAGACCCAAAAATCTGGTTCGGAAGAGTTAATCCTTCAACGGTGAGATCGTCACAGGAGATCGAATAATTCGACCCGGATCAGTTGGCGCCGTCTGTTGGAACATCTTAGAATTCTTTATTATGGAAGGTTCATCGAGGAGAAATGATGCGGAAGAGGAGACGCCCAGGAAGGGAACAGGTGCCACCATTCAAATCACTCCTGACGAGTTGCAAAGAATGATAGAGGAGGCAAGCCGAAAAGCAATTGTGGAATACGAAAGGAGAACAGCGACCCCCCTGGTCAAGGAAACTGCTAGAAGGCAGTTATTCGAAAATGTGGAACCATTAAGAGAATCAAGGGTGCAAGGTGAACAAGAACATTGCAGCAAGCGACCGGCGTCGTCCGATGCAGGTTCTAGCAGCCACGGACGCGCGAAAAGAAGGGAGCCGGTGATATCCCGGGCCGAAGTAGAAAGTGTAGGCAAACAGATACACAACTTGAATAAGCAGATCGACGAGTTGAAGAAGCGAGGGGAGATCGTCTCGCAAAACAAAAATTCCCCTTTCTGTAACGACATCCTCATTCAAACAGTCGAGCCAGGGTTCAGGGTCCCCGACCTGAGGAGATATGATGGGATGAGAGACCCGCAGGAGCATGTGGCTGCCTTTGAAATGGTAATGAACCTTTACGGACAATCAGCCCCAATAATGGCAAAACTGTTTGCGACCACACTCACGGGGAAAGCTCAAGAGTGGTTCACAAACCTGCCTCGAGCAAGCATTGAATCCTACGAGCAGCTCGTACAAAAGTTCAACTTCCATTTTGCGAGCAAGAAGAAGCAGAAGAGGTCCGCCACACATCTCTTCAATATCCGGCAGAGAGAGGATGAAACTTTGAAAAATTTCATGGGCCGGTTCAACAACGAAACCCTGGAGGTGCAAGAGTTAAGGATTGACATGCTCGTGAGCATCCTCATTCACGGGCTCAGGAAGAGCTCCTTCGCATCCGCCCTCGCACGAGATCCGCCCGTCGATGTTGAGCAATTGATGGCGCTAGCACAGAAATATATCGACGAAGAGGAGATGAACGCGATGAAAGACTCAGAATGAAGGGAGCGAGAGTACATCCCTAGGCGACCTCAAGAGGGCAAGGGAGGAGGAAATGACAAGCCTAAAACAGAGAAACGGAAGAAACCCAAGTATATTCCGAAGTACCACAATTACACTCCTTTAGCCATGTCTCGAGAGAAGGCCCTGATGATAGTAGAGAATACCGATGTGCTGAAGTGGCCAAGACACACGAGATACACCCCCTCCAAGAAAACTTCTAACAAATACTGCCGTTTCCACCGGGAGAGGGGACACAATACAGAGGAATGCTATCAGCTGAAGGATGAGATTGAAAGGCTTGTTAGGCAGGGGCATTTCCGAGATCGCGTGCCCCCAAATTGTAAAATCGGTGGGGAAGGATGGAGGAGCAGATCGAGAAGTCGTGATCGCGACAGAAACCCTGGCCCATCAAAAACCGACAGGGCCCCGATGGGCGGCAACAACGCTCCCACCAAGGGCGTTATATACACGATCGCGGGAGGACCGACCGCGGGAGATTCGAGCCGAACACGAAAGAGATGCGCTCGAGCGACCGGCTTGGTTCGAGAAAAGGAATTCGTGCTGAAGGTGGAGGACGAAGAGGCTATCTCATTCAACAGTTCGGACAGATTGGAGGAGGGTGGAGAACAGAACGACCCCATGGTCGTCAAGCTGGATATTGCGAACTTCACCGTTCACAAAGTGTTGATTGATAGCGGGAGCTCAGCGGACATCATCTTCAAAAATGTGGTGGATCGGATGGGGCTGGAGAACGCGAGGCTTGAACCCGTAAAAACCCCGTTAGTGGGCTTCGGGGGAAGTGAAGTGGCCTCACTGGGGACGATTGAGCTGCCAGTGTCCATGGGAGAGGAGCCAAAAAGAAAAACTTTGATGGTCAAATTCTTGGTGGTGGATACTCCTTTCACATACAACGTCATAATGGGTCGGCGGGAACTGAACTCATTCCGGGCGGTCATCTCCACGTAACATATGAAGATGAAGTTCCCTACCGAATATGGAATCGGGGAAGTGTCATGCGACCAAAAGGAGGCTCGGAAATGCTACAACTTGTCGATAAAAGGAGAGCCCAGGTCGAAGAAGCAGAAAGTTAGGGAGGACGCGGAGCCCCGACCGTATGAAGCCGAACACATGAAGCCCAGTGAGGAATATAAGGCTATACGGCTCGCAACAGAGGATCCCAGCAAAACGACCCGGATAGGGTCCAGCATGAACGAGGGAGAGATGGCCATGATTGACTTCCTGCGAAAGAACGCGGACATGTTCGCATGGAGTCCATCGAATTTCACCGGAATCAACCCGGAGGTCATTGTACACCGATTGAATGTGGACCCGATGGCTCGACCTGTGCAACAAAGGAAGAGGACTTTTAGTAGCAACAAGAACGAAGCTATCAGGTAAGAGGTCGAGAAGCTGCTGAAAGCCGGATATGTATCGGAAGTCCAGTACACGAATTGGCTTTCCAATGTAGTACTTGTCCCGAAATCTTCAGGAAAATGGCGAATGTGCGTAGATTTCACGGACCTAAACAAGGCCTGCCCGAAAGACCCGTACCCACTACCTCGGATCGATACCATGGTGGATTCGACCGCGGGATTCGAGCTCTTCTCAATGATGGATGCATACCAAGGATATCACCAGATCCAAATGGCAGAGGAGGATAGAGACAAAACTTCTTTCGTCACAGATAAGGGGATTTATTGCTACAACATGATGCCGTTCGGACTAAAGAACGCGGGTGAGACCTACCAACGTTTGGTTAATAAGATGTTCGGTGATTTGCTCGGAAAAACCATGGAGGTATATGTCGATGACATGCTGGTCAAGAGTAAGAGATCACAGGACCACATCAAAGATCTCTCTCAGGCGTTCAGCATAATGAGGTCGCATGGAATGAAGCTCAATCCGGACAAATGTACCTTTGGAGTGACAGGGGGAAAGTTTTTGGGATACATGATCAACGAACGTGGAATAGAGGCGAACCCAGAAAAAAATCAAGCTATAATGGGTCTGAGATCGCTCAATTCGATCAAAGAGGTGCAGAAGCTTACGGGAAAGATCGCATCCTTAAGCAGATTTATATCTCGCTCGGCGGACAGGAGCTTGCCGTTTTTTAAGGTCTTAAGGAAACCTAAAAACTTCACGTGGACACCAGAATGCGAGCAGGCTCTGCAGGAGTTGAAGGAACACCTCACAAAGCCTCCACTGCTCGCGAACCCGAAGGAAGGGGAGACTTTATTCTTATACCTAGGGGTGTCCGGTCTATTGGTAAGGGAAGAGGCCATCAATCAAAATCCGGTCTATTATGTCAGCAAAATGCTCCAGGGGGCCGAATCACGATATTCGGAGATGGAAAAACTCGCCCTCGCCTTAGTTGTAACAACTCAAAAATTGCGACCATATTTCCAATCGCACAAAGTGGTGGTACTGACGAACCACCCTCTCAAACATGTGATGTCACGACCCGAAGCTTCCGGGAGACTAATTAAGTGGGCAGTAGAATTGGGACAGCACGACATTGAGTATCAGCCCAGAACGGCCCAGAAAGCGCAGGTGCTAGCGGATTTCGTGACAGAATTAATCGGCGATCAGAAAAGGCCCGGAACGGTCGAACAGCCTTGTTCGAAATGGATGCTGCATGTCGATGGGTCATCCAACGCGAATAATGGAGGAGCAGGCATATTGATCCAAGGACTCGAGGGAGTCGAGATAGAAGTGGCTGCTCGCCTATCATTCCCAGTGACAAACAATGAGGCGGAATACGAGGCATTGGTATTAGGACTGGAGCTCGCATATGAGGCAGGTGCTCGAGATCTGGAGGTTTTTACCGACTCACAGCTGATCGCTATGCAGATCGAAGGAGCATACGAGACGAGAGAGAGAACAATGACACAGTATAAAGAAATCGTGCAGCGGTTGATGGGAAAGTTTGGTAGATGTTCCGTTTCGCAAGTTCCCCGAGCAGAAAACGACAAGGCGGACGCTCTGTCAAAATTTGGAGCGGCGATGGATGGAATTCGGGATCGAAAAATCACAGCCTTAGTACGCGAGCAGTCGGCCCTCGCGAGTAGAACAGAAGTCCAGGTCGTCTCAGCGGCGGGGTCTTGGATGAACGAAATCGTAAGGTATCTCGAGGACGGTACCTTGCCTAGCGACCCGGTGGCAGCAAAAAGAGTCAAATTTCGGGCTGCTCGATTCACACTGTTGGAGAGCCAGCTATACAAAAGGACGGTGGATGGCCCTCTCCTGAAATGCTTGGATGAAGAGAGAGCCATGTACGTGATGCGTGAAATACATGAAGGAAGCTGTGGCAATCATTCAGGGGCGAGATCGCTAGCTCAGAAAGTGATGCGACAGGGGTATTTGTGGCCCACCCTAGTCGAAGATTCAAAGAACTTGGTGAGAAAATGTGAAAGCTGCCAGAAGTATGCCTCCTTAATACATCAACCCGCGACCCCAATGGAACCGATCAAGATAGCATGCCCGTTCGACCAGTGGGGAATTGACATCGTAGGACCCTTTCCACCCGCGCAAGCTCAGAAGAAGTTCATTATCATGGCGGTCGAATATTTCTCCAAGTGGGTCGAAGCGGAAGCGGTAGCCAAAATATCTGAGAAGGAAGTCATCAACTTCATCTGCAAGAACATCATATGCAGATTTGGCATACCCCGGATACTGATATCTGATAATGGCACGCAGTTCCAAGGCAGGAAGATCACGGATTGGTGCAAGGAGCTAAAGATCGCACAACACTTTACGGCAGTCGCGAACCCTCAGGCGAACGGACAGACCGAGGTGACGAATCGGACAATCTTGCAACACTTGAAGACGCACCTCGACAGCAAGGGATCGTGGGTTGACGAGCTGCCCGGGGTCTTGTGGGCTTACCGCACAACGCCGCGAACCGCTACGGGCGAGACCCCTTTCTGCCTAGTATACGGGACCGAAGCCATCATTCCGGCGGAGATCGGGGAGGAATCGCAGAGAGTCATGCAATATGAACCCGAGACGAATCGAATCGAACGAAATTTCGACCTCACCGTCATTGAAGAAAAGAGGGAGGCTGCATACACTCGAATTTTACACCACAAGGGCCTAATGATGAAGAGTCACAATCGCAGAATTCGATCACGCCAATTGCAGGTGGGAGATCTCGTCCTGAAGAAAGTGGAGGTCTCAAAACACGTGGAAAAATTGGAGCCGCCCTGGGAGGGCCCTTACAAAGTGATCGAGATCAGAAAGAAGGGCATGCATAGATTGCAAGACATGCAAGGTCGCGAATTACCACGCCCTTGGAACATACAGAACTTGAAGAAGTTCTATGCCTGAAACAAGGAGCCTGTGAAAGGCCATCAACTGACGGATCGAACAAGGAGCCTGTGAAAGGCCATCAACTGAGGGATCGAACAGGGAGCCTATGAAAGGCCATCAACTGACGGATCGAACAAGGAGCCTGTGAAAGGCCATCAACGAGGAGATCGAACATGGAGCCTGTGAAAGGTCATCAAACGAACAGGTTGAACAACGAAAGACCCACCAGCAGAGAAACTGTACGCGAAGATTTCTAGCAGATTACCAATTGTATATTTCTAAGGTTAGGAAGATTGTATTCATGTTAAACATTGCGTTGTTAAGCATTTGTACCCACTGCAATTTACCCAAAGGGATTCATAAAACCGTATTTGTTTTCGTGCATATATCCGTGTATGTATTTACCTGTCTTTATTATCGCTCGTTGCTTGAATCTTCTAAGTACAAAACGCGAACTGAAAAAGACGCACTCGAGCAAAATGCAAACTGAAAAAGACGCGTCCAAATGGCGATTTGAAAAATACGCACTCAAGCAAAACGCGAACTGAAAAAGACGCGTCCAAAGTGCGATCTGAAAAAGACGCATTCAAGCAAAACGCGAACTGAAAAAGACGCGTCCAAAATGCGATCTGGAAAAGACGCGCTCAAGCAAAACGCGAACTGAAAAAGACGCGTCCAAATGGCGATCTGAAAAAGACGCACTCAAGCAAAACACGAACTGAAAAAGACGCGTCCAAAGTGCGATTTGAAAAAGACGCACTCAAGCAAAACGCGAACTGAAAAAGACGCACTCAAGCAAAGCGCGAACTGAAAAAGACGCGTCCAAAATGCGATCTGGAAAAGACGCGCTCAAGCAAAACGCGAACTGAAAAAAGACGCGTCCAACATGCGAAATGAAAAAGACGCATTAATGTCACACGTGAACTAAAAGAACGGTTGAAAAGAGGCAAGTTTCATACGATTGGAAAGACATGCAAGGGGCAAATAAAGAAGCAAAATATGCGAGCTGCCAAAAGTTTATATTAACAAAGTATCACATACAGGGGTCGTAAAAAATCCTCACCCCGACGTCCTGTTTACAAAAAATGATGTTTCTAAGAATCTCTAGGATTTACATTTTGATCAGTCAGCTCAAATCCAATTACAAAAATAGATCGGGATTGATCAGGCATCAGCTTCCGCCTCCAGCTCGTCCCTCAGGACCATAAATTCGTCATCTTTCAGCTCAGGATCCGGGGGAAGGGGTTGGAGGTCGCCATCAAGCGAGATGTCTAATTTGCTGCGGTCAAAAGACTCGCTAAATCCGCCAAGCTTTTCGACCTGAGACAAGCAGGTCTCATAGCCGGTGGCGAACGAGTCCGCAGACTTGATCTCGAGTGCGGTCGTGAAAGTGTCGGTCTTCAGAAAGTCGCGAACCGCTGACATCCTAGAGCCGGCCAAGATGCGTTGATGCTCTTCGATCGGAATGCGGCCGGCTTGGCCCTCCTCCACCCCGCGTTTGCGGCCCTCCTCGAGTCCAGCCTCACGTCCGGCCTCGAATGCCTCTTTCTTGGCCTCCGATAGAGCCACTTCGTGCTCAAAACGGAGGATCTCTTTATCCTTCTTGGAAGCATCGAGCTCGGCTCGCAGCTTTTGGACCTCGTCACTCAAAGCCAGCAGATTATCCTCCTGTTTACGCTCTTCCTCGTCTCGCTCGGCCAATTGAGCCTTAAGATTCTGCACCTTTTGGTCAGATTGAATGAAACTCCTCCGGTAGTGGGTGCATTTGAGACTCAGGCTCCGGACGAAGGTCATGACCTGCAAGGTCGAAGACAGCGAATAAGAAGAACGAACTGACGGAAAATAGAGATTGATCAGCTGAGGTGTACCTGGACCAGGGAATGAGCCGCGAACTCCTCGAGCCGAATGGGGCTGTTCGTCACCAGCGCCCCTTGATCGCGAACGGAAACAAAGGAGTTATATACAACAAAAGTATCATTTCCTGCTTCGCCATAAAGGGACGAGCTCGACATGTCATCCCATTCCGGGGGCGGCACGTTACCGCGAAGAGCCGCCCGACTCTCTTCCCAGCATGAAGCGAGCTGCGCCACTCGCAAAAACTTATCCCGATCTTCTTCAGCTCCCGTCTTGTCTGCGGCTTCCTTAGCCATCCTACTTAGCACACGCGGGCCTTGCGATTTGGGAGGAGGGAGGTGAGAAGGCTCTGCAGGCTCCTCGCCCTTGCCTTTGTCGCTAGGTCCCAACTTGGATTTAGAACCGTGTCCCTTCTTCGGGGAGGATCGTTTCCTCTTCTTGGATCCTTCCTCGGAAGGACCTTGGTTCCCCTGGTCGACTCCCTGGTCACCACTAGCCTCGTCCAAATTCAATTCTAGCTCTGAGGAGTTGTAGCCGAGGTGACCATGGGCTGAAGGCATCTCCTCGCTGTCGACCGGAATAGGCTGCTGAACAGCCGGGTCCACAACCGCCAAAGCTTTCGAGGGAACTGGGGCAGGCAGGTTAGGATCCGAAGAGCCTGCGACCCCTTTTCCTTTCTTCGTTGCATCCGAAGGGCCTGCGATCTCCCCCCCCCCCCCCTTTCTCGCCTTATTCTGAGATGCGGTCCTCCGCAAAGCCGTGCGCGAGCTCATGATTATACTATCTGCAGAAAGAGAAGTGAGTACGCGCAAGCATGACAACAGCCCCGATAATAGAACCGAAAGGAGAATCACCTAGAGACTCTTCGATATGAAGGGACGCTGGAGAGAGCCCAGATAATTGCAAAACCTTCTCAGTGAGAAGCTTCTTGGGATCGTACTTATAGAACGTTAAGCTCCTTATCTGATCGCCCTCCAGCCCCCCTCCACTTATATTCGGGGCAGGTTTATACTTGGTCCACTCATTTCTAAAGGGCCAGACACCTCTAGGAGGTCGAACAAAAATGTAGCGATCTAACCAAGCTCCTATGTTCGACTTCAGGGTGCTTAAATACCCGCAATCGGGCTTGGCCGAGAGATAGAAAAAACCTCGACTACCAGATCGCTTCAAAGTGGTGAAAGAATACAAACTCCAAAAATTGTCAAAACTGGGTTCTAAGCCTAGAAATTGCATCATCACCACAAAAAGAACGATATGAGTGACAGAGTTAGGAGAGAGCTGCATAGGGCATAGCCCCAACTTTTTCAAAATTGCGGCTACCGGAGGAGCCAAAGGAAATCGTAACCCGGCATCAAGGTGTTTGATAGAAAATGCGCTAAAACCCTCGGGAGGGCGATGCATGCGATCGAAAGTAGCAGGGATGACAACGTCAAAATTGGAGGGTATATGGTATTTCTCCCTAATCTTATGGACATGAGTTCTAACTTTGCTAACTACAGCCTCCCAAGGGTTCTTGGCGAGTCGGTCTTGGAATTTTGCAAGGACAGAAGGGCCAGCCTGCTCGTCATTGAGTTTTTCGGCATGAAGCTTCTTATTTCTTTAGGGGGAGGCAGAATATGACCCGTGAGAAGACCTAGACACCGACCCAGACCCTGACCCTGACGATGAGCCAGACCCAGACTTAGAAGAAGACCCAGACCTAGAGGACTCAGACCCAGACTCGGAGTCGGTCGAAGAGGACTCAGAGCCAGGTCGCGACTTAGAATTCGAGCTAGAGCGAGGAGGCATCGTACCTTTAAGCAAGATGGCTCTGGAAGCAGCAGATCGAATGCGAACTTGAAATCAGGAGTCCTGGTCGCTCGAGGTTTATGCGTGCGGTAGGTTGGGTGTTCAAACGGATGGCGTATTTATAAGCAGACCGCTCTGGGGAAACGCACCTAAGATTGACCGAGGGGATTCCGCCACGTGTGGGCGATCAACGGACGCGACGGTTCGACTTCCTCAAAGGCAACGAACTTGCACTTTGAAAAAGTGGGGGAGTAATGATGGGTATACATATATCACCCCTATAAAAAGACTGAAACGCCCTTCATTAAGGGCATTATGGTCATTTTCGCGACCAGAATCCGCGTGTTTTGCAGCGGGCGGGTCGCAGAGGACCCGACCCGAGTCGCATAAACTAACGGAAGACCCAGACAATGACGACCGTTCGATCAGAATGTGAACCAGCAAGATAAGGCCACGTGGCCCAGTATTTGCCGTACAACTGTGTACTATAAATAGACTCCGATACGCCATAAATGAGGTAACTGTTATGCATTAATTGAGATCGAACTTTGAGATCGCATACATTTCACTCGATCAACCTAACTTGAGCGTCGGAGGGTCATTGTCGGGGACGTGCCCGACGAGCTCACGGTTCGTGGTTTTATTCTCAGGAGACCCAAAAATCTGGTTTGGAAGAGTTAATCCTTCAACGGTGAGATCGTCACAGGAGATCGAATAATTCGACCCGGATCACCACCATATTCACCTTCATAAGAAAATCATATTTATTAATATATAAATATATATCTAACTTGTACAAATTATTAAAATTTTAACATCAAAAGAAATTTTTTATTCCATAATTTAAATTGGAAAAAATCCAGAGACCCCCCCTGTGATAATAGGAATGTTCAAAAACCCCCCTATGAAAATTAAAGTATCAAATACACCCCCTATGATATAAAATAAAGTTCAAAAAACCCCCTCCGTACAAAAATTGGGCTACACGCGCTTTGACTGCGATTTTTCTATAAAAATATATTTTTTTTTGACATTTTTGCCCTTCTCTCACATTTAACATATAATATAATATATATGTATTTAAGAATTAAATATTATTTTATATAATAATTATTTAATTAAAATATGATATATTTCTATTAATAATAAAATATTTTTTTATATAATAAAATATTATTTTAATTAAATTAAAATTAATTTTATATATAATTTTTTTAAAAAAAAAGCAGCGGCGGCGTCGTCGCCGCCGCTGCTGAAGAGGAGGGCCGGCGCCCTCCTCACCATGGGCGACGGCCGTCGCCCAACGCAGCAAGGGCGACGGCCGTCGCCCATCATCTGGGCGACGCGGTCGCCCATCCAGCGAGGGCGACCGCGTCGCCCTCCATTTCTGGGCGACGCCGGCCGCCCAGATCTGGGCGGCCGGCGTCGCCCAAATGGGCGCCGGGGGAGGGAAGGGGGGGGGGGGGAGGATAGGGGAGGGGGGAGGGAAGGGGGGGTTTGAAGGTGGAAGGGGTAGGGGAGGGGGGAAGAAGATGGAGGTGGGGAAGAAGATGGAGGTGGGGGTGGGCCCGGTGGGGGTTGGGGGTTTGGGGGGTGGGAGGTGGGGGTGGGGGGAATGGGGTATGATTATTATTTTTTAATTTTTTTTATAAATTATAATTATATGTATTATAAATATATGTTAAAAATTATAAATTAAAATAATTATATATTAATAAGCCTAGTTGACCGGTTTGACTAGAAGTGTATTTTAGTCATTGTTTCTAAAAAAATAGATTCAAATTGACCAGGGGGCTGTGTGATTATTTATTGGTAACCTAGGGGTGATTTTTGATATTAAAAATTTCATAGGGGGGTTTTTGATATTTTGTTATATCACAGGGGGCAAAATGGATTTAACTCAATTTAAATTTATAACAAATACTTATTAAAATTAATAATAATTTTTATTTATAAGTATTACAAAATTGTAATTAATTAAATAATCATAGCTGATTATCTACAAAAAAAGGGCCACTAAACGTCATCTGGTTGGGAAATTCAAATCAAATAAGGGGGTGTTTTTCGAACAATTAAATTTTAATAAGACACAACTGGGATATAAGCATGGTACACGAGTGCAATCAACCCCAAATCCAGATCATTACTGGGCCAATCACACAAATCACGGGCTGCATTACAAAAACAATAAACAAAAACTAGAGATGGGTATGGGTTCGAGTCTAAATTCTAAATTACCTACGGGTATAGATTTTAAATAGGTAAAATTTAATACTCGAAAAAAATAAAATTATCTATTATTTAAAACCATTGAATTCGTAAATATCTACTAGATTTTTACTTGTCATCTAAAATTCTTAAATTCTTTTACGTATTGATACTTTGAGAAAAAACTGTTAGAGTTTTTTCATCTTTATTTTCATAGTGACAACTCTAAATTGAATTTTTGATTAAAATTAATTTAAACATAAAGTGATAAGTCAAGCTCGACTAATATATGAAACTAATAAAATTTATCGAATAAATAAGATTCAATAAATATTGTATGAGTAAAATATATAAGCAATGATTATGAGTATTTAATAAATTTGGATCTAAATAGAATAATACCCACCCATGATAATGGCTAATTTTAATTGTAGCTCAAGTATCCTAAATCAAAATAAAACTTAGTCACATAGGTCTGGATATGATTGGTTGGAGGCTTCGAGAAAACCGGTAGTTGAAATAGTTCAAACACTGGACAGGGTCCGCCTGCTGTGCCCACCACTCTCCCTCATCCAATGTCTCATCACCAAACACATTTTCCAGAACAAATGTTGCTGCCTATGAAATATCATATACTAATAAATCAGTGGTCGCTGAATTTGGTAAAATTAGAAAAAAAATGATTTTTTTATTATAGTTAATTATTATAATTAAAATAAAAAATTAAAGTGAATATAATTAATTAAAAATTATGCAATGATTATTAGTCGTTATTTTTATAAATTAATTTAAGCCAAATATTAGATACAACTAAAAAGCTTGACAAATATTTTGACTATTGTAAAATCATAACCCATATAAAATAAATGCATTGGTCATTAACTTGAAGATATAAAATAAAATCAAAATAGCACTTTAAAATAATATTTTTGTATATACGTAAAAGTATCCATGAAAATTACTAAGAGGAATTGAGCTAAATGTTGACCATGTGAGTGGTTGTGCTAATCATATTCCACTCTAGCTCTTGCTTATTTTAACTACTTTCATATAAAATAACAAAAATTTATTTTTTCATAACGGACTAAATTAATAACATTAGAATTTTACATTATAATGAATTGATCATATAATTCTCGATGGGGAGTAAGAACCTAGTAAGGGCCAAACAAGAAAATTTGTGAAAATTAATAATTGAGGAAGACTCACAATCGACGAGAAATGATTCGAGCGTCCAAGATCTGTCGTCATAAAACAAAAAAGACTTACAAAGTCTTTGTTACTAGAAAAAAAATGATTATTGACTATAATTTTAATAATTATGAATTAAAAATTTTGGACCGAACTATCCTACACGTGTTCATGGGTTAATGCATATGAGGAAGTATATTTTCACTCTTATAATAACTAAAAAAATATTTAATCTATAATAAATTAATTAAAAATAAATATGAATTTTTCAATCAAAGTTTTATTAATATGAATAAAAATTATTTATTTAAAAACATAAGAGATATAATTCCTCAAATTACATAACCATTAATCACGCAATTTTTCAGAAGGACGGTATACTTATCCCCGCAAAGTAAAACCGGTGGATGTTGCGTTGCATCGATCAAACCTATTGTTTGATAGGAAAAAGCTATAAAGTACCGAATTTCTTGCAACACATATATATTTGTAGGCACGTGATTGTCAGATCATGAAAAGGGGCCTACACAAATGACGGCTCTGGATGAAAATATCGCAGCAAACACATCTGGTAGCTGTTGAGTTCACATTAACAGTCCATCAACAGCAGTGTCCCCAGAAAGATGAAACACAATTTCATTACACGACAAAACCAAGCAACACAGATATATATATATCATATAATAATATGCTCGGAAAATGGTCCAATCAGTTCAATATCTTCAAGTGAAGAAAAAGAAAGCAATTTGTGGTCGTGTGTACACAATTGGAACACGAAAGCAATCCTCTTTCCTTAATTCCCCCATGTGTTTACGTATCTTTTGGTCTATGGGGGTCGACTTATTTTCGATGATGTAAAGGAGAAATTAGATTGGAACAGGACATAACATGTTAAACCTGCCTCCAAGAATTAATCATGCCAGTGCATACGTGGGTGCCAAAATTAATAGGCTTGTCGATCGAGTTGAGTTAGTGATTTTTAATACAAGAGAAATCTGACACATTTTATTGTGTCCCAAATCTTTTTTAAAGAGAGAACTTTTTATATTTGAAGTACGTGTATCCAAATGAATGGCCGATGACTTTTGTGATATTTATAAGGGTTGAGATTTATTATTGAGAAATGACTTTTAAAATTGGTTGGATTTTGAATGTGCGCTAGATCATTGGTATTTTTAGTTTTGTAACTTACTCCACACATTTAATTCTTTTTTTGACGAATTTAGTTCTAAACATCTCATATTTTGTCCTTTCTTGGCAAATTTCATCATATATTCACAATTTTAATTTTAAGGACTCATACTTTTTTTTTTTGTTTTTTTGTTTATATGGTAATGGACTAATACTTACGGACCAAAAATTAAATTTATTACAGCGTGAAAATGGGAAAAAAAATTGTCAATACAAGATTAAATTGGTTAAAAAGAACCAAATATGATATGTTCAGGACTAAATTCGTCAAAAATGGCTATATGTGTGAATGAAGTGAGTTACATAATCAAAAATACTAACGACCTAAAATTATAAGATCAAAAATATAATTTTGCTAGTGGAAAGTTTAAAATAATCCATTTCACTTAATTAATCTACCATCTATAATTTTGAAGATAATAGTATTACTCAGTACATTCATTAATGTCATTGCATAAAATTCTTACAAAAGGAACTAACCAAGAGTGGAACCGATATACATCAATCATCAAACCAATCGAAATCTTGGAATCTCAGATAATCACAAGCATAGTACGTAGATGCTAAGAAACTTACAACTTGAACCTGATTGAATTAAGGGGAAGAATATTACAATATTATCCATAACAACCTGCAGGAATGATATATATATATATATATTTCAAAAGGGGGAGCTGCTGCTGCTGGGGCGAACATCGATCTCCTGAGTCCAGGCCGACCGGTCCTGGACGTGCAGAAGCCAATAAGTCTGAGCCACCGCGTCCGGGTCCATCCACCCGTCCCCTCTTCTGCCGTGCTGTCCTTCCCCAGCTGAAGAAGAAGAAGAACATCTTTGCTGTGAAGTTGATGCTGTAATCCACCTGTCAAGTTTCTTTAACAATTAAAAAAACCAAAATCGTGTCCGTCATAAATTTTGGTTCTAACTCGTGTTTTTATGTCTGAATTCAAAATTTGATCATTTGAGCAAATTACATAATAAGTACAATAGCACTTCAAATTTTATCAAGGTGTGATCAATACTAAGTATAATCAGAAGCAAAAGAAAGTTAAAAGGTGCATCTTTTGAAACCCTAATTTTGATACATACTAAATTTCTATTATGCATTAGCCATGATGTGGATTTATTTTATTACATAAATAAAATGTAAGTATTAAACAATATATGTGACGCCACGCGCGTATTTAGATACAAGAAGATTCTAATAAAAATTATATTAAATAAAAATATAACAATATTAAAATACAGACATGCATATATGTGAATATGCGATATACAATATTAGACGTTTATGTAAAAAATTTCAAAAGTACATATGTGTACATATATATATATATATATTTATATATCCCTTTTTCTCTACTTTTGAAACATTATAATAATAATAATAGTAATAATAAAAGAATAATTTAAAAGTAAAACCAAACAAAGGCGAAGATTCTGGGAATCTAATGGATCTAGAATCTTCCAATTGTAGGCAATTAGATTCACTTTTTTCTTGTAATAATTGACAAATTTGGAGGAAAAAATCTAGGAATGGCAATGTTGGATTTAAGTCGGGTTTATTAAAACTCAGGACCAATCCAATAAGAAATTCGAGGACAGGACGTGATAAACCTAGGTGTGCCGATGATGCCGTCGATGATGACATGCGCCACGTGTACTCCCAGAGGCTGGAACTCACTCGCCAGGCATTGTGATAATGCTCTCATTGCGAACTTCCCGCAACCTTTTAACAGTTGGCGTTAATTATTATCATAACTTCGTACAACATCCTATGATTAATTAATTAATTAAGGGCTAATAATGAAGATTAGGAGAGTTAATTGCATACAGATGTCGGAAAACCCCGGAATGCCGTTAAGCGAGGCAGAGCAGCCCGTGAAGAGAATCGTCCCCCTCCCTCTCTCCACCATCCCTGGAAGCACCTGCATTAATTAATCATTTTTTATTAATTAATCCCGCTAGTTAATTAGCTTTCTATATTTAGAAACTCAACTGATTGGGAGTTGCTAAAAATAGAAACTAGCTAGTAATGAGACCTGTTGTGCGCAGTGGAAGGCGCCGACGGCCGCGACGGCGAGGGACTTCTCGAAATGCTCGAGGCGGATGTCGGCGAAGCTGGTGGGGCTCCATGACGGCGGGTGGTGGGCGTTGTAGACTAGAACCTCGACGAAGCCGAGAGAGAGAACCCCCTCGAACGCCTCCTTGATGCTCCGGGATTCGGAGCAGTCGATCCGGATCGCGAATACTTGGGCTTTCTCTTCTCGTGCGATCTCATCCGCAAATCTCGATAACCTACCTGTCCTAGATTCAGAGAAAATTAAAGAAAAAGAGAAAATAAATAATTTTAATGGGATAATTTTAATTAATTAATATATACTGGCCTAGGTCGCGAGCGAGGATGGCGACGGTGTAGCCTTCGTGCGCGAATTTGCGGGCGATGGAGCGGCCGAGCTTGGGGCCGACGCCGACAATGGCGGCGATGCCTTTGGGCGAGGCGGAGCTCGCCATGCTGCGCATCTTTAGGCAAAACTTTGAAGCAAGAAGGTATGTGTGTATATGTATATGGTGCGAGGAGTTAATTAATTAAGCAGATGTTGAAATCTGTTTGTTGATTTTGTGTGTTTTGGAAGAGGGAGTTGATGTTATTATTCATTTGGTTCAAGAAAAGACAAGGTCAGTATCAAAGTGCAGACGCTTTTGTAATTGCTATTTATTAAGGTTCGTTTATTTGAATTATTTAAGTTAAATAATTCAATCTATCTAAATCAAAAATATTAATTTGTATTGGGCCCTATGATATAAATGTCGAATCCTTATAATACAAAGTAAACACCTTATAAACAAACGTATATTGAATAGTTTACTCAACCTAATAGTGAAATGTAAGTTGAATTTAGAGAATACTTACTTATCACTCCAAAAGCAGCCTTCTTTTTACGTTGACCAAGTGAATCAAACACTCAACTAATTACACAATTAAATATGTCAGAATTATAAAATTTACGGAACTAAATATATCAACATTATCCAATTTACAGGATTAAATGCATCTTTTCAAAAGATAAAAAATCATTAATGCAACACACTTATCACCCAGACGGGTCAATGCTTTGGATTCAGCCCTTCTTCTCAATTACATCGACCTTGTCTCAGTTCATGTCTAATTGACACCTAGGGAGAACCCAGCCTTTCATCATTGAATTCATTATCATCTTTTGGTAGCAGCATCTGGAGCAAGAACTGGTAGTTTCCCATGGTCCAGGGTCCTTCGTTCCCTCTTAAGTAGATAGGCCGGTCTATTTCGCTCAACTAAAAAGCTTTGACGGAAGTCCCATATCTGAGTCGCCGGAGATGCAAGTCTCCCATTGGTTCGAAGAAAACCAGAAATGTGTGGGATCTTTCATCAATAGCTATTCATTGTAGTCTTTGGGATTGGACAATTGGATTTAAAAAAAAAAAATCAATTACATCATAATTTATTTTTTCAGACCACAAATATAATTTATTTTTTCTATGATGGTCTTATATATTTTTAATTTGTTGTGTAGATTGACTAGAGTGGAACTGATAATTGATTTGTTTTGTTTGTGTGGAGAAGAAGGAATTAAAAGAGGTGCATGTACATGAACATGAACATGAACATGATTTTGTTGTTTGTCCCGCAATATCGGTTTCTGGGTTATAGTGCTTCCTGGAGGAGGGGCAGCCTCATACACATACTGCTGTACTCCTCATCATTTTGATAATTTGACTTCAATTCCTGCCCTTTTATGTATTATTATCATTTTTTTATTTTCTTTTTCTTTTTGCAAAATACACAAATGTAAGCATGTGTTTTTCAAAATCATAAATACATCCCTATCTTTGAAGCAAATCTTACACAAAAAGACAGGTCAAAACATTTGCAGCCCTTAAAAATTATGATAAATATTCTGATTATAGGTAAAATCATAATTAATATTTTAAAAAATATATTAACATTGTCTTGTTGTATTCTGCACTCATGTACCTATTTTGTCCTAATTTACTACAATTGACACGGAGAATTGTGGTTTGGTGTAAAGTCAATTTCATAATTACATTCTGCTATCAACATCCCAACTTTAAAAGTTGTCCGAATCCTACCATTATACCCCAATATTTGAGAAATAAATAGAGACAACTGAACATTTAATTCTGGTTTTCAAGACTCCGTATGTGATTTCTAGGAAAAAACAGACACTTGGCTGGATCGGAGAAGAGTCAGCTCATAGCTCTTTTCTTGTTTAAAAATTAAATAAAAAGAAACGATTAGCATAGCCCTTCCCTTTAAACGTGATTGTAATTAATTTAAAATGTATGATTTGAACCATAACTACTACACAAGATGCATGGTGAGTCCGACAGAGTGGAGTGGAAATGTCAAGTGAATTAAGATCATTTCTCATAATCAAGTCATAATTCCACTGTAATAACTGCGTAATTCAATCCCATATAGTTAGTCCTCCATTCACATTCAGGCATGAGTATTCTTTTCTATTTTTTTTCTATTTTCAAGATTACCCCGTCGCCCAGATGACTTTACTAAATCTTAACCACTAATTTTAAAGATACTATTATACCAGTGCACAAGATTTTCATTCTTAGGGTTTCACAATTTTCTCACTTATTTCTGTATATTCGATATCATTTACGAGGAGGACTAAATCCAATTTTACGTCAAAATCATTATCATGGAATCTTCTACGTCAATTATAAACAGACATGATTTTCTCTATGGAAAACGATTTTCATAGGTAATTTATTCTAATTTTACTAATAAAAAATCAAATTCAAATTGGTTTGATCTAATATATGTAACTCTTTCTTTTACAAAACTTAAGTAGTTGCACGGCTGATGAACTTTGGAGACACTATAAAAAAAAATGAATTTTCGTTATACTATAAATGATCACAACTTAAAAATTGAATTAAATCAATTTTATTAACCACAATTGAATAAAATCATAGCAAAAATTTAATTTTTTTTTTATCACGATTAATCAATATTCACCATGGCTTTAAGTCATAGCCAAAATATTTGCCATGATTAATATTTGGCTACACTTGCAAAAATAATCGTTAATAACAGTTGCGAAGCCGTGGTTGATCTATATTTATCACGATTTTCTTCTTTTAATTATAGTAATTAAGTGTAGCAAAAAATTGTATTTTTTCAGAGTTGAAGAATGAAGAATATATATATATATAGATATAGTAAATGAGAAACAGAGAATGAGTGATGATTGGGATTTCAATACAAATGATTGGGGAGCATCTTTATTATTACAAGTTGTTGATTGTTGCCTTGTTTCTGAATTGGTCGTTGAGAGGGCCCAAAAATTTCCCTATTTTCCTGTGTGGGAGGCCCTAGTCACATGCAATTTCTGGTGCAAAAATAATATATATGTTTTTCTAGTTCAATTATCACTATGGAGTCTGGGGCTCAAAATTTAGATTGTGATTGTTTGGCATCTCTTGTCGTTTCAGTGGAATAATATTAATATGGAGAAAATAAAGAAAAAAAAACTTAAATGTGTTGAAAATTGAAGTAAAAAAATAATAACGATAACAAACTCTCTCTATTTTTTGCGAAATTATAAAAATCACTCTTGACAGTTAAAAAACACGCACACTATGTTTGGTTTCATTTTTGACTTGTTTTGGTGTGTTCTGTGGAAATAGAGAAAGAAAAACAAAGATAAATAAGTATGTGTTAGAGATGGTACAGTAAAACCTCTATAAATTAATAACCTTGGGACCATGAAATTTTATTAATTTAGAGAGATATTAATTTATCGATAAATTAATATTTTATTAATTAAAAGAAAGACTTTTTAAATTCAACAAATTTAGTACATATGTATTAAAAATAAATAAATTCATATATGTTTCATTGATTATATTCATGCATCAATCAATTCTTTGTAACTAATTGAATATATTTATGTATAATATCAATTCATTGTGTACAATTAACTATTATATTCATAGACGCATGTATCAATTCATTGAAATTACTTAAATATACATGTTTACATTAATTTGTTGCACTTTAATAACTATTATAGCCAATTAAATATATTCATACATGATGAATGAAACATATACTATATAAATCTCAATATGAAAATAAAATAATTCATAACAACCCACCATGTCTTCTCATCTAAAAGGCATCGTAAAATCATCCATGAATGATCAAATGCGTAAAGCATTACAGACTTCATATTTTAGCAAATTACCATAATATTTATAATTGTAATATTTATGAATTATTAATTTAGAGTTTTAATGGGACCTAGTATTTATAAAAAAAATTTCTGAAAAATTATTATCTTATTATCTTATCGAATTTGATGATTTTTTACAAAGGCTCAAATGGGGACCGGAAGATTTTATTATTTTAGAGAGTTTATTAATTTATAGAGGTTTTACTGTATGCATGTTTAAATTTATTTGTGGAGATAACGTAAAATAAGTATAATATGTTGATGTAGTTTAGTGGAAGACAAAAAGACTGTTCATTGTCAAATAATGTCTCTTTTATTTATATATATATACATATGTATGATTATGTATATCATTTTTTTTTTATTGTAGGGCCTGTAATTAGTGTAGACCTATTTGGATAAAAAACAAATGAAACACTATTTCAAAATATTTCAAAACACTAAAAAAACCCTTAAAACAAATTAGTCCAAACATTTACCATGCTTTGGCCCATCTTGGAAATGGGCCAAAACTGAAACCAATCACTATGGTAGTTTTTGTAATATTGTTGCCGTCTCGTGTGTGTAATTTTTTTGAAAAGCAATAATGATTTATGTAAATAAAATTAATATTTTTAGTAGATATATGTATAAATTTTTAATAGGCAAGGGTAATTTGTGTTTATAGATTATAAATAAGGAGTGTATATGCAATTATTTTCTATTTCTTTTTCTTTTTCTTTTTCTTCATAGAGATACATTTTTTCAGACAAGGAGCAGCCTCCATCTTTCAAGGTCTTATCAGCTACTGAAATTTGCTCGATTTGATTGTTCTCTGACATTTTCAGATGCAAAAAATGAGTTTTTGTGAGCAAGTAAACACTACTATGTTGCTGCGGTAACAAATGAAAAACCGATTTGTCACCAGAAAGGGAAAGTCAAAAGAAGCAAATTCTTGAAGCTGCTCTCAATCCCCAAGAAACTTGCTTTTTTTGTTGTGTTCATGTAAGGTCTGATGACCCATTCAGTTTGAGCTTCATCTTGATCCATTGTTCCCAGTTTGATCTGTAGTGTTAACAATTGGCAAAAAGTTGGTGAGATGTGGCATACTAGACAAGCCACTTGGAAAAAGACTATGGAACCCCCATTTCACCAACTCTATCACAGAATCAAGATCTAACATTTATGATACTAGTTTATTGCTTTTGAAAAATGAAGAACGTATGGCAAAATGAGAATACAAGTTACCGGTTTGGGTTTTGTGTTCCCTATGTGTGTGCTTTGTGTGGTGGGTGTAAGGGAACTAACTTTCTACTACAACAATATTGGTTTTGTGCATGAACCTCAATCATCTGGAGAAACCATGAGAGCCTACGTTGCTCCATGTGTGTTTATATGAAAGAATAAGCAACCAAAAAATCGTCAAAAAAATTAAGATTAACAAGCTGCAACGCTTTCTTAATCGAACCCGAACGATTGTGTAGCTACTTAGAAAGATAGCATTGAGAAGAAAAAAGGAGATGGAATAACATAGCTAATTCTCTATGGGAGAGCATCATCTATTGGCCATAGCATGATGTATTATCATAAAAAATTGACAAATCTTAGTTACCTGGTAGAGCCACAAATCAAATCGAGGGCCAATTTCTTTCAGTTCAATTGATTTGGGACTGTCGTGATTCAAGATAGAAATGCGCTTTTAAAAGACAGCCGTCCGATGAAAAGAGTGGATGAGAACCGTCAGATTAAGGGAGCCAAACGAATTGGGGATGATTTTAAATTAGGGGCTCAACGCAACATCGTTTTACCACAGCTAGGGCACAATTCTAGGGAGAAAAAGATTAGGGATTTTGGAGCAATTATTCGCTCCAGATTTGAACAAGCGGCAGACACGTGGACGGTGGGAGATGAGTGAGCCGTTGTGCAGCTGTTGTCGTTCCCATTTTGGAAGCCTCAGACTTGCAAAACAGAGGACCAATCAAGGCTAAGGAAGGACAACGCAGACTTGCCGTCTGCAGGAGTTTTAGTGCAATTTTCAGCTTTTATCCCTTACATTTTTGTCTGAATGTTGTGATCTTTTAATTGTAAAAGAGGAACTGAATTGTAAGGAGGGATTATGTTTATCATTTTAATGAAATTCTGAGTTCTTCTCATCTCTTTCTCTCTATTTCTTCCCACCTCCATTTATGCAAATCTCAAGCTTTTACTGTAAAATTTGTCAAACTGTTACATTTGGCCTAAGAGCCAAATCTTCCTTGGACCTTAAGAAGCTTAAAATATTACAAAATGGCTGATGGAACACGTCTAAAAGAACTACAAGAAGCCCAAAAGAAAGTGAATATCATGTTCTTAGATGAAAGAGCAAAGAGAGAGGCTAGTGTGGATGAACTCCATGGAAGAATGGATCAAATGTTGGAAGTGCAGGAGGGTCTCCAAGCCTCAGTGCCCAATATTGAGCATAATTGGCTAGTGTACAACAACAGCTACAAAGTATGGCTGATCAGATGCAACAATATAACAAAAATAAGTCGATACTAGGGAAGGATTAACAGCCACTGTGGATAAAGGATCCAACTTCAGGGCCACACCATACAACATTTTCAAACAAGAAGGAGGAAGCATGCCAGGCATGAGACCAGTGGAAACCAGAGTTTAAGAACATATAATGTCCTGAACAGATTAGAGTTTCCACACTTCGATGGGGAAAATGCAAGGGGATGGGTGAGAAGATGCTCAAGGTATTTCCAGTTAATACCAATACCTAAGGACCAAAGGGTATCTATGGCTTCCATTTACATGCAAGGCAAGGCAGAACTCTGGTACCAGGGATACGTGGAGAAGAAGGAATTCAGATCATGGGATGAATTTGTAGCCAATGTATTGGGAAGGTTTGAAGCTCTTAACAATGCTAAGGTGACAACTGAGTTCAATAAGTTGCATCATGAGACTACTGTAGATACCTACCTTGAGAGGTTTGAGGAATTGAAGGATCAGATGGTCATCTTTAACAAGAGTTTAGATGAGGATTTCTTCATGATGAAGTTTATCAGTGGCCTTAAGGATGAAGTGAAGTTGTTTGTGACAAACTGTGAGCCCACTTCACTGAACCATGCCATAACCTTGCTAGAAACCAAGAATAAACAGTCAATGGTATACTATTAAGAGCCCACCACCCTACCAAAAATTTACCACCCAAACCACCTTTTAAACTATCCAACAAAAATCCCCCACAAAGACCACCAGCACAACCCACCAGATTCTTAACAAATGCTGAAGTCAGAGCAAAAAGATAGAAGAATCTGTGTTATAGATGTGATGAACCTTATGTTCCTGGACATAGGTGTAGATACAGACAGGTTTACATGTTGCTGGAAGATGAGGGAGCTAGAGACAATGAAGAAGATGAGCAGGGAAAGCAGACCATTGAGACAGAACTGGAAAAAGAGGAAGATGTGTCTGTATCCCTACATGCCATGAAGAAAAACTTTCACTACAGAACATTGAGGCTTGAAGGGACAGTGGAGGATAAAGAGATCCTCATTCTTATTTACAGTGGCAGCACACACTGCTTCCTTGATGAGAAGGTAGCCAACCTCTTAGGGTGTAACCTAGAGAAAACACACCCCATGATGGTAAGGGTAACAGATGGAAGTAAACTTACCAGTCAGTTGACATGTCACAAGTTTAGTTGGGAAATTCAAGGGCACAAGTTTACACATCCAGTTAAACTAATCAAGCTGGGAGGCTATGATCTGGTCCTAGGCTATGATTGGCTAGGATTGTACAATCCAATTGAGCTTGACTTCCATCAGGGGAGGGTAACCCTTAGTCAAGGCTCCAGCAAGGTGATCCTCAAAGATCTCAATTGTAAGGCAGGATCAAGAACATTGGCTACTCATTCCCTATCACAGCTTATGAGAGAAGGAGCCCTGAGGTGCAAGGAGAACTGCTGCTGAGCCACAGCACTTCAACAGAAGTTACAGGAAGTATCAAGGTGCAAGAGGTATTGCAAAGATATGAGGACATATTCAAGGAACCTCACTCCTTGCCACCTGAAAGAGAAATTGAGCATCGTATTGAGCTACTTTCTGATGCCATACCAAGGAAGCAACACCCCTACAGGTATGCATATGGACAAAAAACTGAGATAGAGAAAATTGTCAAGGAAATGTTGGACATTGGTATTATCAGGCCTAGTCAGAGTTCATTTGTCTCTCCTTTATTGTTAGTTAAGAAGAAAGATGGAGGCTGGAGGATGTGTGTTGATTACAGATACCTTAACAAACTCACATTGAAGCACAATTTTCCCATTCCAGTTATTGATGAGTTGTTGGATGAATTGCATGGGGCAAAATACTTTTCAAAAATTGATCTAAGGTCTGGATATTTTCAAATCAGGATGAGGAAGGAAGATATACCCAAAACCAGTTTCATAACTCACAATGGGCATTATGAATTTCTTGTCATGCCTTTTGGGCTGTGTAATGCTCCATCCACTTTTCAGTCTCTTATGAACACTATTTTTGAGCCTTGAGGAAATTTGTACTGATTTTCTTTGATGATATACTAATCTATAGCAAGGATTGGGGTTTGCATTTGATACACCTCAGAAAGGTGATGGACCTTCTCAGAAAACATCAACTGTTTGCCAAGAGGAGTAAGTGTTCCTTTGCTCAAAAGGAAATAGAATATTTGGGGCATGTCATTTCACATCAGGTGTAGCTACAGACCCCTTGAAGATTGAATGCATGATCAATTGCCTGTACCAACAAATGTCAAAGCATTAAGAGGTTTTTTAGGCCTCACTGGATACTATAGGAGATTCATACAAGGCTATGGAGTCATAAGTAAGCCCCTTACATCCTTATTGAAAAAAGATGCCTTTGAATGGAATGTGGATGCTGAAAAGGCTTTTAACCACCTCAAGGAACTGATGGTTTCAGCCCCTGTGCTAGCCATGCCTGATTTCTCTCAACCCTTCATTGTTGAGACTGATGCAAGTGGCAAAGGGATATGAGCTGTACTGATGCAAGGAGGGAGACCTATATCATATCTCAGCAAGGCATTAGCTCCCAAGAACCTAGGACTGTCCACTTATGAAAAGGAGTTTCTGGCCCTTCTTCTAGCTGTTACAAGGTGGAGGCATTACTTTTTAGGTAATCACTTAATCATAAGGACTGACCAGAAGAGCCTTAAGCACATCCTTGATTAGAGAATTGATTCAGTGCTGCGGCAGAAATGGGTAACCAAGCTACTTGGCCTCAGTTATGAGGTTCATTACAAGAAGGGTAATGAGAACAGAGCTGCAAATGCCCTCTCCAGGAGGATTCATCAGGATGATGACCTTCAGACCCATGCTATATCCACACAAATTCCATTGTGGATCCAAGAGGTTCAGATGAGTTATGAGGGGAATACCCTCTTTCAGACCATTATACAATCCAAGATTATTGATATCACTTCATTCCCAAACTATAGCTATGAACTTGGAGTATTAAAGAAAGGGGGAAGGATATGTGTGGGAAGTCATGGAGGAATCAGAGAAAAAATTCTCAAGGCCTTGCATGATTCTGCATTGGGAGGACATTCAGGCATACATGGCACTTACCAGAGAATGAAACCCTTGTTTTACTGGCCTACAATGAAGATTGATGTACAAGGGTGGGTAAAAGGGTGTGAAGTTTGTCAGAGGGCTAAGCATGAGAGCAATCCATACCCAAATTTGCTGCAACCCCTGCCAGTACCTAACCAAGCATGGTCAGTGTTTCCATGGACTTCATTGAGGCTTACTAAACTCTGAGGGTGAGGATTCTATCTTGGTGGTGGTGGATAGATTGACCAAATACTCTCATTTCCTAACACTAAAGCATCCTTATACAGCTACTTCTATTGCTATGGTTTTTTTTTTTACAATATTTATAAGCTTCATGGATTGCCTATCAGCATCATTTCAGATAGGGACAAGGTCTTTACCAGCAGGTTTTGGAAAGAATTGTTCACCCTTTCAGGTGTCTCATTGGATATGTCATCTTCATATCAGCCTCAAACCGATGGAGAGACAGAGAGGATAAATCAGTACCTTGATAATTACTTAAGATGCATGTGTCAGCAAAAGCCCAAGAAATGGGCTCAGTGGCTCACTCTAGCTAAGGTTTGGTTCAACACCAACTACCACACTGGATTAAAGACAACCCCCTTCTAGGCCCTCTATAGATATCCACCTCAACAGCTTCCTATAGGGCTTTATTTACAGAGCCATCACAATGATGTTGCTGAACTTGTGCAAGAGAGGACTAAGGTATTGCAGTTGCTGAAGGAAAATCTTCAGCAAGCCCAGCAGAGGATGAAGTTGTATGCAAACAGAAAGGGAGTTTCAGGTGGGGGATGAGGTGTTCCTTAAACTCCAACCATATAAGCAAACCTCAGTGGCTTTAAGGAAACAATTGAAGCTATCAGCCAAGTATTTCGGCCCTTACAGGGTGATTGAGAAGATTGGGAAAGTAGCTTATAAGCTTGAGTTGCCAGCAAGGTCCAAAATCCACCCAGTTTTTCATGTTTCATTATTGAAGAAAAAGATTGGCTCCAAATATTTTCCTTCAGTTAACTTGCCAGAATTAGAAGATGAGGTGTTCAAGGTCTATCCTATTGCAATCTTGGGTAGAAGATTAGTGCCTAGAAACAACGTGGGGGTTCCTCAAGTGTTGATCCAATGGGCGCACTCCACTCCCGCGCAGGACACCTGGGAAGACTATCATGTTGTTGCTGCTAAGTTTCCCAACTTTGATCCTTGGGGACAAGGATCTGAAAAAGGAGAAAGGAATGTCGTGATTCAAGACAGAAATGCGCTTTTAAAAGGCAGTCGTCCGATGAAAAGAGTGGATGAGAACCGTCAGATCAAGGGCGCCAAAGGAATTGGGGATGATGTTAAATTAGGGGCTCAAGGCGACGTCGTTTTACCAAAGTTAGGGCACAATTCTAGGGAGAAAAAGATTAGGGATTTTGGAGCAATTGTTCGCTCCAGATCTAGATGAGTGAGCCGTTGTGCAGCTGTTGTCGTTCCCATTTTGGAAGCATCAGACTTGCAAAACAGAGGACCAATCGAGGCTAAGGAAGGGCAACGCAGACTTGCAGTCTGCAGGAGTTTAATGCAATTTTCATCTTTTATCCCTTACATTTTTGTCTAAATGTTGTGATCTTTTGATTGTAAAAGAGGAACTGAATTGTAAGGAGGGATTATGTTTTATTATTTTAATAAAATTCTGAGTTCTTCTCATCTCTTTCTCTCTATTTCTTCCCACCTCCATTTCTGCAAATCTCAAGCTTTTATTGTGAAATTTGTCAAACTGTTACAAGGACCTCCGCATTTCTCATAGATATGATGCCTGCATGACTAACTAAATCAATAATAATGTAGGACAATTATAGTCATCATCTCCATAACAAGAAATGTGAGTTGATTCAGCTGCCAGTTTCCACGTCTACTGCTATTTTGTTTGATGAAAATTTCACATCTTAGTCTGCAGGCATAAAAAAGCTCTGATGAAGCTTTGATGATCTACGTTTACTGTTGCAGGTTTCAAAGGGAATGTTAATGATAAAAATATGCATAAATAGAAGCAAAAGATAGCCACCTGAATGAAATATAATACGACTGTTAAGCAAAAGTGGCTATGCACTTTGTATCTGGCTTGGGCACTCGAAAGAGATACTTAAAAATGTTTGCACTTCTTTGACCAAGCTGACAACAATCAACAAACCCACATTACTACAACCATACCTAGAACAAAATAAACAGAAACAAACTAAAGCAATGAATCTCAAACTGTGGAAAAGGGAAGTAAAGATAAAAGGAAGTTCCTCTATAATTCACAAATAACATCTGCAACAGATCACTGCATAGCACGAATTACCAGGTCTTTTCTCCTTTAATTATAATTTCCAAAGGCATCGATGGTGTGGGGGGGGAGGGGAGGGAGGGTGTAGAGAAGAATAACCCATGCAAGAATATATATACACAGAAGAACAGTATAATAAACAAGAACAAACTCTCCATTCCAACCAGGAGATAAAACTTAAAAGTAAATAAAGTAGTATTTGTAGCAGTTGTGAGGCTCAAATCTTCAAGCAGTTATTATTGAATACTTCAAATGAAGTATACACAGCTAATAAAGAAGTATTTAGATCATGATCACTTTAACACTGAAACATTGCATTACAATGTCCACGTGAAAAAGTCAAACGCCAATAGATGAATAAGTTTCTCAACGATATAACTGATGATTTCATTCTATTCCATTTTTGCCATTGTATAATTGCAATAAATCATCCATGACAGCAAACCTATAGCATTAAGTGATACATATTACTCTAATGGAGAACATGACATGCCCTTTTAGGTTCCAGTTGCTCATGTGATCATATGACAAGTATGAATGAGGTGTAACCTTAGAGGAAATGTTGTCAAGGATCAAATGTGGGTGCCTCAGGCATAGCTCCAATAACCTTTTTGTCCTTGATGTCATGTCTTGTTACCTACATCAGAATGAGATGTGAGAGTGTGGGGAAAAAACAATGTGAGGGGTTTGCCTATGACAAAAGTAAATTCACTCATCACATTGAGCAATCCAAATAAGCTGTTGGGCGAAAAGTTAGATGGCTTATGATTATACCATCTGGTACACCATGATGTTCATGAACTAAGATAACATCTGTAAAATCATGCGCTCGGCATGTTTCAATTATTTCAGATATAACCTGTGGTTAAAAAAATTATTATCAAATGGCATCGAACTTATCGCTAACTGATAAAAAAGGATCTTTTGTTCATCAAAAGCATTCGGTATACAATAATTCTGCTGAATTTGGCTGAGATACATAATGTTGGAGTTAAAACAAATAACTTTCAATACACAGCTGTTCCAGCAACGGAAGAAACCCTATACCAGGATCAAATATGAGAACACAGAAACAACATGAAAGCTGGGAGAAATATCTGCAGCTTGCAACATTTAAATTGAAAATGGTGTGTTTTTTAGATCCAGAGTTCTCTAGACATCTACTAGAAGTAGAGGTATTGATTTCTTTTGATCTATGGTCAGTTAGGTCTGTCATCATTTACCAGACACATCAATTTGTTGTGATTTATCCACCCTGCCATGTGACTCTGAGCTTTTTTCTCATTTATCCCATATAATATTTGAAGAACTGAATATGGAGCAAGTAAATAAGACAGTACAACAACATGTACAGTTTTTATTTCACATATGGAAGGGATTGGAGTACCCCACCTAGCAGGGCAACCATGTGAATAAAAGCATTCATTGTGCATTCGGAAAAACAAACTTCAGTTCCTAGATGAACAAATAAAATATTATTGAATGTGTTGATACAGTCAAATATAAGGGGGAATCAAGAAATTAACGAGTCTTAGTTCAAATAAATAAAGCTATAGCTTTGGAGATATCTGAGATCTAACAACCTTAACAAACTAAGTAAGGGGAGCACTTGGATTCCGAGATGTCATAATCAAAATCTTAGGATCTCTATCAGCTGCATTTGCATATTCGTCGTCAATGGTTGAACGAGGAACTACATTCGACCAAAGATAATTCATACGTCAACAGAAATCGAGTTGGAATCGTTCCCATGGAACTAAAAACAAGAAGATCATAATAGCTAAATGATAATTATATGAAGTTGGGGGACTAAAATTACCTTTAATCCTTATATGCATTATGTAGGTCACAAGAAACAATGTCCTTTTCACTTCCTTCCATTAGTGACATGACAAGCTTAAGCAAGTTAATGAGATCAAAGCTTTAGAGCAACTATTGTGTAACAAGATTAAATGGAATCTCTTCTCCATAGTTTGCATCAAAATGGATTAAACAATCATGTTACCTTTCATGAGGTTTTGCCCATTATTCACAACAAGAATCCTCCAGAGTAAGCAAAAGAGGCATTGGCTCAACATTCAAGCCATCAAGTCCACAGTTGTAATAAGGCAAAAAAAACTTTTAACTGTTACTTGTTTCCTAGTAATCAATTAAACGAAGTCCATCCTATCTTATTATCAAATTTGTTATCTCAACCATCTAGCAACCAAAATCTTGAGTTTGATAATGTTTTTCATCCACATTCTTATATTATGAAAAACAAACATAAAATATGTATATACTCAATAAAAAACCGCATATCACATATTGTGGGCACATCCAAGTGTTGTACCACTAGCAATGCATAGCAGCAGTGTGTTCATCTTCTAGGTCAATTTCTTGATGAAGTGCCGCTTCTTCATTTCTGTGCTCTCTAGGAATTGGCTTTCCCTCTTTCCAGAATACAAGTATAAATTACTCGGAAGCTAGTAAAATGAAAATTACGTTACATCCTCTTATCCTTTTGAGTTTGCAACAAGAATAATAACCTTCTAAAGCTTCCCGAATTTTGCGCTTCTTTTCATAGAGCAGACGCTCTTTCCCCTCCAAGTTTTTTTGTTAGAAATATTTGGCCCAAACCAAAGGCTGGGCCTTTTATTTAGACGGCCAAATCACACTTGGCCCACTAGGTCACATGATCCACTTACCCGACCCACTACAGGTTTGATCCGTCTGCTTCACTACTTAAATCTACTTCTACCCAAACCTTAAATCATTTCCCCACTTTTGTCCCGACTGCTCTTCTTCTTCTTCTTCAGTAAACTGACCCTTTGGGTTCTTCACTGACTCCTTGTCTTTTGCTATTGCTCCTTCTCCAAAAATGGCCGTTTATGTGCCTTCAATGGACAGCCTCTTTAAATGGCTGGTCCATTGTGGCTCTTGGGCAATAAGTTGACTTCTCTCTCTCTCTTTCTCTCTCTCTCTCTCTCTCTCTACCACCATTCTTTGAAACTCTGTAAACAGCCTTAGTGGCAGAACCTTTGTGGTTCGATTAAAAGCCTTTGTGGCATATTTTTTGAACTCTGTGACAAATATGGAATTAAAAGACATAAAACCACTCCCTACACCTGTCAACAAAATGGTGTAGCAGAAAGAATGAATAGAACTCTACTTAATAAAGTAAGGTGTCTTTTAATTAGTTCTAGCTTACCAAAAATTTTCTGGGGAGAAGCACTTTTAACTACTGCTTATCTAATTAATAGATCACCCTCAGTGTCTCTGTTTGGTAATATTCCTAAAAAGCTATGGTCTAATTCTGATGTTGATTTCTCTTCTCTTCGCATTTTTGGATGTTCTGTTTTTTGTCTTATCAATGGTGATAAGCTTGATCCTAGGTCTAAAAAATGTGTATTTATTGGTTATCCATAGGTGTAAAAGGTTATAGATTGTGGTTAAGAAACCAACCTGGTTTTAAAGTAGTAGTTAGTAGAGATGTAATTTTCAATGAATCTGAAATGCTTTGTCTAAATACTACTTCTAACCCAACAAGGGGTAGAAGTAGAAAATAGAGAAGAGAATCAAGTAGATAATAATGAGGAAATAGAAAATAAAAATTCTGAAAATACTTATCAACTAGTAAGAGATAGGGAACCTAGGGAACGTAGAATCCCTTCTAGACTTAGAGACTACCACTTAGCTTTAAATACTGAAAATTCTGAACTGAATTTTTATAAAGAAGGAAAGTTCAAATTCAAAAGAATGGTTGTCTGATATGCATGATGAACTCAAAGCCTTAAAAGAAAATAAAACTTGGGTATTAGTCCCTAAACCTAAAAATGCCTCTGTTATTGACTGCAAATGGGTTTTTAAAGTAAAAGAAGAAAATAATAATAAGAGGTTTAAAGCAAGACTTGTAGCTAAAGGTTTTACACAGAAAGAAGGAATTGATTATACTGAAATTTTTTCTCCTATAGTTAAATTTACTACTGTAAGAATTCTGCTTGCTTTAGTTGCTCAGTTTAACTGGGAACTTAAACAGATGGATGTAAAAACTGCATTTCTACATGGAAACCTTGATGAGCAAATTTACATCTCTCAACCTTATGGATTTATTGATAAGAAAAATCCAAATCTTGTTTGTTTGCTTAAAAAATATTTATATGGTCTTAAGCAATCCTCTAGACAATGGAACAAAAAGTTTGATCAATTCATGCATTCTTTAAATTTCAAAAACAGTGCATATGATCCCTGTCTATATTTCAAGTATGAAAACAATGTGCCTCTATTTCTTGTCTTATATGTGGATGATATGTTAATTACTAGTCCTAGCCTTAGCATGATTGAAAGTTTACAGAAAAATCTATGGAAAACTTTTAAAATGAAAGACCTTGGAAATGCTAAAAAGATACTTGGAATGAATATTAAAAGAAATAGAACAAAATCAACCATTTTCTTAAATCAAACATCTTACATTCAAAGTATTCTTGAAAAATTTTCAATGGAAAATTCAAAACCTTTTTCTGTGCCCCTTGCTGCTCATTTTCAGTTGTGTAAAGATCAGTGTCCTAAAACTGATACTGAAAAAGATAAAATGAAAAATGTGCCTTATTCTAATGCTATTGGATCTGTTATGTATTTGATGGTTAGTACTAGACCTGATATAACATATTATGTAAGTTGTTTGAGTAGGTACATGTCAAATCCTGGTTCTTCCCATTAGGAAGCTTTGAAATGGCTTTTAAGATATTTAAATGGAACTAAGAAACTTGGCATAACTTTTTCAAAAAGCCGTAACGGTGCAAAACTTGTTGGTTATGTGGATTCTAACTATGCCAATGATAGGGACAGTAGAAAATCTACCACCTCTTATGTTTTTACATTATGTGATGCATGTATAAGTTGGAAGTCTCAACTTCAAAGCATTGTAGCACTTTCAACAACTGAAGCAGAATATATTGCCACCATTGAGACAATAAAAGAAGCCATTTGGTTAAAAGGGTTAATATCTGAAATTGGTTTTTTAAAGGAAAAACTTGTGGTTTTCTTTGATAGTCAGTCTAGCATACAACTGTGTAAAAATCCAGTTTTTCATTATAGAACTAAGCATATAGATGTAAGGTATCATTTTATTTGTGATGTGATAAATAAAGGTTTAATTAATCTGGAATAAATAAAATCTGCAGATAATCCTGCAGATATGGGCACAAAATGTTTATCTATTGAAAAGTTTAAAACCTGTCTTGACATTCTTAAATTATGAACTGTTATTCTGTAACCGGTTTTCTGTTTTGCAGGTACCATGTCCAAGGCAATGATGATTGCCAAAAACCCACCATCTTGGTTTGGACCAAGGTGGAAATTGTTAGAAATATTTGGCCCAAACCAAAGGCTGGGCCTTTTATCTGGACAGCCAATCACACTTGGCCCACTGGGCCACCTGATCCACTTACCCGACCCACTACAGGTTTGACCCGTCTGCTTCACTACTTAAATCTACTTCTACCCAAACCCTAAATCATTTCCCCCCTTTTGTCACGATTGCTCTTCTTCTTCTTCTTCAGTAAACTGACCCTTTGGGTTCTTCACTGACTCCTTGTCTTATGCTCTTGCTCCTTCTCCAAAAATGGTCGTTTATGTGCCTTCAATGGACAGCCTCTTTAAATGGCTTGTCCATTGTGGCTCTTGGGCAATAAGCTGACTTCTCTCTCTCTCTACCATCGTTCTCTGAAACTTTGTAAACAACCTTAGTGGCAGAACCTTTGTGGTTCGATTAAAAGCCTTTGTGACATATTTCTTAGTGGATCTGTGACAGAACCTTTGTGGTTCAAAGAGCCTTTGTGGCTTGTGTGATTTGTGCAACCGGTAAAGGTTCCTGACCTTTGGCCTTCAGTAGGCCTTGGGTTTTTGGCTCCTGAGCCTTCACAGTTTATTTATGAATCCTGTTTCTATCATATTACTGTTTTCAGGATTATTTCTTGTATCTATTTTTCTGTTCCTTAGATTCTTGTAATATGTTATAGGAAGGCCTGTAATTTAAATTAAGTTTCTGTAATATTTTATTTTGTAATCTGCCGGAGAACGATCCACTCCTTACATTTTCGGATAAAGATACTCTCTCCTCAGCCTGATGTTCCTCCATTTTGTTAATAACCAACAAAACAGAGCAAAACCTTCACCTAGAAATAGAAAAAATAATACAATCATGACCTACAATTAGGTTTTAGACAACCTGAGCTCAAAACAAGAAAAGGAATCAGAAGGGTTCGATAGAATTTCATTTAATGAAGTATTTAACGAGGTCCAGTAGGCTACACATATATCTCCAATCCATCTCTCTGCTTGACAGCTAAACTTTTAGATGAGGCACGATGGTTTAACAGTGTGTGAGCTCTCTCTCTTCTACTTCATCTTGTTTTCACATTTAAGCAGATATAATCAGAACTATATGAACTAAAAACCTCTGAAACAAGCGAAACAGTACTATCTGTTCCATCACTATACATGTGCCTTCCGAGAACAGAAAAATCAAGAACAAAAAAAACTGCCACGCGCAATTTTTTCCAGAAAATTGCAAGCATCAATTACTGCAAACAAGACTAGAATAGAATTCCACGTGCATGATCTCAAAACTGCAGAATAAGCAACAATAAAATTTCCAACTTATCTTCGACATACCTATTGAGAAGAATGAGTAAGGAAGAGAGGAGGAGCGGCGGAAGGTCGGGAGCGGCGGCGAGAAAATGCTGGCCGAAGGAAGGCGGAGGAGACCGAGTTGAGGATTCAGGATGGCATTATGAGCTTAGATCTTCAGGCTAAAAAAATTCAGGAAGTAAGAACAATGGAATTTCTGGCCCCAATCATATACTCGTGGGAATTTTAATTTAAACTAGTTGAGTTAATAAAATATTATTTAATAAAAACTTTTTGTATAGAAAATTTATAATAATTAAATATTATTTAATAAAAAATTTGTCATGGAAAAATAATAGTATGAAAATGATTATAATAAAAAATAAATAATTTTAAAAGAGAATTTGAAGTAGGAGAAAGAGAAAAAGAAAGATTGAATATATATAAACGTGGAAGTTAGTGAGTGGGGAAAAAAAGACAAAAAGTAATCTATATTAATATAAAAAGAAAAGCCTCTCTATACTCTTAAACGGCGGTTAATGACACCGCTGCCCCAATTATTTGTAAAGTAAAAAATGCACTTCGTGATAAATTAATTAATTTACAACTTTTTAAAATTTGCATTAATTGATAAATTATTTTTTTATAAGCTAAAATTATATTTTTAGTCCCATAAAATATGAGTCCAATACTTTTAATCCTTTACTTAAATTTATCCCGAATTTGAAAAAACTTGATACAGTTAACCCTTTGCTTGATGGAATTTTTAAGATGGTCCTAAAACTATAAAAACTCGACACATTTAGTCTTACGTCTAAATTTTTGGTAAAAAAGTAAACAAGAAGGACACATGTGATGAGTGTGGCCATTAGTTGTGTAAAAAGCCAAGCTAACAGGCATGTGGAATGCACGTATTCTTTCTGTCTACTTTTTTTTTTTTTATGAAAACTTCAACATGAGGCTAAATATATCGAATTTTCTCAATTTTAAAATTATTTTAAAAATCCCATTAAATAGGAACTAAATATGTAAAGTTTTTTTTTTTTTTTTTTTGATATCATTTTAAAAATTTTGTAAAATAGAAAATTAAAACTATTAAACCCTATACTATGCTATTAAAAATTATATTTTGCCTTCTAATAAATTTGAGTTTGGATGGAAACCATTAATGAGTTGATGAATTGCTTCCGCTTTTCTTATTAGTTCTATTTAATTTTTCATTTTAGAACTTTAGCCCAATGAAAGCGCAAAACCCAATCCATTTGACACCACATATTTTACTGATTTTCAGGGTTAATTTTGCCCTTGCCATAATTTTTTCTTTTTTTAAAAAAAAAAATCAAACAAAATGAATGAAAATTTGATAATTTTCCACTTGATCTGTAAAAAAAAAAAAACAATAAGTCAAATTATAATTCAAAGTCCACAAAGAGTATTTCGATTAATTCACCACAAAAAGATGAATAGAAATCTAAGAATAACGAATTTGGTTAAATATCATAAAACTGTTAAAATTCAAACAGTATTAGTCATTTTTCATACAACGAAAGAGTCTTTATAATTATGGAAAATCTTAGGGAGTTGGTGGAAATTTACCCTTAGAACTATTTCCCACCTGTTCTTTTAAAGAAATTGGAAAGTTACAGTTACACATACAAGTTTTTTGAAAATTATAGTTAGGGCTGATTCTTTAGCAAAATTATGTTGTATGCAATTAAATTAGGTAAGTGAAGAGAAATTAAGCTGATATGGATGCAATAGCACAGCACCCGAACTCATTTCTGGAAGCATCATTTCATTTTGAGGCCTTTACTTGGCTGGATTATTACCATTTCTCTCTGTGTATGCTGATTCATCAGGCAACAGAGAAATAACAGACGAGAATCTTTTGTAGAACTTAGTCATTTATTACTCCGGAATCGGATCTTACAGGTTTTGGCAGAGGGCTTTTCATGAGGGTTTGTGGATCCCTAACAAAAAAGCTCTCGGAGTCGTTTTTAAAGACACAGGGCGACGTGCTAGAAGTCTGCTTTGATTGGTGGGCTATAGGAAGTGCAAAGAGATGATCCCCCCAGATATCATAAGTAAATTTTTCCTCGGTACTTATTTTTTCACCAAGTTCATCAGCTTTTCGACGATGAAGCTTGGTCCCAGGAGCACGTGCATGAGGAGAAATTGTTGATGTTGAAGCCAAGAATGGAGAACGGCATGTCGAAGGTGGGATAGCCGTACCGGCACTAGGAAAGGTTGCAGAAGGCAACAAAACAGCTCTACCAGCCAATTTCCTTGTCGCAATTGCACTGGACTTTTCTTGATCAGAGAAGCGCCAGTTGTTCACAAACCTTGAAGAGATCTTATTATCCAAGAGATTTACCTTGGAGGATGATCTGGAGCATTCTTGTTTATCGTCCCGAGAAAATGGGATTGTAGCTTCAGCGGAATGGTCTGTATCAGGAGAAACTTGTGGTTTTGGTGTTATGGATGCTGCAGGTGACAAAGGTGATGATGGTGTAGAATTGCCGCTTTGACTGCTCGAAACTTCAAAGAGTCCAGGTATTGCCATGCCAGAACTCTTCTTCTTTCTCCGCCTTCTACCTTTCTCTTTACCAATTCTAACTCTCAGGCTTCTCGAATCTGATGCATCTTGTGCATCAGATTTCTCTAATGGTGAAGTGTTTGACAGCAGGGGATTTACCAATCTGGTTTCCGGTAGCTTCTGATGTCCTGAAGGATTTGTGCGTCCCTGGTCAGGGGCATGATCATCAGGACGTCTGCCGACAGATGCCAATAGCGATGCTTTCTCCCCCACAATTGATCCTCCAAAGCCATCCATGTTGGGAGCGATAGCACCACTGTTTTTCTTGTGATGCATAATCCAAGAGTTTGATGCACCACTCAAAATATAGGAGTTTTTCCTACTTCGGAAGCTGGGAAGTATGGAGGCTGTTACAGGAGGAAGCAAAAGAAAAGCCAGAAAAAACAACAAAGAAGCAGCAAAAAGGATCGAAACCAAAGCCTTCTTGACCCGCATCCAGAACACTGATCTTCTACAGAAGTTAAGCAAGTATATAGGTAAACTTGCTTTCATAGGTATCACAAGAATGCCAGTTGCCAAAGTCAGCTCAAGGTCCCTTTGTATTGTGGCTGAGGAGAAATCACTCTGGTATAATATCTGAAACATTATAGATTCTCCAGGCAGGAGAGAGAAACCTTTGCAATCATGTACTAAGAACCCATCTAAACCACATTCTGACCCTGAAACTTCAATTCGTATGACCTCAAGAGGAAAATCTCCCATGTTTTTGGCATAGACCTGTTTTATCAAGGGATGACAGCAGGAGGGAATCTTGCCTTCCATGGAGTGAAAGGTTTCTGGGTACGAAAAATTTAGCAGAGATGGCAATTTCAATTTAAATTCTAAACTCTGCACAAGATCAGAACCTTCAAGCAACACCAAGGAAAGTGAGCCTCCAAATCCTCGTAGAGACAACCACTCTAAACCCGAGAGATTACTCCTAATCAGGACCGAACTTCTCCATTCACAGCGATTGGAAGGCTGAAAGAGGATTGGACCAAAAGATGCACTACCATAAGGATGAATAAGAGCTTCCGTCAGTGCATCTTTTGCTATGGAGAAACCGTACCTTGTTGGAGCAATTGATTTATTGCCCATCAAAATACGAGATGAAGAGGGTTGTAAATGCATCTGAGGTGTCCGACACTTATCGATGACTTCCCCGGAATTCAGAATAAGCTGCACCAAAATTGGTTCTTCACTGGGGTTTCTGACAGCTACCCACTCGGAACTATGATTTCCAACCTGAACCATGGGAAATACTACTTCATTGTCATCAAGAACAGACATGAAACTTGCTGTTCCTTGAGATTTCCAATTTCTGAGTACAAATTCATCCGCTTCTCTTGTATCTACAGCCTTCAGACAACGATTAATAGAGTTATCATATTGACTTAGGAAGAAAAATAAAAAATTTTGAAATTAAGTTGAATGATCGATTCAAGGTGCAAAATGGATTGTGTCAAAGTACAAGTTGAGGAGACTAAATACATGAAAATAGAATAGAAACATGAAACCAAGAAACTAAACCAAAATAGTGATTAGTAAATCATCAATCATCCTTCTTAATGATTTTTATTGATCAATTCAAGGTGCAAATACAAGGCAAATCTGTATTTTGGTATTCCTACCAACAATGGTTGAGTTCTATCTCTATATCTTATTTTCATTACTAAAACAGCTGGGTTGGTCATAATATCAGTGAAACAACTTCTACTTGTTACTCGAGTTCTTCCAAGTTTCAGTATTCAAAAAATGAATATCAAGAAGCAGATCATATGCAACTACCAAATATGCTGTCCAAGAGAAAGAGAATAGAACTTACTCCCACACAGAAAAGACAAAAGAGCTACTCTGGTTGTTGAACAAGATGCAAAAACTGATGCACTAAACAAAGCAATATAGTTCGGCACAAAAGGAACATAAAGCAGAATACCCGTACCTTGACATCATAAGGTGGCTGCATGCTGCTACTGAAAGATCTTTCTCTGTCGTTCACATAATCTAGATTATCGGTCCACTGGGCATGTCCAACTGTGGAGTCTAGTTGTCGTGGGCAGACACTGATTACATCTATGCAAGGGATTTTTATCTCGGAACGTCTTGTGTCATTTATCTGTATGAGTAATTTACAGTTCCTATTTACTTCAAGCGTTTCCAAATGAGCATAATTAAGAATAGCTACTTGTGTAACAGACCTGGGAAAAAGTACGAGTCCTTCTATGGACTTGACTTGAAAATTTTGGGTACTTTCCCCTATTTTGCTGACCTTGACAACACTAAACACACACGGGCAATTATTTCTTACTGAGACAGCAACAACAACAGATCCACTGGTATCACACGGAACTAGTGCTTCCAGAGATACCGAAACATGGTCAGTATCTGAATCTGGATTTGGATACAACTCCACTTCAAGAGGAACCATAACATTCTCGGTCTTGTTCTCTGAAGATCTCATCAATTGCAGACAGAAAGCACCAACAATTGTTCCTGAAAAACTATCTGAAATATCCAATTCCAAAATGGTCTCTGTATTTTGGGGGCCAAGCTCCCAATTTTTATGTGGTCTTATGGAAATTTTTGGTAGACCACCTTCAGAACTTTCAACATCCAACCACTCTTTAGCCCGCAAGATATTGTACTCACTGGAATCTCCCATTCTGTGAATGCCGCAAATAGCTTTCACTGAGCGAGAAGTATTTTCCGAGGAAATGGATATCCAAGCAGTTACCTCCTCCACGTAGAGGGCTTCATCGAAAGGATTAAATAAAGATAAGTTCTTTCTCCACCTTCCACTAGAAGAAACATCAAGATCACTTATAGGCTTTATTAAATATGGCGACTCAACACCAAAGCCTTTGGCGTGAATCAGGAACCCGCCAACACTAGTCTGTAAAACTAGTTGAGCAAAGGACAGGCCTAAATTTGTAGGAAGAAAAACAAAACATATTGATGCAACCTCCCCAGGAGCCAACAAGATTTCACTAAAATTGCATGGATAAAACTGTGAGTTGCTACTGTAAGGGGCATAGATACTCAAAACACCATCGGTATCTACATTCTTTACTGTTAAAAAGGCTAGGGATGGATAATACATATTCTTCTGTGCCCAATCCAGCAGAGAAGGTTTTATTTCCACCATGGGTGTAGTCAAGCCATCCAAAAAGCCTGATTTGACTGTCTCTGCATTCTCCTCTGATTTTGAACTGTGAGATGAATGGTCAAATAATGTGCTTATGCAAGACGAAACATCAGTTTGTCGGCCACTCTTGGTGCTACCATCAGTAGATGAAAATTCATGAGAATCATCTGGCTGGTACAAAGAACATGAAAGAACCCTCCCACCTAACAACCTGAAGATACCATGCTCTGGCGACCAGTTCCAGTTACTTTTAGCTTGTGTCAAACCAGATGAAAAACCTTCAGATTGCACCCTAGAAGCATCCGATGCCTCTGATTCAGCTCCATCTTCATTAAGCAAAAACCCAGTCACTGTGGATGGGAAGCAGAATGCATTGGAATGAGGACATATGCTTTCAACACCGTATTGCTGAACAGAATGTCTCGAAACCAATTCTGAACTAACATGGCCATCAAAGACATCTAGAGAGTTTGTATCCGAACTTCCCCTATATGGCTTGCATCCGTCGAATTCCAGCCGACTTTGCACTTCATTTACGGGAGATCGCTTGCATGTGACAAGAATGAAAATAGAACACAACACCACCAACAAAAAGCAAAAATCCTTGGCAGCGCAAAAAAGCCTCCTAAACAATACAAATAATTCAGTCTATATCAAGAAGCCAATTAATTCAAAAATAACGTAAGAATGAGAGTTGCAATCAAGACATCCAAATTGTTCAAAACCCATTATTAATCATATCGAATAAATAAAAGAAATCATAATAAAGATTTTTTAGAAATCAATCCACAAGAAGATAACATCAAAAAATGAATTTCCCACAGCTGCCCCGATTCGTGAACTAAAGTTTTACTACACTTTAACGCTTAACAAACGCCAACAACACATAGTTATCTTTGCGTTAAATACACAAGCAAGCCCACTAACAACAAACGGGGAGTTCTTTCAAGGAAATAAAATAATGGAAGAGAAGCCTCAAGATTTTCCTATATCCGAAGAAACACAAATTTTCATCATTATTAAAACTAGCTTTGACTGAAATAACAAGCATCGCCAAAAAGCATAAGCAAAAGCTCCGATAAAAAACTCCTCACACAAAAACAGAACTCAACGGACGCCATATTATTACAAGAATATCACAACAAACCCCTGAAACGTCCCAAGATTAGAATTTTACCCAACCTGAAACTTTTCCCTGGTTAACCTCGTACAAACAACAAAACCCAGAGAGAAAATTCGTTCTTTTATATTAATCGACCAAGCATTACTGACAAGAAAGAAAAACAACTAAAGTACAGAACACGCAGAAAAGGAGACAGAAATCCGCAGGCACTTTCCAAGGAAGAAAATGGGAAAAAAAAAACGTTCAGGAAAAAATCAGAGCGGATGACGGAGTACCGAAGGCAGAACATGGGAACGAGGTGATGTCTGCGAGCTTTGATCAGTAGGGTTTGAGAGACCATTTCTCGCCAGCACAAACTACATCACTATATATATGTAAAAGAAACTCTTTTACTATGGGAGTTCTTGAAATTTTTAGCTAGGGCTTTTGTCTTCCAACCCAAAAAAGATGCACGCAGATATGATACACACACACCCCTCGATAACGAACGAGAAGGAAAAGAGAAGAAAATGACCATCCATGGGAACTTACAATTTTGACCTCTCAAGGACATCATGTGTTTGTCTATGGTGAGTTAATCGTGGTTAAGTCCAAGTGTACAACTTTAGAAATAGCTAGGACGGGAAATTTGAGACATAGAGTGTTGAAAAGAAGCACGAAAACTTAGAGGCTATTTGATTATGTTTATTTAAAGGGTAAATTACAAATATTTTCTTCAAATTTATAATTTTTTATTATTTAAAATTAATAATTATTTAATAAATATCTGTATAGACTACAATGAACTATCATAAAGAGATATTTGTTATACGATTATTAATTTTAAAAAAATATTTGTAATTTTTTAAATAATAAGAACGTATTTATAATTATAACAATTCTCAAAGGAGCATGTTATAATTTACCCTTATTTAAATCGTTTTAAAAATTAATATTTTTTATAAAATATTTTTAAAATTTATAAAATATTAGATATTCTTTTATAAAATGAATTATTATAAATTATGAATAAAAAAATTATGAAACTTATAGTTTGTTACTAATAATTAGTTCGTAATTAATTTAGAACAAATTGAACTAACTTAATTTGTTATAATTTTAAAAATAAGTGGAAAAAAATATAATTTACGTCCCACGACTTACATTGTTTGCGATTTTGATCTTCTTGTTGACACAAATTAAAAACAGCGTAAGTTATGAGACGTAAATCACAATTTTCCCAAAATAAGTTCGAAACTCCTTATTTTTTAAAAAAAAAAAAAGTTTATAAACTCCCAACATCTTATTTTCCAATTTTATAGACTTATTTTCTAAAAAAAATTACCAAACACGGTATTGTAAAACGTATAGACACACCCAAACATCCTCTTATATTGGAATTGTTTGATAATTTATTTCATCTCTTGGTGAGGAAATAAAAAAAGATTAGAGGAAATACTTTTGGTTAAGATGGGACATTTTATTCGAATATGTGGTTGAATATAAGATAAAATATTTTACAAGATGAAATAAAATAGAATAAATTATAATGAGTTCTTCTATAATTATGAATACATTTTCGTTATTTGAAAATTTACAAATACTTATTTGGAATTAACAAATGTCTAACAAATATTCCTTATAATGAGTTTGTCACGAGGGTATTTATTAAACGGTTATTAATTTTAGCGGATAGTTATAATTTTTCAAATAAAAATATATATGTAATTATAACAAATTTAAAAAAAAAAAAAAAAAAACCTGATAATTTACCCAATAAAATGAAAAATTGTCGGAAGCAAGCAGAGTCGTATTTTGTAGGTTGGTTGTAATGAAATTAAGAATGTCTTTTTTGTGATAATGACAGTCACTATTATTGTAATTCAAACCAGGCGAAAGAGTACGTAATAAGACACGTCTAAGTTATCGTAAAATATATTTGTCTTTACATCCTGAATGCACTCATTTTTGGACTAATAAAGCTTGACAGCAACCTTCTTTGTAATAAAATATAAAGTTGTTGTACCCTGGTCAATTGTCCACTATTCACCTTGCCTAGTAAATTATTAGTGTGTTTCTTTATTATTCAGACACTTTTTTTGAAATTTATTAAATTATAAACACTTACTCTTTATTTAAAAAATTATAAATATTTTTTTTATTTTAATGTCCGTTTGACAACAAGTTCCTTTTAAAGGATTTTTTTTAGTAATCTACCCTTAAATCAATAATTTTTAGAGATAATTATATTTACATCCCTGATCTATAATTTATTTATACAAATCGCTCATGCATTTTGCATAATTAAAAAAATCGTCCATGATAGCCAAAAATATAGGTAGTTAATTTAATGATGGTGATACTTTAGGGAATGTGCAAAAAATGGTAAGTGGTTTGTATAATTGATATTGATATTTCTCGTGGATGTATGTTAATTATTCAAAATATAAAGGTGGTTGGTGCAATTATAAATTATTGGGTTTAAAAGTAATTATTCCTAATTTTTAACTTGTGGAAGTAATTAAGATAAGTAACTCGGAACAAATAAAAAAAAAATCAAGATATTTTTTATTCGACGGAGAAAATAAAGTTTTATGAATAAAATAGGTGAAGAGATGAGATGCGATGCAAAAGAATTTAGAAAGCGGCCAGTGAATTGACAGACAAGTGGATTCTATCTATCGGGAAGAATAAAGGATTAAGGGCATGTTTGGCTTCATTTTCTGCCATTCTTTATTTAGCCTTTCAATTCGAATAATTTGATTTCTTTGAGATAATTGCCAGATATCATTTATTCACAAAGATATGAGAAAATGTGGATACCTTAATGATGATTCATCAGAATAAATGTAGAAAAAGTAATCGGGTCGGATAGCTCTCTTAGCTTACAGACAGGCTTTCAGCCGCTAGCTCTAGCTCTAACTCTAGCTCTGACTATCCCGCTTTATTTCTTTAATTTATGGTAGACCAACTTATTCTATTATTTCTCGGAGTCAAAATAGCGTCGGTCGGACTATTAGCTGCAGGACTAGCTCCTAACTGCTAACTCAAGCATCTAGCTCATAACTGCCCGACTCTGTCAGTCGCTCGCGGTTTCCAACTCCAGGAAACCGGCTCTCTCCTTCGATTTTAACTACATTCACGCATGCCTACGTATGTATGTGCCTACCTGTCTCGCTACGTTCGTTCACTGCATTCACTCACTACGCTCGGTGAGGTCAACCGGACCGTAGGTCATGGATCGCTTCTCCCTGATCGGAGGAGTTCCGGTGCCCCCTCAAGGGGCAGGGTAGCAGCTCCCTCCTTCAATGGGCCACAAGCCTGGTTCCAAGGAGTCGGCTTGTTGTGCCATTTACGGTCGCCTTCAAGTGAAACCTTTGTTATATATATATATATATATATATATATATATATATTATGGACTTATCATTTTGTTTTGAGTTAATAAGTTACAATTACGTCATAAACTATAATTGTTAACAATTAAATACGTCAATTAGTTATATATCAAATATATATATAACTAATCAACTAACAATTATTGTTAAAATAGATTAATTCATACATTACTAGGACTCGAACCCATAATCTATTGATTATGAGGTCTCAATTCCATCAATTAAGTAAGCTAGACCTTGTTATCAAACTTGATGTCGGTTTATTATCCTTAATTATTATAAGTATTCTCCAAATAAATAAATTATTTGTGGGCACTCGATAGTTTTTGTGTGTATGATTTACTCCATATCTATTGATTTAGGGTTTAGTGAGAGGTTTCATTTTGTGTTGGAGGAGTTTGGTTGAATCGATTCTAACTTTATTCTAATATCTTACATTCAACAATCATATCAAGAGAGCATCAAATAGGCCTGAAAAATAGCTTTTTTGTACTCATATTGATATGATCATTTCGACTTTCATATAAGAAAAGACGGATCCGTTCAGAGTAATGTATGACGGATGACTTTCATCGCAATTTGTTATTATTATTTTTTTGTTCCGTTTGAACGTATTCATTAATTAATTAAAATAATTTTTCAATTTAAATATAATAAATTGTATATTATAAAAAAAAAAATTGTACACACAGTTCAACTTGAAATTGACAAGTCTTTTATTAGGAAATCGGTTGACAAATTATAAAAACGAATACAGAAAAAAAAATTAAGAAAAAGATTAAGATAAAACACTAAAATTTATATAATCCAAAAAATTTCTTACTTCCACAATTGCTTAATATCAATTTTTCTTGATTAATTTTGTATGAATTATTATAACAAAATTGTGTATGAATAATTTATACTAAGATATTTATAAATTGTCATAAAATTACAAATTTATATTTAAAAAAATATATGATATTAATTCAAACATTACACTCAGACAACGTTTTAATCTAATGTCTTGTTTATCTTCCCTTTTTTGCACATAGACAACATTAAAAATTAGGATATTACATCGTCAGTCCTTGAGGTATGGTGTAATAATTGTAATTCATAAAATTTATGGTTTGAAAATTACGTTCACTCAAATAGCAAAGTGGCCCTAACGTGCGAAAAAGGCCCCTCCTTTGGAACCGTTACATTAGGCATTGCCATTTGATGACTTGGCATTAACCATTCCCCTGAACGTCATTAGAATTTTTTGGAATCAAAATGCGCTTGGTTTAAGGATGTGTATTTCCTTTTATATTTGGGCATTCTCATAAATTTACAAGATCATGTTATATTGACTTTTTTCTTTACTGATATATAATGGGTATAAACGAAAATTCTTTTGTTTAAAATTTGATTGTTAATAAGAGGAGTTTTTTTGTATTTGCATAGTTTAAGGACCCTTTTGCATTTTGGGCGATAGTTTAGGAGCGATGGATGTATTTTACCCAAATTTATTTATAGGGCTAATTATATCTTTTTCTTCTGAAACTTGATATCATTACACCTAAATTTATTGTAGTTTGGAAATTATATCTAGCAACCCTAAAGTTTGCTCTCCTCTCATAAATAAGTCCCTGCGTTAGACAAAATTTATCGAATTTGCTGATATTAAAAAAAGTTTGAATGAAAATTGATATTTATCCTCAATCGACTTATTACTGATTTATTACTGGCCAATCAATATTTTTTGATTAAATTACCCTTATAACAGTGAAGATTACTTCCTCATATACATTAACGCGTGAAGACGTATTAAAAAAATTTATATGATCTGTAATATATCAATAATAAATCAATCAAGGTATATATATATATTTTTTTATTACTATCAATAAATTGATGAATTTTAATTAATGAATAAATTTATTTATTATATAAAAATAGATCTACTAAATACTAGACATAATTTTTTTAAATCATAAAAAGTATACATATAATTACATTGAACTCAAGGAGGATAGTGTAATTATCTAAATAAGCAAACCAAATGTAAGCAAATGACAGAGGAAGTATGCCCTGGAAAGGTCTAAAGCATACGGCAGCAGCGTGGTGCATGCACGCATGTCCACCATGAAAAAGGATACTAGACTGCCAGCATGTGACACGTCTGCCGGCATTTTGCGCACTGTGAGGGCGACGACCCACGCGCCTACTTCATCTTGCTGTGCACGCACCATGGCCATTGTCCCAGCACCAAGTGAGACAAAAAGCTCCAGGGCATTGCTTGTTCACTGTTGCGCGTCTCCATGGGAAGATAAGCAAATAGAGCCCACTATGTTGGACATGGCGGGGAATCGGGAAACGTCAAAGCTGGCGGCGGAGTCAGAGGCGCGTGTTGTCTTAGGGCTCAGACTCAGACGGTTGCTCCGTCGGGTAGTCAAGAGGAAAATGTTTGAGAGGGTGTGTCCTGGTTGGATTGCTCACGACGGTGTGGACCCCATCTAAGTAAGTACAACGGACGTGTCGTGGTCGTCCGTTGGCTGCGAAAGTGACGGGACGGAAGGTGGGGATTGGAGCAGAATCAACGGTGGGACCATTTCGTAATTTTCGGGTCATTTGAATTTGCTGGGACGGTGACCTACTTGGCATTAATATGTTTGGTTAGAGATCACTAATTTTATTTTAACTTTGGGATTATCATTATTTTTACTTTTTTGAAACTACACTACGTACATTTTGAAAAAATAAATTAAACTTTTAAAAATATGGGGATTATTCTAAAAAGTTTCATTTAATATTAATAAACCAATTCAAATTTCTTGCAAATATAAAAATTTATTTGAAAATGTGTTTCCAGACAAGAAGCCTAACAACATAAACTGGAAGATTTTTGTGGGTTATAAAAGAATATATTAGCAACATCCTTGTATATTTTTTTGTTCCAGAAAAAAAAAAAAAAAAAGAGTGTGTAGCCGGGGTTTTTGCCAATTCTTAGAATAACTTTCAGCTTATTGCTGAAAATAATATTTTTGGTTTACAATTTTATTTTTAAATTATTTAAATTAAATTAATTTACGCCAAATATTATAAGTAGTTCTCTATTAATTTCTGCACCCGATCAATAACATTGTAAATATTAAGATGTTTTCTTAAAGATTCAAACTTTATAAATTATTTTCACTTTTAGCATTTATTTAAAAAAACTTTCAAAATTTTACTATTATTGAACTTATAACTTATTCTCATCATAAAAGTAGAAATTATCGCTGACACATCCGATATGGATGAAATGAAGGTCAACATAAGTTACAAAATTGACGTGGAGGTTACCATCACTAATGGTATTATTGGAGACATGAATCACGAAGAAACTTTTATGAAGGGAGATAATCATGGAGGGTACTAATGTGAATTTGGAAAAATTACGTTACCACCCTCCTGCCATGTATAGCTCAATACAAATGAACCGAGAACAAGATCGTAAAGACAATTACTTACCTTATATAAATCGCTAGTATATAAACTCCTCTACATTCTTTTCTTTTTTTTTTTTTTGGGGGGGGGGGTGTGGGGGGTTGGATTGTATTATATTTCAAATATAAATAAAAATTAGTTGATATTTTATGGAGTGCGTTTAATAATTTTAAGCAACATCAACGTTTGTAGAAGATTAGTGGCTCAATTTGACATCATTGGCACTATGCATGAGTTGATTTTCTTAAAGAATTGGGAAATAGTTGGTAGAATCAGTAGCATTGTATGTCTACCCATCCTAATATAAAGTCAAACTATTACAATAGCTATTAAATTGATTTTTAATAATTTTGGCATTAATTAGGAGATAAGGCTAGCCTTCAACTGATTGGCTAATTATTTATTCATTTTTTTTTGGATAATATAATTATATTATTAAATTATAATATTATCAATAATTCAATATATTTTTTTAATAAGTACTGTGATAACCAAAGTATATTGACTTTACGAAAAAAAAATGAAAAGAAATAAAAATTGATGCACTTCATATGTCGGATTAGATTTTCTATTCCAAATACAATCGCATCTTCTATTTTATTAATATATACATGTCAAGTGTAAAATGATGGCATCGTTTATTTTATTTGAGGAATATTTTTATATATATAATATGTATATGTATATATTAAGTAAAAATAAAAATACAACATAAGTTTAAATACAAAATCCAAACCGGTTCGTCTACGGACATTGTAGCGGATTGTTCCCTTTTCCAGTTGCACTTCTTGTATTACATGAACCTGGAGTCGTTGAAGTCTTTGGTCGGCCTTACTCAGACACCCCAATAATTCAACATTTTCGTAGAGAGTGTTTGGACGAACTCATAGCTTTTCAAAATATTTCATAATATATTTGATAGTTTATCAAATGAGTTAAATGTAATTTACTTTTGTGTGAGCGAAAATAAGTAATTTATCTCCCTGTGAAAAAAAAAAATAGTAATTTATTCTTTTCTGTTACTAGAAAAATACCTTCCTGATGTGTTTCGTGTATCACACGCGTCTTTTTTTATTTTTTATTTAAAATTTAAAATGATATTTATGTTCTTATTTAATAATCGTTGGATCTTGATCAATCTAAGGTCTAAATTTAACTTATAAATAAACGGTGTAAATTTTATTTATTTTAAATCACGATTTAAATTTCAAGAAAATAATATATTATATATAATTAAATTTGAATATATTTATACTTTGATAATAACCTATTATATTTATATGGATTTATATATAGTTCATATATATATATATAGAAAGAGAGAGAGAGATGCTGGCGGGAGAGGGAGGGAGGAGGAGGAAGCGGGCAAATTTGGGCGTGGGGGGAGGCTTCGGCCATGAGAGGGAGGAGGTGGCGACGACTGCAACACGAGGACGAGGGAAGGGGGGATTGGCGGGGCGGCGGCACGAGGGGAGGGAGATTGTGGCGGCACAACAGCGGTCCGATGATTTGAGGATGAAGAAGAAAGAAATATTTATATATATAATTTATATACTAATATGTAATATTTATATATTAAATATTATATGTATAAATATATATGTATTAATATATTAACTTAAATATATATAAATAAAATAATATTTTATTTGTTAAAAAATATAATAGATGCATGCGGGGCATGTGTAACGCACCGCAAGGCCAATGAGATATTTTGCTTTATTTTTTATAAAACAAGTCGGTAAGTTACTGTTTTATTTTTCACAAAGAAATAAATTGTTCATTTTCGATAACACAAGGAGATAAATTGTATTTTTTTCCTTAAAAAAATATATAAAATATCCCTTAAATCTTTTAAAATTAACGAGCTTATAAGTTTTCAAAAAATCATAAAAAGTTTTTAATCTATTTTTAATATTTTAATAATGTTCTTCAATTATAATCGTATTAATTATATAATTTTATAAGTTTCATAATCTTATTGCATCTAAATATTTTGAATTTTATAGTTGGCAAACAAATTTGTTTTGTTGCTTGATGAAGCAGGGAATTGAGCTGCATAGTTGTGTGCAGAGAGATTAAAAAAAGATTCCTTGCAAGAGTTCATAATTGGGGTAGATTCTATTCAACACATATAGATTCATGGTCAAATACAGCATCTAATTATTATTTTTTAAAAAATAAAAAGGAATCTAATATTAAAGTCAAGTTGTGCTGCCTATTTGGTTGACAATCTTGACAAGAGTGAGGTGCATAGCTGGAAGCTTCACTCATGCCCAACCTCATTGTTCTCATGTACCCACAAATTCATTGGTCATCATTAATAATTATGTACATGGAGAATAATAATTGTATATTATTGCGATTAATTAATAATTTAAACTATTTATTTGTGATCGTATATTGATTAATAACCCTCACGACGACTACAACTATAATAAATGAACTCGAGTTAAATGCATCACCCCCTCTCTACAAGAACTAAAAAAGAGGATACCCTTTTGAAAATTTTAAAAAAAAAAACAAATTTATTTTCCTATGCGTCTGGCTACGCGACCTATAATTGATTTTTAGCATGTAAAATGTCTTTTTTGCCCTACTTACTAATGTAAAATTATAATTACAGAACATCAAAGTCAAAATATGATTTTACTGTAATCAAATAGTAAAATGAGTCATATATATATATATATATATATAAATTAATTTTATCCTTATATAAAATATGATAGGCTTATATTGGGGAGACGTTTGGTGGGATTAAATACTCAAAAGATTTAGACATAAAAGAGAATGTTTATCTGTTAGCTTCCTGTAATGTTGGACATCTCCCAACAACCCAAACCAAAACTGTGTTCTGGGCTGGAGCCCATAATGTATGGGCCTCAAATTGGGCCTGGGCTGGATCTGAATGCGTAAAAAGAAATACATGAGAAAGGGAACTCAAAACTTTTTCCCCCTATTGGGCGTGGGCTTACAAAACGACACAAGTTGATGTTTTAGTTACGTGAAATTTCAAACAATCGTAACTTTTGATTTAGAAGGAATTACTGGATAATCTACCTATTATAGAAGAACCCAACTCTTCACAACTATTGTCGTGATAGGCCACCATTTGTTTCGAAATTCCTTCCTTGTGACATTTTTATAATTTTTTCTATTTTCAGTCGACATTAGCTACTTTTCGTATTTTTTACAGTTGGTGCTTGGACCTGATAATTTTACCAGATTGTTTCTAAGATGTTAGGGCATTTTTGGGTTGAATTTTGTAGGGTTTTGGAATAGTTCAAAATTTAATCCATTTCAAATATGTTTGACTTACTTCAAGACCTTTTCTTTTAAATACCTAAAAAGCTTTGTTATGAAAATTCATTCCCCAATAATACACTTTCCTTTGTTTTTTGAGTTCTCAGAGCATTAAAGAGGCTTTCTTCTTTATTCATGCGTTGTTTATTGCATCCGCATAAGTGTGTATTAAAGTCCAGTTAGCACCATCATCAGTGAACCATCTTCACGAAAATCTTAAAATTAATTAGAAAAGAATTAATCTAAAAAAATAGGATTTAACAATTCGATGTTAAGTCAGTAATCGAAAAAACTTGAAAAATAACGTAAGAATAATGACGAAATAATTGAAGTGAATCTGAATAAAAAATTTCAATTATCCTTTCAGTAAATTCATTACTAACTTAAGAAATAATCTGATAAAAACATATTATTATTATTATATTTTACCGATACTTTTATTCCTTTTACACTTTGCATTGTATCATATATATATATATATATATATATTGTTAAGAACACACATATTTTTGATCTTCTAAGTATAGTGGTTAGCACTTCTGATCCTATAAAATGCTACCGACGTATAATTACACGATCAAATATAATTTTGGCTTATTATTATTAATTTATATAAAAAGAGGAAAGGCTGCCCATTAAAATAATTAAAAGTGAAAAAAAAAAAAAGGTGGAGTAAGGTTACCGAATGGGGCAAGAAGAATCCTAAACCCTAGAATAGAAAAAAAAGTGGGAGGGAGTATGGACTATGGTGTGCCACTCACATTATTTATTTATGTATAAATCCAACTTTTTATTTGATTTTTGGGATTAATTGCAGCCGACACCTTTTTCCATTTGCATTTATGCAAGTAGCGGTAGGTATACGTCCACCGGACATTGCACTGCCACCCATAAATTACTTATTAATTTCAATACTTACTGTATTTATATAAATTGATTTTGATGTAGGACAGGACCCGTATTCTATAATACTCAATTAATTTTTCATTACATTATAAATAATCATAATTTAAAAATTACAGTAAATTTATATTATTAATCACGATAAAATAAAATTAATGCAAAAAATTTTAAATTTACTATGATTAATCAATTCTTGCCATAATCTTTACTATAATTTTAGATATAATTAAGGTATAAGATGAGCCGAGTTAGCTTGCGATCCAATTCGAGCTCCAGCTACATTACTTATGTTTGTGAGCTTACGACACCTTTTTTTTCTTTAGTTTTTTATTTGTAAGTATTTTTATATTTTTTAATACATATTTAATATTATATCAAGTTTATGTTAAATTCGTTATACATTAGAATTATTAATCAATATATCTCTTGTTTTAATTCTATACAATAATTAAATATGGTATTTTTATTTATATTTCCTAAAAACAAGTTTAAGCAACAACTTGGTAAGTTTTGACTTTTTTTTTTTTCAAATATATATTTAATACAATGCAACGTAAATTTTATTGTTATAAATAAACTCCAAAAAATTGTATTTATTTCAAAATTCACCGTATATTAGAATTATTAGTCAATATCTCATATTTCGATTTTAGATGATTTTAAAATATAATATTTTGATTTATAGTATCTAAAAATAATTTTAATCAATAATTTAGTACTTTGTGATAAATTTTTTATAAATAAATATTTAATACAATTCATATGAATTTTACTGTTATTTTTCGATATTCACCACAACAAAATGCTTTTGTTTTGGAGTTCATCATAAATTAGAATTATTAGTTAATATCTCATATTTTACTTTTAGATGATATGAAAATATAGTATTTAGATTATATTATCCAAAAACAATATTAATCACAAATTTAGTACATTTTTGATAATTTTTATAAATAAATATTAATATAATGTATATAAATTTTATCGTTATAATTACAACATCTACTACAACAAAATGCATTTATTTCAAAACTCACCATTTATTAGAATTATTTGTACTCAATGTATCATATTTTAGTTTTAGATGATGTTAAAATATTATATTTCAATTTATATTGTCTAAAAATAAGCTTAATCATCAATTTAGTACGTATTGATAATTTTTTTTATAAATAAATATCTAATATTAGAAAGCACTTCAGAGTACATAAAAAGATAAAGGTATTATTTGACTTTGATAATTTATCTTCGATACAAAAAAAATTGTTTGAAATGGTACAATAAGCCATATTTTTTTAAAAAAATTCAAATATTTTGGAAAAAAAATTAATTGAGCTTGAGCTTGTATTTTTCAGCTGGCCGAACTCGAAGTTGATTAAGGGAGCTCGCGTTCGAGCTTTTAGTTGACCTTGGCTCATTTGAACCCGTGGCTATGTCCAAATGTTTTACAAAAATCACTTGAAATATATTACATTAAAAATCCTTAAAAAATATATTTATAATTTTATGAAGCACGACATAAAGTATTTATGTAATGATCATATTTAATTCTTTAATGTGGATGCAACATTACAACGCAAAAACTTAGACTAAAAGATATAAAATATTACAAACAACCAAAATCAAATACTTACATATATTTCACTTCCTCTATTTATTATTTTCAAAATCAGTCTTATAAAAAATATATTAGAGAAAACAAAATCCAACCAAAGTCAACATCACCAGAACAAAATCAAAGGTACATAGCACACTATGTAATATAAAATTCTTTGATAGTACGAAGAATGGACAAATCTCAGGTGCTTTTATACATAATGCGCTGCGATAACTTTAAACAATTAATTTATTTTCAGGACAGTAATGGTTTGACCGTTTATTAAAATACTAAATACTCAATTTTAAATATCAGCAGCTGCTAAAGGGCGAATCTTAGGAATCATAAACGTCATTGGAGCTGTCTTTGTGGTATATGCCGCTGCCTTTTTGAATAAATAAATTTGGCAGGTTATTTTTGTTAAAATAGAAAATTTTCATTTTATCTCATGTACTGACAGTATAAACGGCGGTTTGTGACATCGGGCAAAATTTTTTTATTGTATTAATAATAATTTTAAATTGTTGGTTGTTGTTGTTTTTTTATATCGCTCTCTATTTCTTTTTTTCTTTTTTCTCTTGAAATGTTCCGTTGATTTATATAATTTATTTTTATTTATAATATATTTTAGTTTATACTAATATAAAAAAAGACCTTCTACATTCACAAACATCGACTTGTGACACTGTTGCACAAACTTTTGTTATATCAATAAAACCCTTAGATTGATTTTTTGTTCTTTTCGTCTTTCATTTTTTTAATGTTTTTTGTTGCTATTTTATTTTTAATTATAATATATTTTTAAAATATAAAAAATTATTTATTATATATACGTATGGACGGCGTACCACGATAATTAGTAAAAGAGAAAAAAAATATCTTTATACTCATAATCGACGATTTGTGATACCATAATACCATATTTTATAATATTAATTATCTCCTTGAATATTTGTATAAATATAATTATTTATTTTAAATGATTTACCTCATCTCTTAACCATCACTATACTATCATATTTATTCTCTATTTTTTACTCAATTCATCACTTACTCTGCTTCTAAGTATATATTAATTTTTATTTTTAAAATTTTTATTGTATCTATCATTTATATATATATATATACTATGTATATGCACACAAACAACGCATACCATTGTGGCTAAATTAATTGGAAAATTTAAAAAAAAAAAAAAAGAAAAGAATTAAGGAGACAAATGGGAAAAGCAAATGAATATCAACCATCCACACTAGCACAACACTAAGGATTTCCATGATTGCCAAATTAACGGTTAAGATCCCACATCACTACAGATCCTAAGATTATAAATACCCCATAATGGGGTGTAAGTTGAATCATTAATCTTTCATCTTCATATACACCATTACATCATATCTCTTACTACATTAGTTTTTTCCTAGTAATGGCCAATTACTTCCAAAACATGATCCCTGAGTTTCATTTCCTGATTCTTGCAGTACTACTTATTAATGTCTGCCTGGAAATTCAATTTACTCAAGGCAGGCAACTAAAACAACATCATGATTTTGGTTCTGTCCAAATATTACAGTCGACAGAACCCCATCAGGTTCATGCAAGAAACCTGGAACAACAATCTGCAGGGAGTCAGAAACACGAAAAGATGATATTCCCAAGTGAAAGTCGTGAATTCAGCAGAGGTTCGAAAGAGTTTGAGCCTGAAGCAACAGGAAACAGTCCTGGAATTGGTCATTCTCACGTTGGAGAAAAAGACAACACGGGTACAATTAAGATGCAAGAATTCAGCACAACATCAGTGGCAGCAGATGGTCATGTTAAGGAACCAGCAGGCCACAGTCCTGGTGTTGGACATTCTGTTGGGAACTTGAAGAAAGTACCTAATTAATGCTTGTATATATATATATATATATATATATATAGACAAGTATGTGTGAATAATTATGTATATCTAGAAAACCATGTAATAGTACGTACTTTATAATTTAATTTCTTGCAATAATCAATTTATCTATTTGTTTGTAAAAATCTCGATTTCTCCTGTCAGGATTCTGTTATTTGAGTTGATGTTACGTATGGGTCTTATGTTTTATTTTCTGTATATGTGTCGTATGTGTATTTCTCTTAAAAGTATTTAAGTTATATGCTGAAAGTATAATGTAAAGTGAAATTCAAGATGAAATATATATCCCGTTGATTTCTATGGTCTCATGATACAAGAAGAAAAATTGTTATTGCCAATATTCTAATGGATATGAGCTAAACGTAATAGTAAATAACTATATTAATTATATAAAATAAAATTGATGGAAAAACTTACCTTATTTATCAGGAAAATAATATTTACAATGGCTCTTAATCGTTATAAATGTTTTAATTTATACTAAAAACTACAGCTAACAAATTAATATTTTGTGGCTGTGATCATGAATGACTATTATAACGGCTATTCTTTTTATTATAATTAAATATTATATTTTTTATAGTACGAAGAATTCTTTGTGAAATAAGCCTAGAAGGAAACTGAACATGGCGCACTATATATTAAACTTTTTCCTTAGTTTCCCCTGTTATGGATGTTCAAAGCGCTTGAAAATTCAAGCGTGAATCAAGTTTGATCAGATTTGAACAAATTATAAGATATATATATTTGATATTAATGTAAATTCAGAAAGAATGATTGAATCACATGAAAAAATACTAGTTACACATTAATAAATAAATCAGTGGAGTCCAACAATACCATAATGGTAGAAGGATCTTCAAAGAAATTCTAAAATCAATGAAGGACTAACCTGTAAAATAGGGGTTAACACTCATATGCTTAAGTTAATAAATTGATTTACTGAGGATGAGAAAGGGAATAACTGCAAATAGCATAAGATATGGTGTAATAATTAAAATAGAGAAATAAAATATTGGAATATAAGGTGAAGTATGCTTGTGGAGTGCAAAAAATAAGCAGGGTGAGCTCCTTAGCCTTGCTGTTGACTGAGAGTAAAAAGTTTGAGTGTGAATGAGTGAATGATGTTTTACCCTCGTGATTGCATTATGACCTCTAATTATAGGCCAACTGGGAGGAGAGTCCGGAGGTTAGTTGCTGCGAGTGATACGCCGTTTGAGAGCTGCATATGTTAGCTAACTAACAAAAAGATAAATAAATAAATAAAAGGATTCAATTTGAACTTATCTGGATGGAGATATGTTTGTTTAAATGAGTCATGCCCAGTCAACCCAAAATGTGGGAAGTCTATTTACCTACTGTTGACAGGTCGACTGACGCAGATCTACGGAGAGTTTGTTGAAAAATTTTCAGTATGATATGTCTCATGATGTTGGGAATATATATAATGTAGAATCCGTGTTGTTTACTGAGTCATTCTATTGTATTAGACTGACTTTTGGGCCTTGACATTTTAGTGTAAATGTAGCAATTATATATGAATTCGATACCTAACTTATGGGTTAGCAAGACCAAACAGTGGAGCAGATTTCCTTTATTTTGAACATTAGAAAAAATAATCGAGAGGTATCGCAAGTATAATAACTCAAATAAAGTGATATTTTACGAAATGTATCGCTGCACCAAAAATTAATTACTTACCTATGTTTTTAGTGATAGATTTGAAATTATTGTCTAAAGTTATATAATATTTAATGCTAGCGTGGATTGTTGTGTAGGTGTAATTAAGTATGTGAATCAATTCATTTTCATAAATTATATTACTACTTTATTTTCACCAAGGCAAGTGTGTCCACTGTTTTACATTTCTACTCAAGCATGCTAATTTTTTTTATGATAATTATATTATTATTATTATTATATCAATATGTTATAAAATCTATCAATAGATTCAATACATCAATTTAATTTTTAATAACAATCAAAATAGAAATAATAAATTACAATGAATTTATATAAATTGACTAAATACCCATGCGATTTTGACACATAATCTTATATTTATTCGTCAGATTTCGTCTTTAACTGTTAGGAGATCTTATTGGTTAATACTCAAGCACGAAATTGTAAGCCTAAATTTGATATTTATCGACTATGATGTATGGACAAATTTAATTTAGTGATATAAGCATGATACGACACAAACGTTGTAATACGAACAATCTGAAAACTTAGAATAAGACACTGTAACTACACGATTATATATATATATATATATATATACAAATATCGTGCCCAACATGTATTGATAGCTGATATTATACTAAATAATTTTATTAAAATATGAGTGCATTATAATTTATTTACTATCAACTTAAAGTGTAATTATAACATATTACATAGTATATGTGTGAAAAGTAACCTTAAAGATCTGTTCGACGATTTGACATTAATTTCTTGACAACCTTTGAACAAAAGTGGGGTTATATAATTATAAGACTTGATATTGAAATTACAATCACATCTCCTAGATTCTACTTTACAAAAGTGATTATAGTGACTCAAATAATAAAATATAAAGATCCTCTTTTTCCCATGTGTGGACTAGGAGTTGTTTGGACTAGCACGATTTTTTTATTTTGACAAACCAATATTAGTAATTAATTGTCACTACCGGGATACCTAATGTCTAATGATTATATTTTGTGAAATTAAATTTTTTATATCAATATTAATTAATTCCAAATTGCTTTCGGCAACTGTAAAAGAAATAATAAATTTTGGTGATAAGATGTCAAATGATACAACAATCGAAAGTACTAATAATTATACACGTATATTTATAGTGAGAATTTGTATTTTATTAAAATATAATGTTCACAAATTAATAATGATAGATTTGTGTCGCTATTAGAAATAAGTGACATGAGAATTTTGTACTAAATATTACATATTTAGCAAAAGAATTATTTTTCTCAAAAATAATTATTTTCAAAATTTTAATAATATTTATTATTTTATAAAAAATTGTTATTAGAAAAAATCAATAGCTTGTCACTAAAAATAATAATTAATGATAAATTAACAATCTAATGACAATAATAATTATCGTTGTTCTCATAAATTAACAATCTAAATATAATCAAGAATTGATTATGATTACATCATAAGTGTTAATTATTACCAATTATTATATGTTAAATTATCAATATTAAATATATATTACTAATTAATAATTACTGTCGAAATGGACTAATACCCACATAGTCCACAATTTCTTGATTATATTTAGATTTCAATTTCATTAATTAAGCTAAGTATAATTAAAAATTTTGAATTTTCATTCGAGTGATATCAACCAAATAATTGATATTATAAATTATTGATGATGGTCACCGTTGACCAATTAATTCTATTTAAATGTGATTTTTGTCACTTTTGAACAATAAATAAATAAAAACGAAGGGTCTGCCAACTCCAACAAGTATAAAACCACAAGCCAAAAGTAGAAATAAGGTTACTAAATAGGGCAATTAAAAAGTGGCACCTCCTATATTCTATTCCTCCACTCACATTTTATATTTAATTATAATGCCCATATATTTTTTATTTTATTTTTGGGAATGCCAACTTACCACTTTAATTTGTAAACTTAATATTTCACACCGCACATGCAAGCCATAAATTATGAAATGTCCAATTTCTTAAATATACTTTATGCTACCTTTTTATTCTTTGCCAAAAAAAAAAATAAATATTAACATTTAGGTGAATTGATCATAACAGGCCAATTAAGCTTAAAAAATGTATATATATATATTCCAATATGGCTGAACTCGCTACACGAAAAGAAGAAAAATTACAAACTTTTAGTTCAAGTATGGGTTAGCAATTTTAATTTTGTACGAATTTATTTAGATATTTTTATCGTGTATTTTAAAAATACGCACGTTAAAGACAATAGTGGCCGAAGTTTGCAAAAATGGCTAGGACAGTCATGAACACTACTTGGGCCATTTTACCATATTCTAACTATTATTTGCACAAGTCTTCTTGTCTGTTATCCATCTTGATCCGACGTAATGAGCCTTCCAATCAGGCGTTTGGGGAAGGTACATGATTTTGTTCCATTAGGCTTAACAACTGAAATCCCTCGGCATTGTTCGTTCTGGCGAAAACTACACGATTTTGACCTAAAAAATATCTGACAAGAGAAAAGAAGCTTTAAAACTTATAAGCTACGAAAGTATATACCTATTTGTTATTGATGTTGGATTGGAAAGATTAAATATTGATGTAGGATTGGAAAGAATAAATTAATGTTATATTTTATATTGGTCACTATGTGTACAAAATTAAATTATCACTTATATATACAAGGAAGTGTTTAAACGGGCGAAATAGTTTTTTATTTTATAAAATAAGGAAGAATTTTTTTTGGTACCACAATTATGACAGATGACGTTTTTAGTCACATAAAACCTAAAATCACATTTTTTTAGTCTAAAAAAAAATCTGATTTTGGGACTTTTTAGTCCCAAAGAATGGTTTTTCAGCTCCAGAACCATACCGCACATGACTTTTGGGACTAAAAATATGTATTTATAAGTTTTATGAAATTAAAAGTGACACATGTCATAGTTATAGTACCAAAATAAATTCTGTTTTTATTTTGTGGGATTAAAAAAATATGTTGCCCATATTTATAATATATAATATAAAATAAAATATTAATTCTCAACAACAACAAAAAATCATCTACGGAGTGCGAAGGTGGTACGGGTGGATTTAACCGTGTAGGGAAGGATCAAACAAACTAATATAAAATATATTATAAGATCGTATATACACAGTATAGGATCACAGTATTTATCGGTATACGTATACATATTTGAATAAAGTAACAAAATCAAAAGTACAAACAAAGATGTCACTAGAAAAAATATAATACTCAATTACGAGTAGTTATCATATTTAAAATAAATAATTATTAATTACGAATACACAATAATTACTGATAGTAAATTTACGAGTGTTACAAAAAAAATTGTCTTGAAAAAAAAAAGCCATAGCAAAAAAATATTATTTCATAGTGGATAAGTAATTTTTGTATTAATATTATTTAATCATAATTAGTAATAATTGATTATTATAATTTTTAGTTCATAATTATTAGAAATATGGGCAATAGTATTTTATTTTTTATTTTTTTGTCTGCCGAGAGAATTTAAATAATATTTGGTTTAGTGAGACTGAGGGTTTGACCGACAATTAGAGAAATTTTAAATGTTATCATGAGCCGCAAAACGGCGAGTCTTAAAAGAATCTCGCAGGTTATTCCAGCTGTCTTAGTGGGATTCCTAGAAGAATATGCCACTACCTTCTAATTAAAATATAACCCCCATCTTAACTTATTTTTCATTATATTATACATGTTTATTTTATTATATATGGGAAAAATACAAGCAATCCCCTTGTGATATGGCAAATGAGCAAATTACTCCCTTGTGAAAAAATAAATAGCGATTTACCTTTCTATATTTTTTAAAATACAACAATTTACCCCCCTATGATTTTTAAAATGAAGCAATCTACCTCGCTATATAAGGAGGTAAATTGCTTCATTTTAAAAAGTATAGGGAGGTAAATTGCTATTTTTTTTCATATGGGGGTAATGTGCTCATTTTTAATATCATAGGGGGATAAAATGCTATTCACCCTATTATATATTATATAACCACTCATCGACTATTTATAGCACACTTGCTGTATTTGTAATTTTATAAACAAGAAGAAAAATAAAATGAATAATCAATCATAATTGGTACGTATTTTTCTTAAAAAAAATTATTAATTCTGAATGCACATGAATATAATATTTTCTATAGAAAATATTTTAAAGATTATCGTTATATATAATATAAAATATATCTCGAGGTGTTTTGGTCTGTATATATTTATCAACAAAAAAATATTATTCTAACCATGTGAAAAATTTAATACATAGTATAGATGAATATATAAATAATCAAGAAATTGTAAATCTCTCCCGATAATGAAATATAAATTAAAACATAATAGCGAGTTAGACTCTGGTGGAAGAAAAGGCTATTGAAGAATAAAAAATGATATTTCGAAGAAAGAAAAATGAAGGAAGCCTGCACATCTGTATATACAGTAGTATATATTTACTAAATTGACCACCAGAAAAATATGGTATTTACATATAGTCAATTGATTGAGGGGGTAAAAATAATATTTTGTACCCCTATTAAGTGCATTGTGTAGTATAAATATATATAAGTCTTGAAAACATTGTAAGAAGTACAGTTTGGGCCGGATAGAAGAAGTTATAAGTTGATAACTCACGTACTTGAAGTGTATTGGAATCGTTCCTTCTTTATTTATTCTCGATCAAAACTCTTTATATCGTTGAATTGTATACCAATTATACGGTAAGTGTATTATATTTATCATCTAATTGATTCAAGTTTGATAAAATATGATTTGTGTAAGAATTCTCAATCAGTACACGACAAATATGTCATATTTATTTTATAATTAATTTGATTAAATCAAATCTAATATGAGTAAGAATTTTTGGTGATCCTAAATGCAAGTGGACAAACAGAGAATTTCCTCATACGTTGGAACAACAAGTGATGGAAGAGCCAAGCCAGCAAACATGTACACATGCATGTGGTGGTCATGTCTTTAAGTACGTACAGCTTTCTCCATATATATTTATTTCTATCAAATGACGGCCGTCCATCAACGAATACTATATGTCACTATTACCGGCCACGCTCCTGGAACTGTTTCTGCTCAATTGCCAGAGAATCTCTCACACTTGTGTGTGTGTTCTGTGTGTGTATATATATATATATATGTACTTGGAAATATTTTTTAGTCTTAATTTATTAGTTAATTATATATTTGCAAGTTGTGTTCTTAGTTTTAGGTATGATGGAGGTGGGGGTGGGTTCGAAAAAGGTGCTCCACCTGTTTTGGCTTTTCCGCAGTTTAACAGTCGTGTCTTCTTTTATTTTATTTTATTGTGTTTCCCCCCACTTTTATTTAAGTACAAAAACGTTTCAGTCTAAACTGAATTTGGCATATGATCACTAATAATAATAACTGATTAAATGATAAATATGTTAACGTATATATACTTGCAACTTAATTGATTTGATACGACTAAATTTTGCGAGTATGAGAGAGAGAGAGAGAGAGTTGTTGGTGCATAGGATGGAAAATTCTAACACAAATTGAATTTGAGATAAACTGAATCAATTATATTATAAGTGTAATATTGTATAATTGATATGTAATTTAAAAATAATGATCAATCATATGATAAATGTACTACACTTAATTTGTTTCAATCAAATCTAATTTGGATAATAATATTGTGGGATAGAATATGGTTTGAGAGTGGACATCACTTAGTCATATCAATTGATGTGGTTAAATTGGCAGATATGTTGGCACTGGGAAAGACAAGAATGAGTTGATGGAAATTTTGGTTGCATGCAAATGAAGCGTTAACTTTACGTTCATGTCTTTTGCGTGTTTGGTCAAAAATATAGAGCACAAAATGTTGCATGTGTCTGTGTTCCTACCAGGGCATACTCACATTCATAACCATAACATTTTGTATGAATCCATCAATTTTAGCTCACTCACTCTATCCAATACCATTCGATTGAAGGGAGGCGAGAGCGTACGTGCTGTGAGAACCCATCAAAGGATCTCTGTTTTATCACATACTAATGTCGCATTCATCCGTGCTCCCACATTTTTACATTTTATATATATATTTTTTTTAAATTAAAAAAGAACGTATCGACCATTCATTTGTGTGATACAAAAGTGTGATAAAAGATCTATACTAATCAATTCAAATATTCCCAGACTTCTCAGTCTAAACCAGTACCATTGCTCATGTATGTTCACCCCCTCGTCGCACTGATACAATTTTCCGAAAAAATACATGAATGTCCTAGATTAAAGAAAAGAGAAAATTAATAAGCCTATATTGTAATAGTTCCAAGTAGCCTTAATATAGCAGTTAGATGCAATGTATAGGGTTTGTCCACATTGCAACTCTCGCTCACATGGAATCTTCCTAGGTGTTTGGGGAGTTCACATGCAATGCGTTCTTCAACTTTTTACCTCCATAAATACCCGACCACCTCGAGCCACAGGATTACAACATACACACGCACACTTTCCTCCTCTACCTCTTCTCTTCTCCTCCTAGTTCAATTTTAACTACTCAAACATATTACATTTTTTCTTAAACTTTTTCGAAATCCCATATGGCCAAAGCTCTTGCTTGTCTGATTTTCCTGCTTGTTATACTATCAAACCATGCGCAAGGACGTCATTTGACTGCAGGAAAAAGCACCAACGTTGCCAAAACCAGTTATGGAAACGTTGTGAGCTCGAGCCCCACGGACATAGGGAGCAGGCGTAGGTATAGGCTTGAGGAAGGATACGTCGATTCTTTCCGACCTACCACTCCTGGTCATAGTCCTGGGATAGGACATTCTAAGCATGATTGAAACATCGTATTTCGTTGTTGGGTCTAGCTAGTTTAGTTAATTTGTTTCATGTTTTAGCATTAATTTCTCAATCTGTAAATTTTGGCTTTGTTTTGTGTAACTTTGCTTCGATTTTAATGTCAAATTCTCTTTCTATGGCTATATATGTGTGAAATAACTAACTACATCATGGACGTAATTTCTATTACAAGCTGAACTACTCATACGAACAGTTCACTTAATTCACACGTGACCAAGAATTCTGTTAACTGAAATTTAGGTTACCAGGTTGTAGTTATTCGTTTTATACAGTTAAAGCCAACACTTTGGAATTATCATACGTACATACATATATATAAATCAGGTGTGAAAATACTAAACAGGTGGTAGTAAAATACGTTGGTAACTAGTCCATTCATATAAACAATTTAATTTGAGAATCTGTAATCAGCTAGCCTTGTAGCATTAATTGCTTCTCTCTATCATGTACTTCACCTGCATGCATGCAAGCCCCGAAAACTATTCTTGATTCAAATACTCTCAAGTACGTAAAATTTCTCACTCTTAATTACCAACAATAGAAGAAATATGACTTTTTCGTCATGGTTAATTACAATAGTAAAATAAAACTGCAATGAATACAAAATAATCACAGCTACCAAATGTTTTAACCCTAGCCCTAACTTTGAGTATTAGTTGTCATTTTTACAATTACAGTCAAAATATTAGCCCTAACAAAAACAGTGGCAAAATAGCCCTAGCTAAAACAATGATAAATGTTTTAGCGGTGAATAAAACCATGGTGAATGTTGGTTGAACATGGTCAAAATTTAAAGTTCCGCATAGGTTTTGTTTTAACAGTGGTAAATAGTATTGATTTATAATAATTTTTAAATTGTAGTCATTTGTAAATAAAATTATTTTTTTTTGTAGTGCAATCAATCGCTAGCTTTTGATATTCAGTTGCCATTTTTGATATTCTTCTCATTACTTTATTTCTAAGGAAAGCTAAACGTTATATTGACAGTTCAAATTTTTTATTATATATTGCGTCGAATATCATATTGTCCTTTATATATACACACTATATATAACATTAATAGTATAGACATGATCATATATATCTACCTAAAGTATAATACGTATAAAACAGAATCAATATTTTATAATAGAAGACTCAAACTCAAGATAAGTATTGAACAAGAAAGTTGCAAAATCTAAAGAAATCTTGGGACAACCCCATTAAAATCAAGGAATTGAAGCATTGGAATCCAAGTGAGGTTCAAATTTTTAGTACCAATTGAGAGATATATAGTGAAGTAAATTGATACACCACCATGTTTTGTCTGGGGACATGATGCAATTAAAATTTGCATGCCTAAGTAGAACATGTCTTTTAATGTTTGATCAGCTCCTTAAGCCATGGAGACCACCTTTTAGTACTCAAATTCTTACCAGTAACTGCAAAAAGAATCGTCCTTCAAAGAAAACCTAATAAAGGTGCATGTAATCTCAGGCTGTAAAGTTGTGGTTTTTCTGACAGCACAGAATTCAAAGGCAAAAGCCCTCAAATTAAAGGGATGGTCCAAATAAAACAGTATCAGTATCGTATCATGAGTGGGAAGGAGCATGCAACTTGCTAGTGGGTACTATATATATATATATTTTTGTTTTAACACTTAGCAGTCAGGAACAGTTTAATTAACTGTAATTATAATATTAAGTAATGTATTATTATTATTATTATTATTATTATTATGATTATTATAATTACCAAAGTTTGAGGCAGCCCTTGAGGTCTTGAAAGGCAGGTTTTAGGTCTGAGATCCAATCACCTCGGAAAAGCTGTCGTTCACAAGGTTTTGCTTTACATTGTGTCGGCTGTGGTTTTTTAATGAAAATTTTTAGCAAAAGATTAACGCTAATGGTGCCATTGAACAGGCTGTTAATTAATTTGGCTTTCTTTGTTTTTTTGTTGTTTTTGTTTGTGTTTTGAAAAAATAGAGAAAAACAAAATATTTAGAATCAAATAAAAATTAAGTTAAGACAATTCATTTTGGACTGTCTTAAAAACAGGACCAGGAAAAAACAAATTAATAGAGTTAACTGGAATTTCATACGTTAAGTGAAATCAAATCAATCTTTGTATTTTATAGAAAAAAAACGTTTAAGTGAAATCAAACATTAAATTTTTTACGGAAACATCACGTGCATATTACGAGCTCCGTAGAATATTGAGAAGCATCGACTCATGTTTTCATTAGAAATTTAACGTAAACCAAATGTTAAAATCAAATACATCCTAACTAATGATGCTTTTCCTTTGAAAATTTTATTTTATCTTTATTTATTTTTAGAAAATAAAAGGGGGCGGGGGGTTGAAAGAATCAAAAGAATTGTTGGCTTAATGTTGTGCGGAAGAAAGAAAGGTTAAAAGGCAGTATAGCTCTACCAATGGATACATATTCCCTTTGTAAGAAACGCATATATGAAAACAGTAGTAGAGACAGAAATGACTGATTTTTATTTGGTCTGCTTCACTTATCAGTAGTCCTACTTCTTTTCCTGTACATCAAACAATTATTGCAAAATTTCTTACATAAATCAAACTTGATCGAATTATAAAGTAAATGATATATTTGTCATGTAATTGATTATTTTTCTATACACCAATCACACAATAAATATATTAAATTTATCATCTAATTAATTTTAATATGACCAAATCTGATTCGAATGAAAATTTTTTAGCCACAACATTTAAACACAAATACTCAAAAATCCCACCGAGGTTGATTCAAACATGAACAATAATATTATGTCTTTTCCTATTCCCTGTCGGAATAATATATTCAGGAGATGGACATGCATTAAAACTAGGTCCATTCATAAATAAATAAAAGTCGGCAAATTTAATTAATAATTACACTCGAGACAAGTAGGAACTAAACCAGCCAAGTGCATGTGAGCTTTTTGAGGCGATGGATACAGCTTCAACAGCCAAAATAAGCCATCCACATTTTTCCATACTATTTTCCTTTTTTCTTGAAAATAATTGCATTTCCACCCCTCTACTATCTATTATCTGCATAATTTACTCTGACGTTTCTTGTCATTGTTTTTTTTTCCTTAAACAGAATTATTATCAAACGGCGTGTAATTTATTTAACAATATTAGAAGTAATTTCTATTATTTAATTATAAAATGGAGTACTAGTGTAATTATTTTTTATTGTCCTATAAAGAATCTTCCCACTAATTAGGACCTTCATCACATGCCTGCCGCCCCCCCCCCGGGGGGGGGGGGGGGCAGCCAAACTCAACTAGTATATATACTCTACAGTTTTGAAAGGAATTCAGCACACAGCAAAACTTAACTCCTCCTTCCTACTTTCTATTTCTTAGTCCAACATTCTTGAAAACTCACTAATTTCTCAATCTATGGCCAAAAGTTCTAAGGCATTGACAGTACTCTGTCTTGTTCTTCTCCTTCTAATTGTATTCCAAGAAATGAGTGTTTGTGTGGAGAGTAGGCATTTGAAGTCCAAGAAACATGTAAAGGGTAACCATCAAACCACTCTGAAGGCGGCAAAGGGAGGAGACTACGGCGCCGCCGGCGTGGATATGGGGACGAGTAAGGCTGAGTATGTGGATGATTTTCGGCCCACGACGCCGGGCCACAGTCCCGGCATCGGACACTCAATTCATGACTGAGATTCTTTAAATTTTTTTAGCTTGTTTTTCTGTTGGCAAATGCCGTCGAATTAGGAGTAACTTTTACTACATTGATCACTACTGTCTATTGTATATATCACGTTGCTTGACGTTCATGTCTTACTGTTCCAGCTTCAGTCTTCATGTAATGACAGTTCTCATTAACTCTGCTCAAGAAAGGAACACGTCCAGTAATAATTATGATAAATGAATAAATTTTTGAAGTATAAATTACTATCACATAAAAATTATGATAAATCAATATTATATAGTGTCATAAAATAAGGGCAAAATTTGTTTTGAAACCATAACTATGACATGTGTCACTTTTAGTACCATAAAACTCATAATTACGTATTTTTAGTCCAAAAAATTATGTATTTTGTGATTTTGGGACTAAAAGTTCCAAAATTACATTTTTTGGAACTAAAAAGACGAGATTTTGAATTTTACGGGACTAAAAGCGTCGTATGCCATAGTTGTGGTACCAAAAGAAATTCTATCCTTATTTTATGGGACTAAAAGAATATTTAACCCCAATATTATATGTCATGATAAAACAGACTCGATAAAACAACTTAAATTTTTACCGTAGTTAATCGGTATTTGACGTGATTGTATCTATGACTAAATACTAGCAACATGTTTTTCTCTCTGGGGATGTTTTGCCTTTGTCAACATAAACAAGGGTGAATTACAACTACTTTCCCCTCGTCTTGGCATAATTACTAATATTCTCTTATTTTTAAAAATTATAAATACTCCCACAAATAAAAAATAATTAATTATCTAATTAACTCTAGACAGTGAAATAAAAAAAAACTTTATCCTTGTTATTTTTTTAAAAACAACACATAAAATATAAAATTAAGAGTGGGTAAAGTAGATTATTCATAGAACATATTAGTTACTCAAAAAATATTTTAGGAAATTTTAAAATATATAATTATAATTTATAATTCAAAAGGGTATTTTACTCAATTCATCATAAAATAATAAAAATTTAATGGAGTCCTATAAAACATATAATCACGTATTTTTAGGCACAAAAAGTCATGTAAGTAGTGGTTCTGGGACTGAAAAGACGTTTGTGACTAAAAAGGCATCGTGATTTTGGGACTAAAAAGACATGATTTTGAATTTCATAGCCTATAAATTTTACAACTCCTTCATGTCGATATAACAGACCAAATTAGATGCGTAGCCATCAGGAAACATCAAATGACTAATCCATTCACATATCCTCCTCTTCTACTATTTGCATAGGATATATACGGCTTTGGGCATCACGTTCGGCCTTCTATCGTCCACCTCAAGCTTCGATCGATTATATATGATCTTAAGGTCTTTCGGTGCATTCAGAGTGTCCTTTGTTTTTTCCTTTATATCCATCATGATATTAATATATTGTCAAACACATTCTTCTCAATGTGCATGACATTAAGATTGTGTCAAATCAGATCTGTCGACCTGTACTCGAGCTACCAGAAGATGTTTTTTCTTTGTCCACTTATGCTCGCTACCGTACCCGTCCGAAAGTGACAACGGCACTTCAACCGCAGGAGTTAACTCTTCAACCCATACGTAGATCTATCTCCTGTCAATCTTGCCCATGCAACCTTCCTTTCTACTCGGTTCGTAGTGAATGCTTTCTTGTTCTTTTGGTACGGATGGTCGGGGGAGAGTTACTACCTATAGCAGTCAAAGTAGCAAGCCTTCTTAGCGTTCTGCAGGTAATGCACGTGTGTCTTCCATACAAACTGGACACACCATAACACTAGCGAAACTCCATCCAGACGCCATCCCATAAGCGCGTAGGTTGTTCACAGTCCATATCACCGCGACGCGCATTGAGAATGTCTCGTTCTTCGCACTGTCGTTGGTCTTTTTTTTTTTTTTTTAACATTAGTCATTATCTACCACGTCATTATAATTCACTCAATAAGACGTGTTTCTCTCATATTTTAACTGGAACATGCCACTTTTTGACCAACTTTAAACATTTTGGTCAAATTTATCCTAAAATCACGAAAGTGAAAAATGTGAAAGGCCCAATTTACAATTCTAATAAATTGTAGAACTAACATATCAAAGGGGTATAATTATCGGACTAAAAATGCAATTAATTCGTTAAAAAATGGTCAATATATATTAAAAAAATTGATTATTCTCTATATTATAAATGATTGTGGCTTAAAAACCATAATAAATCAATGCTAGATGTCATGTTAAGACAAATCAAGGCAAAAACTTAAATTATCCACAATTTAGTATAGCTAATATTTTGACCTTACTTAAAAAAAAATAACGATTAATAATTATCAAGCAACTATAATTATTAGTATTTGCCATAATATGTTGTTTTTAACCATGATAATTGCATCGCACTCCACGAGCCTAATATATAGTGACACCAATGACACATTAATATACTCAACACACATAATATGATATCTATAGTTTCTTTATGTGTCCAACAATTTTAACAGCTACGACTAAATCCTCACTCAAAGTTTGCCTATATTTTGAACTCATTCAAAAATTTCAAACTAAAGGTTCAAACCACATTTGCCCTAAAAAAAATATATGAGTTTTGCTATAATTAATTATTATAGTTAAAAAAATAGAAAGAGTTATAATGAATAAAAATTAACTATGGCTCCACAACAATTATTAGTATTTGTTTTTGTAAATGAGGCTAAAATATCAGTCATAGTTAAAATCATGATAAATATTTTGTCCATAATTAAAAACCATGATAAATATTAATTAATCGTAGATAAATATTTAAGTTTCACATTGATCTTATTTCACCGTAATTAATAGTACTAATTTACCATAATTTCTAAATTGTGAAAATTTATAGTGTTAGGATTTTTATTTTTTATTTTTTATTTTCTTGCAGTGACTTCAAATTACATTATTTTTCTGTAAAGAACATTCCGTATTAATCAAAACCTGGTACTCTTATTTAATTTGTTGAGCTCGACAGGGTATGGATTGGGGTCCCCTTATTTAATTTGGATCTAATTGATCGGGATTGGATTTTCTGCTTTTTATTAATAAATTATGTAATTACGTGAGAATTATTTTATATAATTTAACATACAATAAATTATGACACAATTCAGAGGTGAGTATTTAACCAAACTTAGTATTTTTATAACTTATTAGAATATTTACATTCTATTTACACATGCAATGTTCCAATTAATACTAACCAACAACTAATTTTTAATATAATTTTCACATTTTCTATAAGTCTTTGTTAAAATAGCCGTAATAATTAATTTTTTGGGTAAATGTAAATTTCATTAACTAAAACAATAGTAGTGCAACACAGTGTTCATGAGTTGGTTTCTCCCGCGACAGACCACCGGATACGCCATAGTCTGTGTAATGCACATGTGCTAATCGAGCAAGCAAGATTAATACTAAGAATCATCTGCTTAACATCATTAACAATCAAGAAAGCCAAGTGCTAGCTGTTTTTTCTTCATGCTCGAATCGCCTCAGATTCCTCTCCCTCCAAATATGGTAAACACAAGAAGCCAACAATACTCTATAAGCAAGGTTGACAATGTGCTTGCCTCTCCATTTTTGTGCTGCCCAATCGATGTCATTTGCCCAATCTCGGTTGGGCCATGGGAAACGGACCAATCTGCGATTGTCGGAAAGGCACCGTCTACTATATCGGTATTGGAAGAAGAGGTGAGTATGAGTCTCCATCTTTCCATCACACAAGACACAATCACCAAGATGAGAGAGCCATGGTTTGTCCGTCGTCGGGAGTTTGCCAAGAATTGCCATCCATAAAATGAATAGGTGTCGAGGGATCTTACAAGAGCCCGAAAGTAGTGAAGCCCAGTCTTACTTTCGTCCCTGGTGGATCAAATAATCTAATAAGGGCCTTGGTCGATGGTTGCCCACCGCCCATTCTCCAAATAATTCTGTCTACTCCTTCATGGATTGGAGGTAGTACATGAGTTATCTCAAGGCACTCGAAATCCGTGATAGGAGGCCATCGCCATTCGCCTCCACAAATGACCGAGTTAAGTTTGGTCGACAAGTCAAGTCCTAGTAGGTTTGGAGCACGTGGGAATCTGTCAATAAGTGGCCCAAGAGGGTGTCATAGATCCTGCCAAATATAGAAACTCGTTCCATCCCCAATACGGTAATCCACCATTGGGCGGAGGTAACTTCGAAGACGTAGCAATTTCCCGTACTATCCAAACGAAGGTGTTTTGTAACCGACCAGCGTACAGCCAGTCCACCCAAATTGATGTCCTCTCGTATCGGATTACATCACAGAGTTTCTTGCTCATTAATGCCCGATTTAATGTACTACATCCCTGATTCTTTGGCCTCCTTCCCCCACAGGCTGACACACATCTTTCCATGCCACCTTTGTGTATCCACTGTTCCTTGTTCCTTTCTATAGGAAAGCTCGGAGTCTTTTCTCAATTGCTTTTATGATTTTCTTCGGCAAGCAGAATGCAGAGGCCCAATAAACACTAAGGGATGTGATCACAAATTTAATGATTTGCACTCTACCAGCATATGAAAGTGCAAGCCCCTCCCAACCAGCTATACGTTGATCAATTTTTGTCATAATGGTTAACAATTGGAAAAAGATAATCTAGAAGATAGCAGAGGAAGACCAAGGACCTCATTGGCAGTTGCCCTTCCTGGAACCCAAGTAAAGTCAGCATATCTTCTCTCAGTCCCTGTGCTGACCGTGAGATGATAATATGACTCTTTTGGACGTTTAGCTTCAGCCCTGACCATCCAGCAAACCGATCAATTCCTATTTTGAAAACTCCGATGGACGTAATGTCAACCTTGCTGAACAATAGAAGGTCGTCAGCGAACCCAAGTTGGAACACATGCGCAGCTTCGCATTTCTAGTGAAACGTAAAAGACCCGTCTTGATCAATCAACTGGAGAAAATCCAAGTGTAGCATCTCCATGACGAGGACAAATAAGTACGGCGAAAGAGGATCCCCTTGTCTTAGCCCTCTGGCTCCAGTGAAGAATCCATGGGGTTTTCTATTGAGGCCGACTGAGAAAGATGTTGGGGAACCCAAATAACTCAAGAACAGCAGATAGAAAGTCCAACTCAACCGTATCATACGCCTTTCTACTATCCACTTTCAACGCACATCTGGGGGGGAGGCGTGTCTGGTTATATCCTGAAAAAAGTTCCTGAGCTAGCATGATATTATCACTAATACTTCTGCCAGGCACAAATGCCGTTTGGCAGGGGCTAATGAGTTTGTCCAGAACCACACTTAATCGTTGGACAATAAGTTTGGCAATAATCTTATAAAGCATATTACAACAAGAAATTGATCGAAAATCACTAACGGATATTGGAGAGTGCACCTTCGGTATAAGCGCCAGTAAGGTAGTGTTGATTTGTTTCAAGAGCCTCCCGGTAGTACAGAAATCCAACACCGCTCTCGTCACCTCCCGTCCCACAATCGACCATGCAGCTTTAAAGAAACCTGATGAGTAACCATTAGGCCCAGGCGCTTTATCCTCATCAATATCAAACACTGCCTGTTTAACATCGAAGGGGGTGAAAGGCAATAAGATAGAGTTGGCCTCTTGATCTGTCAACACATGTCGTGCCCAGGGTTTAAGGAACCGAATATGAACGGCATCCCGTCGTCTCTCTCCTCCTAGCAGGTTATGGTAGAAAGAGACAAATTCATTGACCACCGCCCCCTGCTCCGTATGGGTAGCTCTATGTTCATTGTTGATTTGTAATATTCTCCTCGCTGTCCTTCGTTGCGCAATTTTGCGGAAGAACACTCTGGAGCATTGGTCACTCCCCTTCATCCACTCTATTTTAGCTCTCTGACGAAGCATGATTTGCTCGAGCTTTGCCGCTTTGGCCAACACCATTCGACAGCAATGCTCCAGGAGTAAGAACAGATCCTCCTGTCTGTTCGAGCTAACCAGGATTTGTGCCTCTTCAAGAAAACCCTTAGCCAACTGCACATTGTACGATAAATCACTCTTATTCCTTCTCTGTTCTCGGAAAACTAGTTTCAAAGCTTTTAGTTTCCGAGTCACCGCGTACATCGCTATGCCTACTATCTCATGCTGCCATATTCTTTGCACACTGTGAATGAACTCTGATGTAGAGGATAAGATAATTATTAAATCGGAACATACCTCCCAAATGTTGCTATCGGTCCCATACAGGACCATCAGTGAGTGATCCGAGGTATGTGGTGTAAGACTCGAGTAAGATGAAGTGGGGGATCGAGCGATCCATGTGTCATTAATAAGTATCCTATCTAGTCGTTTCCATAGATTCCTGGGGCCTGCACTGCAATTGTGCCATGTGTACTATTCTCCTTGCATGGGTAAAGGAAGCAATCCTGTATTCTGGATGCAATTATTAAATTCCTCCATTGCCAGCTGTATGTCTCCAGAAACTCCACAGACCTCACTAAGATCCCAAACAACATTAAAATCACCCCCAACTAACCACGGGGTGTCCAAACATTGGATAGCCAATGCAGTCAGTGAGTCCCAAAGTTCTCGTCTGTCCGCTAACTAAGTGGCCCCATAAATGACAGTAATATCAACTGATTCCTGAAATGATCTAATAGTGACATGACAGTGTATAAATTGTGTGCCCAACTCAACCACATTAACATCAATAAAGTTATCATCCTATGCAATCCAGATACAATTACCCGTCATCACATAATTCACAAATTATTTCCATTGGGGTAATAAAAAAGACTGAATCTGAGAAACATTATTCAAACGAACACGAGTTTCAAGGAGACCAAGGAAATGTACCTGAATTAGCAACTAGATCTTTCACTGCTAGTTGATGGTCCCTCTTATTCAGGCCACGAACATTCCAGACTGCTATATTCAACATGGATCACCGTGCTTGGGGCTACTTTAATTAGGACCCCCAATAGCTTCTTCTACATCATCAAGCATCTGCAAGGCATCAAAAGTATTAAAAATAACCAAAGCCTTACCATTGTCCCCTCGTCCCTTGTCATCGCTTCGAGCGATAGTCGCATGCGTGTCTAATGGTGGTGGTACGCTCTCGTCCAACCGCATTATGGAAGGACGTTGTGGAACACTTGCCATTTTGCGGTGTTCTCCTCCCTCCTTTGTACCCATGGCCCCCCCGCTTTGGGTACATAAACAAACACCGATGGTTTGGTGGGTTTAGCCGGGTTTCATCAACGAACAATCTTTGATAGAGTGGCCTAAGCTCATGCAACCCGTACATTTCGGGGGAACCCATTCATATTTGACATCAGCTTTGCAAGGTGTTTCCCCTCCTCCCTCGTCCGGCGTCATGATGATGATATGCTTTGGTAATTTTGAGTTGATGTCTAGCATGACGCATACACGAGTAAGTCCAATCTCGTGCATGCTCTTGTTATGGCATCCGGGTACAACGGTTTTCATACTCCACTCCCCACTATACTCAATCCCTCCGTGGTCCACAACTCCACTGGGAGGTGTCTTAGCTTGATCCAGACGGAAACTTGTGTATGTTTCAACTTTTGTATTGCCATTCCTAGCTCCCATTTCTGAAGGACAATCGGTTGTCCCTGAAAAACCATGGACCGCCCTCAATTACGTCTTTCATATCTATGACTGATTTGAATTGGAAGAAGAAGAATCCATTTGTCGTAGCAGTAACGTCACGCAACGTCGACCAAATTGACGTGACAAATTCTTTAAGATGGTGGAAATATAGTTTTTTTCCGAGAAAGTATCCAACTGTGTAGCCTCCCATCGCTTCGATCCATCCCGAATAATTTCCAATGAAGGGCGAACAATCACCTCGCCATTTTGCACTGTAGGCGCCACATACTACAAAGTTTTCGTGTAGTATTATTGAAGACATGCGCAATTTTGTCTTTCGAAAACACATTTTCGGAACATGCTTGCAACGGGATATTCCCCATGTACAATCTCGTTTGAACGGGAACACCGAGAGCTCTATTCCTTGCCGCGTCATGAGTAGGCTGTTTTTCCCCCCACAAAAATGCTGATGTCAGCTGCTGTGTCATCGCTGACATCAGCCTTAGAGTTGCTAATGTCAGCAGCTGCAGTGATATCAGCCCTACTAGGGCTGATGTCAGCAGCCATCTCACTTTCCAAATAAGCCTCCATATCACCCAAAGTCACCGCCACCTCAGCTCCAACACTGTCCACATTTGCCTCCAGGCCAGCATGCTGACGCACGTCACGTTTCGTCGGAGAAGTCACCGGACGTTCGTCGGATCGCCGGGGAAACGTTGCAGACTGTTTCTCCGTCGTCTGGGCTACTGTTTCATATTTTTGATTGCCAGAAAAAGCATCACAAAGCCGCTCCGGAATCTGTGTTGTCTCCTTTCCGCCATTGCCAAACTTCATCTCCCATCGAGCTTTGAGCGCCACCAACGCCTCCATTGCAGCACTATCGCCTTCATCCACTACTCGATTCGCGAGGCTTAGAAACTCAGTCATATTAAACAAGCGAGGTGAAATAGCAGGGCTCCATCCGCCATTAATGGACCTTGAAAGAGCTCGAAACCCTAATAATGGAGGCGCTGGCAAAACATCCATTTCTGTGGCCAAAACCCCTCCTTTTTTGGTCGGAATAGTTGCTGTTTTCGCCCCAAAGCCAGCGCCACCCTCAATCGCCGGAAGAACGACAGCTGCCGGTAGAATCGAAGAGGACAACTTTTCGACTTCCGCCCCAAACTATTGTGATTCGCCATTAAACTCGCCTCCACTATTCACCTGACGACAGTCCCCCTCCTCCTCGCCGTCCCCATCACCGGCAGGAGTATCTCCGGCATTGTCCTCGTCACCGGCGGCCATAGTCAGGCATATATGGGATGTATTCTTTATTAAAATTTCAATTGACAGCTTGTTCATTTTTTTCGTCTGTTCGCAGATATTAGTTCTTCACCACAATCACACAATGTTTATCGACCTTAATTTTTATTAGGGTGGCTAAAACATTTGTTATTATCGACTTTAAATTTTGTGAGGGTTGCTAAAATATTTGTCATTACCGACCGTAATTTTTATGAGGGCGGCTAAAACTTATACCATGACTAATTGTCAAGGCTAATACTTTTTCATGACCAATGAGATAAGTTCTTGCATTGATTTTATTTAAACGTGATTTATAATAGTTATTTATCATATTTTTTAGTCCATAGCAATTCATGGGCATCATAATTTTTTTCTATTACATATAACTGTGTACTAAAAATCTTATCTTAAACTAATTATGGGCATCATAATTCATCAAACCTTGAATATATATATATATATAAATAAAAAATAATAATTATTTAGATTTACAAATAAGTCCAAATTAATTTTAAATGACCGAAATTTTGAATGAAGTTGTAAATCATGTGATTGTGTTATGAGTATATATAAATCCGGCTGAGGTACATACAGTACAAAAAATTTAATTACTCCATGCATTATAAACTACTAAAATTTAAACATTATAATAAATCAATATTAATTTAAGTTTTTATCATAATTAATTAATATTTATTATGATTTTACCTATAACTAGAATATTTGCTGTAATTTTTATTTAAAGCAAATATTTTGTCATTGCTGACAAAAACAATGATTAATAGTCATTATAAAGTCACAATTAATTAATATATATCATCATTTTTTACTTTGAACCTTGATAATGAATGAAGAAATATATCATTTCTTTTTTTGAATTTTTAACCATATTGAAAAAATGATATTATTTCTAGAGATGCATGCCCCTTGGTATATGGAGAGGAGAGAGAGATCTGCACCTGTGCCCTTTCAAAGCGCTAGGGAGGTGATGTATCTAGACATTTATTTATTTGGGATAATTACATTCTTTTTTTTTTTAATATTGGTGTAATTATACGTAAATTTTTTATGATTTAAAAAATTACATTTAGTACCTTTGAAGTTTGGTTTCATCTAACATATAAGTCCCTCCATTAGTCAAAATTCACTAAATTGGCTGATATTAACAAAAATATAAAAAAAATCGTATTTATCATCGATTGATATATTACTTAATTATTGCAGGCCAAATAAATACTTTTATAATCAAATTACCTTCATACGTCTTCATACGTTAATGCATATGATGAGATATATCTTCACCTTTAAGGATAGTTTAGTCCAGAAAAAATTATTTGACCTATAATAGTTCAGTAATAAGTCAATCGATGACAAATATCAATTTTTAATTTAATTTTATTGTTAATGTCAGCAAATTCAATTAATTTTAACTTAAATGATGACTATTTTGTTAGATAAAACAAACCTCAGGTAGGTTAAATGTAATTTCCCAAACCACAAAGGTCTACGTGTAATCACACCAAACCTCAGGGGTGGGGAGTGTAATTATCCCTATTTATTTTAATTTTTTACTTTAATTGATGTATGTATGTAGACATCATTAAAGCCCTTATTAGTACTAGGCTTAATAATGCCATAATTTTAATTATTTTATTGTTATTATTACTATAATCATAAATGTTAGCTGGAAGTCTCTGTTATATGTGTGCTTTACAATACATATTTAAGGTATACATGAATAGTACGACAGCAATTTCTGACTTGAGGAATATAATCAGCTTTTAGTTCGACAAAGATTCTCCATTAACATCACTTGGGACAGCCAAATCTATGAAGGATCCCTCTCTTTTTTACTTATTTTTTAATTTTTTTCCCCTTTCTTCGACTACCACTAGAAAAAAATAATAATTATTGATTATAATTTTAATAGTTAGATACTAAAAGCTATGTGTAATTACTTTTTATTAACAACGTTAAATAAAATCGATGTAAAAATATAGATTTTCTATCATGAAAAAATTATTTGTCATGGCTAAGAGCCATGATAAAAATATTTATCATGGATTTTACTCATGGCAAATATTTTAACCACCCTTGTAAATACCTAGGTCAACAACCGTTGCAACGGACATAGATTATATCATCACGACCTCTCTTTTCATACCGCTAGGAATGCTTAACACCGCTTCACCAACTGATGTTACCTGCGGTTTCGTGTTAATAAATTTTTTTTTATATTAATATATATAAATATATAGTATAGATATATAGCTAGTAATAGAAATTTGAGTAGGACTAGTTAAAAAATCTATGAGGGATATTTTTGATAATTTGAAAAATTAGTATCGTGATATAAGTAACAGTTCTAATTAATAAAAATGAAATTTTCTTTATAATAAAATAGATATAGGAGTGGAAAGTTGTTAGCAAAGGGCATAGGAAATAAGGTATTGCCGAAAATGTCTTAATCTATAGTAATTAAGATTAAGATTAATATTTATTGTACTTAATATGAATTTATTGGAATGGGTGTTTGTCTTTTTTGTTCAAAGAAAAAGCGAAAGGAGGTGTCCCACGTTTTATTCAGAGAGACGGAGGTAGTTAAGTTAGTTCATATTATAATAATCATATTTTGATTCCCAACTAAGATTTTAAATATAAAAGAATGTCAACTGTTCTTTAGGTTTCTCCAAATGTTGGTTTAGTACTTTAATTTACTGTCCCTGACGGACACAGACTCGTCGGCACGATTTTAAAAATCGCAAGTTGAAGCGTGCGATGTTGTGTACGGCACATGATTTGCTAAGATCCCTTAATTTATTGTAATTGAATAATCACGGGCGTTGGAGCATATGCTCTTTTAAGATTCTTGGCTTGAATATTTAAAGTAGCATTCTATTTTGTTAATATTTGGAAGTTATTTGACTGTGTTACGGGTTTTTTCAATATGAGATAATAAAATTTGCACTATTATTATTGTTATTGAATGTAAGGATATAAATAAATTGAATTACCTTCAACACATTATTATTATTTATACTTATTTAATTTTTTATCAAGTCGGGCATGAGATGGACTCGAATAGCACTTTAATATTTCTGCACATATTTTATCTTTTATTCACTATTTGGATCTTGATTTGATCGCAAATCTAATGTTTAAATTTGATCGTTATGTTTAATAAAATCAAGATTGTACGAATTTTTACTTGTACATCTACAATCAAGTATTGAAGAATTTAATTTATTTTTCAATACTAGTTAAAAGTACTAATTTGAATCATTTGTTTCAAAAATACATATAACGTATTATTGTTCTTACTGTTTTATGAATCATTCTGTTGAATTGTACTTGCTTTTAAATTTACCAGATTAGTATAAATAAATAGACTATGAATTAAATATCTTGTTCATTAGCCTAAGGCACCAAACCTATTTGGTGGGGGCCCTAAAAATATGAAACACTTTTGGAACGGAAGGATATAGGGGCTGATGTGATCGTAATTTCACAGTACTTGACATATATAAACATAACCTACTTTAATTAATTTGTTCAAAGGCTCTATTCTTTTAAGGGTAGGGGAAAAAGTAAGTTGTCAAGTTAGGCATCATTTTCATAGACTAATTAGCCAAGAAATTGCTCAAATCAGAAGAATGGATATCTGAGATTGCCCTCTTATTTACAATGTACTATCTTTGTGCTCAGTCATGTGACTTCCATTTCACTATGTTATATCTACTTGGGCTTAAATACATCTTTTTATTTCGTTGAAAAAATGCACGTGCATCCCACGTGACTTTGTAAAATCGGGGTAATTGTTCCTACTGACTTAATTTTGCTAGCAGTTTTGTACTTTTAACTTTCTAAATTAGTATTTTGAACCTGTATCTTTTTAGTTTTTTTAATTTTAATTTTTTTTATCACAAAATTTATCCTTCTCGCCAGTGGAAATATAATCCACTCAAAAAGAAAAAGGTTGAAAGCGCAAAAAGTTCACCCTTCTCGTTTTTAGCATAGCGGGCTCCCAATGGGTGGCACGCATGACGGGCTATTAGCTCAGTGGTAGAGCGCATCCCTGATAATTGCGTCGTTGTGTCTAGGCTATAAGGGCTTGTAGCCACAGGAATTCTTCAATGTGCTCATCGGCACCTGACCCTGAGAGTTATTTCGTTACTCATATAATTTGCAATTTCTTTTCATATTTTGACATGTATATTGTTCATTTTGTGCTTGATCATTAAATATAAAAATTCAAATATTTTCTTCAACCTACACATCTCATTTTTTGCCATGTTGGGGTTGAAGAGAAAAAAAGTTAAGTGATAGTTGAATATTTGAATTTCTATGGTCAACATATAAATGATAGCAAAATAGATAATACGCTTAAAACATGCTCCCTTGCATACACACTTTCAGTTTAAAGCCGATAAAATGTTGACAAGCACGAAGAGAGAGAGAATTTGACAAGTTTACTACACTGCAATCCAAGCTGTTACATGTTCAAAGTTTCCTAAACACACATAAATCGCAATTCACCTGAAGCGACATATTTAAAGGTAAGACAGTAAATATAAAGAACCCTGATTATCTGTTATTTCGACAGGCAAGAATTCACAATAATCACATACTAATTATTCAAGCACTCGCCCACATCTATACTTAAACATTAATTTTGGTTCTTAAATCAGTTCAAGTTTACGGAAGAATGACCGATGCCAGGGCTGTGGCCTGGTCCTTTGAAACTATCTTTTACCCCTGTAGTGGTAAGACCTAATTCCATCTTCCTACCCATGATGTCTCTTGCTCCTACGTAAGAATGACCTATTCCAGGACTGTGGCCTGCTGGTTCCTTAACATGACCATCTGCTGCCGCTGCTGCTGTTGTGCTGAATTCTTGCATCTTAATTGTACCCATGTTATCTTTTTCTCGTACGTGAGAATGACCAATTCCAGGACTGTTTCCTGTTGCTTCAGATTCAAACCCATTCCAGCCTCTGCTCAAATCACGACTTTCACTTGGGAATATCATCTTTTCGTGTTTCTGAATCCCTGCAGGTTGTTGCTCCAGATTTCTTGCATGAACTTGGAGTCCTGTCATCTGCGTTTGGACATACCCAATATCGTGTTCTTCTACTGGTTTTATTTCCCTTGCCTGTGTAGATTGAATTTCCAGGCAGACAATAAGTGCAAGAATGAGAAAAAGAAACATAGGGATGTTTTGGAAGTAATTGGCCATATTTGGAAGCAGATGTAATTAGGTCAAATGTAGTAAGAGATATTGAGAGAGATACGATGTTATTTATGTGTATGAAATTTAAACCCCGTTATGCGGTATTTATAATGTTTGGGAACTATAGGGATGTATATATGTAAGGAATTTTAACCATCTAAAATTGCAATCATGAAAGTGTATATGGTGTGAATGGTTTATAATAATTTGCTTCTTCAACCTGTCTTGTAAATTCTTAGTGGTTCTTTTCATTCCGTCTCACACTGTATCTTATGATCTTTATATATATATATATATATAGACCATGCATGTACATGGAGAAAACAAATGTATGTACATATGTATATGTATTGACTTCTACCTGATACCTGTCTCAATTTTACAAGACCAAAAAATGCATTTCCCCTTCCCTCAATTTTTGTCTAATTAACATCTTAAAATTTATATGTTTACTCAAATTCAGTATGTAAAGGTAGAAGCTCATTCCATGCTCTGTCAACTGGTTTAAATGAATTTTTTATTTTAGTCTTTTATTTTGTGGAGTTGCAATATAGTCCTATACATTTCTTTTTTTTTTTTTTTAATCTAAGAACAAATTTGACTAAAAAATTTAAAATCAGCCGATTCCTTTTTTTTTTTCATTCAAGTCACCTATGCTAGGCAAGGGTTCGGTGTTGACCCTACCCGTTTATTAAAAGGTTTACAAAAATTCCTTGTACAATGTGTAAGCAAAATACTAACTCCATTTACAGAAAACCGATCTCTGAATAGCACTTCAAGACGGATAAAGGAGGTGTGCACGGACCAACACAGAGAGCTCTCCCTATAGTTGGACAAGAACTCTATTGGTTCGCTAGAAAATCAGCTGACCTATTACCCTCTCTAAATATGTCCATCTTCCGCCTTAACATTGGCAATCGGGTTAGCAGCCTCTGAAGCCCCCAAGCTCCTGCCCCACTATTCATCAAGTGCAAAACAGTCGATGCATCCAATATCACCTTTTCTTTTGAATTAAGCCTTCAGTTGCCATGTCAACCAAAAATAATCAGTAAGATGGGATGTCCAAAATTTTAACTAGCACGTGCATTAATACATATATATGCCACTTTATGATCGATTTAAAATTTTTCAGTCAAATCTATCCTTGAATCAAGAAATTAAAAGAGGTACAAGACCAACCCTAACAACATAAATGACTAAAAATGTATAATTATAAAACTAAAAATGCATTTACGCCCCAAGTAAATTGTAAGCAATCAAACATATCATATACAGTGATATTATAACAATTATTCAGTTTATTTATGATATTTATTATCATAGATGTATATAATTTAACAAGCATAATATTCTCCAAAAATAGGAATGAGGGATATTTTTTCAGTAAAATGCAAATTATCAAATCGAATTTTCTGTTGCAAAGTCTATTCCATCTTGTATTCAATTCGATGTACGCACACTATGAGTATATAATATTTTTTTAAAATAAAATATATGAATGAAGTAGAAAATATAATAAAATTTGCAACAGATAATCCAATCCCACAAACCAAGTACAAAGCAAGCCTTTATTAGAAGTACATAAGTAAGTTCACTTAGATTAATTCTAATGAATGTTGCTACAGTCATGGATAACAGTCATAACATGATGCTCTATCCGCATTTGTGGACAACATTTTATTCAAAGTACAAGGGATTAATTAGACAAGTATGAGAACTCCCAAGGTACGTATATATATATATATATATATTCTGAAAAATTAAATATTCTCTTATTAATTGCAGTGTGTAGCTTATTTTAAGGTTCACTAGTACTATTGACTCATGATGACTTTTGGCCGCGCTCAAGTTGCTGCTTTTATTCACTACAAAAGGAAAAGAAAATTAGCAAGACAACAAATCATGTGATATTTTTAATATCATCATTAATATTATGTATCAAATGATAAAATAATTTATTTTGTCAGAATAAGAAGATTTTTAATTTGAATAGTAACAAATATCTTGTAAAATTATCATTAATTGAAAAAGTAGTTTATAAAAGTTATTATTAAAAATAATTAATGACACCTATATAATAATGATATTAATGACAAATTTGTGTTGTCATAATTATGTATCACTAATTGTGTGCACACTTTTTTCACTAATAATTGCATTACATCACCATAACTTAATATACATCCCTATAAATGATAAATTTAAAATTATCATTTAATATTTTTATCACTAGTATTATCTTTCGTTGTATCAATTGTTTAAAAGTCTAATGGTAAAAATTTCCGCACAAATCTTTTATTTGTCAAATAAGAATAGAAAAATACTTAATTCAATTTTTACCACTAATTTAATGGTTAAGATTGAACGTGACACACCCACAATATTGGTCTGAATTCTTGTCAATGTATTAAATGGAGTTAAACTTACATTCTACACCTAAGTTCTTGACTATAATAGATCAATCGTGAGGACCTGATTGAAACACAAGCGATACAATCCTTCTTGCAATATATAATATATATATATATATATATATTAACAAAAACCCATAATTTTAACTTCTTGAAATGATAAAATAACTGGAAAAATGGGAGTTGGGGTGAGCACATAGGGAAGGCGGCTGGAAAAGGGAGGGATTGTGTGTAGTACCCACTTAGCTTTATATGGATGGCTCATATGCAACCTCCTGTTTATTTCCTTCACACAAATTGAAGTGAAACATTTCTTGCTTGTTCTACTTCTATCCATGCTTCAGCTTTCCAACCAACTCCATTATAGATAATTTCCTCACTCTGATTCACATTTCATTCCATAAATATTTTTTTCTTATAAATAAATTTCACTTAAATATACAGGTGTCGTGAATTATGTAAAAAAATTAAAATGCTGAGATTCCGTGCTGTAATTACGTCTTTCGCAAAGAAAGGCCAACATGGGAAAACGGTTGTGATAATGCTCTCTGGCTTTGCAGATCAAATTTTCTATTACAAACTTCATTCCATATTCTATTTCATTCAACATATACATGCTATCTGTATAAAATCTTTTTCTAAATAACATATATAATATTATTTTTATACACGTGCATATATATGTTGAATAGAATATAAGATATAACATATTTGTAATAGAAAATTTAATCCGCTCACTTTCATGAGCACAATTTTTTTTCCACGATCGAATTGCTGGTCTAAGGTATGATGAGGGTAAAATGTTCACTATTGTAGTATACCTACATATGTTGAATTTTAAGATTCAAACTATGCAATCATGTTGAGGGAAGACGTCTACAGCATGGAGTATTAGTATACAATATTGATATTTCATATTGTATTTAATATATATATATATATATGTGTGTGTGTGTGTGTGTTTTATATGTAAAATGTCGTAAATTAAATTTATGCATAGTAATCTAAATTATATATTAAATGAAGTATAAGTATTTTGTATTATATAATAGTAAAAATTGTGAACAACATAATCTAAGCTACATTATCATAATAAGAAAATCATATTTTTGATCGCATGTATTATTGTCTTTTTTAATTTGATATACTTTTCTTACATTGCATCACATAAGAAAAATATTTTCAATGTTATAATTCTCAAGTACATTTTTGGTACTATTATTAACAAAAAATTCTAACGACTTCATTAATTATCGGACGAAAAATACAAATGAGAATTAAAATTTAAAAAAAAAACTTCCAATTTATGAAATACAGTATAAAAAAGGGGGGAGGGCTAACATATAAAACGCATTTTTCGAAAATCAGAATGTATATTATAGGTACATGAAAATCACAACTAGGATTCTTCCTGCGTATCTGAAAGAATTGACGGCGTGGAGCATTAGCAGACGAGTGAATCCCACTTGTATTTGGATGGCTCAGATGGAGCGCCGTAATTTGACCAAATCTCATCATCAGTAGGCATTGGGAAACGTATCTTTCTGCATTTTTATTTATGTGCATCACAGTCCACTCATTCTCTATGATCAAATTTGATCAGACGCGCAATAAAAGTCGACCAATATTGTCAAATGTATGTACTTTTACATAATTACTTTTGAAACTCAGCAGGGGGGAGAGAATTTTGTTCATAGAAAAAGACACTATAAAAAAATATAGGGTAAGTATTATATTTCATCTCTTAAATTTTAAGTGAGAATTATTTTAGTCCTTTAAATTTATTTTTTAATTTTAACATTCTTAAACTTTAATTTTTGTGTTAATTTGATCTCTCTAATCATTTTTCAGCAAAAATCTAGTCAGATTTTGACTCTTTGGAAGGTAAAAATTTAAACCTTAACAATATTTATTAAATGTCTGGATTTTTAAACAAAAAGTTGGTAGATAAAATGTGACTATATATTTAGAAACCTCTTAAAATGAATTTTATATATATTTAAAATTCACTAAATAATCTAATTAAAAGTATATTCCACCAACTTTTTCTTCGAAACCATAGCTGTTAATATTTAATACTTTGCTAAGATTTAATTTTATTAGACATAGATTAAAAAATCGACTTAAATTTTTTTATTATATTTTTAGATAATTAGATAAGTTTTATAAAATTTATTTATAATTTTGATTTTTGTGGTCATTTTTGTAAGTGAACAAAAAAAAGAGACTATTTTATTCTGAGTTAAGCAATATGTTAATATTATGTTTACAAGAGTTCAAAATTTTTTATTTTTCATACAAGATAATTACATCATGTTCACCATATAAAAATATAAATAAATGATTTTAATTTCTAAAAAATGACTAATTTGATAATTTTTTATAAATTTAAGGGACTAAATTCATAAAATCAAACTTAATTGACCATTTTACCCTCCAAAAAGCAAACTCCGGCCATATTTTAGCCAAAAAATAGTCGGACGGACCAAATTGAGACAAAAATTAAAGTCTAGAGATGTTAAAGTCAAAAGATAAACTTGAGGGGATTAAAGTGATTTTAAACAAAAACTTAAGGGACCAAATATAATATTTTACCCAAAAATATAATATTAACAGTAAGATAATAAAGTTCAACTTTAAAAATATATATTAAGTGATAATAATATTAATCTTGTAACAATATAATTAATTATTAATGGCAAAAATTATTGTAAGTTGTCACTATTCTTATTAAGTTTTTAGACATTAATTCGTGCAGAAGCAAGAGATTTTGACACCTTAATACATATGATAAGTGATAGTTTTGATAATATCACCACAGAGAAATTAAATGAATAATTCCTTACGTACACTTAATCATTACAATTTAAAAATCACGACAAATTGGAACTATCTATCTTGCCTGGTCAAATAAATCGATATAAAAATTTTAATTATTTGACCATGATTAATCAACAATCGTCATAACTTTATTTTATGGTCAAAATATTTGTCATAATTTTTAGTTATAGATAATATTTTGACATTTGTTAATCGTTGCGCAACCATAATTAATTAATATTCACAATAATTTTTAACTATTGATCGTAACAATTAATCATAATAAATAATAATATTTCTTGATTATCTTGAATTAATGAGAAGGGAAGAATACTGAACTACTTTTAAAATGCATCAGTCTGGATACATCTTCACCATTCATCATCCTATGTTGGTGGTGGAGTTGAGCAAATTTTCCTAGGACGACTAGTATACAGCAAAGGATCCAGAAAGGTAATAAATCTCTGAAACCCACCAAATCTATGAGGGGCCGATGGAAGGATGCACTTTCTCCAAATTGTTATTACTGTTAATATTTGAGGCAATGTCAAAGCAGGCAAATGATGAGTTTTAAAGTAAGATAGCTCCACCCTCCATTTTGTTTGACTCTTGATTGAAAATGAAAGATTCCTCAAAAAGGACATGTATGGTTCCTTAATTTTTGGAACCCTCTGACACCCTTGTCGTCGATCCCCACTCAATGTTTGAAAATGAAATTAACCAGTGTAATAATACACTCTATTGTGTATCTATTCTTCAAGGAATAAAAACCATTTAATATTCACTTGTGATATGACAGGATGTAGTGTGTTATCATGGCTAGTAGTTTACTTGGATAAATAATATTTTTCGTCCTTAATTTAATTTTATTAACTATGTAATTCTCATTTTTTAATTCAATAATTTTTATAAAATAGTATTTTTGATCCAACGATATTTTTTCATTAAATAGTTAACTAAAAATATCACGTGTTCGTTAAGTGCATGAAACCAAAAATGAGAATTTCAAAACTAACATGACCACAAGTGTAGATGCCCTAATGGCCACATACTAAGCCTTTGGTATTTTTCCTTAAGATATCTAACGGCAGTAACAACAGGACCAAAAATGCTACTATTTAAAAGCTATGGAATTAAAAGTTGAAAAATCTCATATTAATAGGAGCGAAAGTGAAAAAAATTGTAAGATAGGAAATAAAAAGTGTTATTTCCCCAATCTACTTGTCATAGTACACATTGGGCTAGTTTCGTTGGTGTATCTGATTGGGTAGAATAGGAAATGGTATGATAACTCACCAGTTTCATTATTTTAATTTGAGTTTTTTATATATTGTGGTGTGTGATATGACATTATATGGTCTTGTATTTGATTGAAAAGATTATGAAATATTATAAGATGTGAAAAGACTAATAAGGTCCAATCTTTTTTCAGTTATCGCTATATTTAATTCTGTAAGTGTTATCATGGCTACTTATCTACTTGTTATAGTACACATTATGTACAATATAATATGTCTCTGACATCACTGTTGCGTCATTTTTTATGGTTTGCAGCATTTTGATCAGCTTTTAGAAATTACGATCCTCTATTTTGATGGGATTATGCAGGATCTTTCTCGTATAACATCGGTACAGATAGACAGTGATCGTTTCAACACAACTGAATTTTGAAATTAGAGAGTGTTTAACAGCTAAAAATAAATATTTATTAGTTTTTTATTGAAAATAAATTAAAAAAATATATCAATACGAGAACAGTAAACAACAAATTATATTAACTTTCGATTCAACCAATATATCAATACGACTACGAGTAGTAACAAATTACAATAACTCACATAAAATAGAACAAACACTCGTATAAAGTGAGACAAATACCTACATATATACCCAAGGGATTTGAACCCATGACCTCAAACTTATTCATATGACCTCAGCCAACTTTTCCAACTTCCGCAACAACTAAACTTATAACTTTCTTTACAACTTACTCCCACCAACAAAATAGAAATCATTGCAAATACCTCTTTATATTAGAAACTTTTTGTGTTTCTAGTCATATTGATATAAGGTTTAATCGATGTAATTTGTTATTATTCTTAATCATATTGATTTATTGGTTTAAATCAATGTATTATTTAAAAAAAACCCTCAAAAATAAAAATAATGTTCCTGTAGAATATTAGTAAACTATCTTTTACTAAGAGAGCTTGTGTCGCATCTTGTCTTTTTAATTGATGGATGTTCACAAATCGGGCATGGAAATCAGCCTTCGCTAAAGATTAAAAAGTTTAATATTATATATATATATATATATATATATAAACTAACAAGAATTAACGTCCACTAATTTGCATGATAAGTTCAAAGAACAATATAACATTAATCAAATTTACTGACCATTCATAAGAATAAAAATGTCATTTTATGAATATAATTAATAATTCTCACATTAATCTTAATAGAAACAAAAAACGGATGACAACTTATTATTATATACTATATATATATATATATGAAGATATTGTATATATATGCGTACGGTGATGGCTGAAATTACTAATGTTCTCTTCATTATTGGAAGACTACAAGAAATTTTATGTTATTGCAAAAAAATGGAGTTTTCGCCACATTATAAATAACTCCGATTTTAAAAATCGTAGTAAATATAATTTTAAGTGACACCAATAATTATGGTTGCAATTCAAACCTCAGGACTTTTGGTATATACCTCAAACATATGAATACGTATAGCCCCATTCAAGCATATAGGTAATAATACTTGACAAGTAATAAGATTTTATTTTTCTTTTATTAAAATTTACTGAAATAACACATGGTAATAAAAACGCAACATTGACGAATACAATTGAAATTAAGACTAGAAATTACATGCACCAACTCTTAAAACCGCTAGCTCTCAAGTCTATTCCAACCCTGTATTCACAAAGCATGCCCGATCCCCGGGCTGTGGCCTGTTGGCTTGAAACCATCGACCCGGCGGCCAGGACCCGGCAGAGGAGAAGACTCAGCTGCTACTGGGCTCGGAACTGGCGGTGGTGTAAACATAGCCTCATGGTCGTCGTTGTCGTCATGGCCACATGCTGTCGAACTTAAGCACTGATCAGTGGCCAAATTCTTACCAAGCATGTCAGTGAACTCTACTGCAGAGTCCTGTCTGGAAATCTTAGTGTAAGAATGAAGTTGTTTTTTTGCCTTAAACTTTAGATTTCTTCCTTCTGTGGACTGCATTTTGTGGGAGAGTAATATTAAGAGAAAAAAGAAGGTAATGATGATGAGGTTGGTTTGAGCCATTTGGGTTTAGGGTTGAAGAGAATAGACTAACTATGAGAGGGGAAGGGTGGGGTTTGGACAGGCTAGGTTTTGGGGGTATTTATAGAACCCTAAATATGTAAAGGGAAGTTCTTATTGGTTGGAAATTCCGAAGTGGTTGTACAGTATTGTACTGTACTATTTATTTTCTTAATCTATGGCTAGATTTGCATGTCCATTTCGGCTTCAGGATGTGCGTTTTCAGTAGTCCACATCATAATATTTTTGGTATTACTTTGTGATGAAAAGGGGGTTAAATCTGGTGACAAATCTTCCATCCTATTTTTGAGGTACACATTGATGTCGCATTAACACGTGTATTAATTATATTTTTTAAATTTAAAAGAAATACATGACAATCGTATATTAATGATGTGACATGACTGATGTTAATTTAATTTAATTGATATTTGGTGGTGAGACTGCAATAATTGCTAGATTTATAAAATCTTCCTCTATATAAAATAAATAATTATATATTAAAAAATGCCACAACATTTAAAATAGATGTTCAATCTATGCATCTGAAATCTATAAAGTGGACAAGCAATTCCTGGAATATTTCGTAATTGTGTTTTTTTTTTTATATACTTGCAAAAGAATTATGCCGTAATTTCCCTGTCTACTCCTATTGGGGCTTATATTTGGGCCCGAATTTATGATTTGGGGCCGAAATTGTATATTAAATAGTGGATCTATATTAGACTTCTACATCTTGGCTTGGGCCCGAATAAGTGGTAGATCTTGGGCCGACTCATTCGCTTCCCATGGATTTTGAATTACTATTTTGGTTTTCTGATTTGGATCCGACCCAATAGATATATTACACATAATATTTTGGATTTATTTCACACTATATTATAGTTTGCACTTTTAATATATATCAAAGTAACAAATATTATAAATATCTATCATATAAATTAATAATTAATTAGGTTTTCTTAAAAATAGGGATAATTACGCCGTCTTTCTCAAAAGTTTGGTCTAATTACAGGTAGACTTTCTGTGATTTATGAATCTAGTATCATTGATGTTTGTTTTCATCTAATAAATATATCTCATTAGTTAAAAGTCATTGATTTTGTTGATATTAACAAACTAATTGAGTGAAATTCATATTTATCCCCATTTATTGTTATTGACTTATTGCAGGTCAAACAAATTTTTTCTGACTTAATTACCCTTATTAGTCGAGGTCCCATTCAATTTTTTGCTAATACGAGCAGATTCAGTAAATTTTGACTAATTGAAAGATCTATTTATTAGATGGAAACAAACTTCAATGGTACTAAATGCAATTTTTCAAATCACATGGAGTCTACGTATAATTACATCAAACATCAGGAAAGGATAACGTATTATTTCTTAAAAATATTATTTTCTTATATATAAAAAATTCCGGTGATATTATTTTCTAAATATTTAAAATATTTTTAAGGGTTAATTATACTTAGACCCTCTCTGAAAATGCTATATCACACTTTCCCCAAAGATGTTTTGAAATTGCACTTACACCCCCTCAAAATATTCTCGCTTTACACCTAACCTCCTTCCCTTAGGCTTTGGATAAAAAAAATGTTTGCCATAAAAAAAAAATACATAATTTCTTATAATTAATATTTTCATGTATAATTTATATACTTATAAAGAGATAAATATAATATATATATATATATATATATATCAAGTGAGGTTAACAGAAATATTAATTAAAGGATAAAAATTTGAAATTTGTGCAATTTCTTTTGCTAACGTTAGCATTTTTCATCTAAATCCTAAAGAAAAAAGACCAGATATAAACAATGAAATTTCGAAAGTGTGTAAGTATAATTTTAAAATTTTTTTAAAAAAATATATAATTTTGTATTTTTAGAAAGAATTTAAGTGTAAATAACCTTATTTTTAAATTATGATATAAGCTTACAGAATCTAACCGATCAAACTCATGGACATTGTTAGCATCCAGATTCCTCTATTCATGACCATCCATCATAGCTTTCTTCAAGACAAACAATGAACACATCAAAGCAGAAGCCAAATTTTGCTTCAGATGTCACATTACCTTGGTGATGTCTATACATAAGTTACAAACCCTATACATCTTGCATGCTTCCAAAACCAGAAAAGAAAAAACGAAAATAAAAAAAGAACCTAAGTACAATTAAAGGTAAGAAAATAAAAGAGGAACTCTGGTGATGATCAAAGTCGCATTGATCACCTCGACAACAGTCAGCTTTCTATAAGAGAGTTAGTTGCTTCACATCTGCAACAGACTAACAGGCTCTAATTAGTGTAATCGGTTTGTAGGAAGCTTTCGTAAGTTGTTCCTCTGAGAATCTTGGTGATGTCGTCCCAGTTCTTGATGTGCTCCGACAATGACCCTCTGTGTATCTTCACCTGCCGACTAGTTAACTCCATTTGTGGCAGCCCTAGGAACTCTTGAACATCTACCAGTTTCTGCACGGAAGTGAAATGCAATGAGGAAGAATACCCATGATTTCTTTTTTCTGTTTTTTGGTCGTGAAATGGGATTTACTGAGGTTAGAATCATAGAAAACGGGAATCTACCGCAATATCAAAATAATTTACCCAGGGAGTTAGCGTGATTGCTCAGTGTACTGCTCCTAAAACTACAAAAGTTACCTTCTTCCAAGAGTTACCACTAGTTCCAAGAAAATGGGGTCGGATACAGTCATCCTAAACTTGGAAAGAATGTTTTGGTAATTTCACAAGAGAGGATAAAGGCCATAAAACACTTAAAAGTACATATCTGAAAGGCTTGTTGGAAATGATTCGCTACAGAAGTTACAGTATATGCAACTGAAGCACCTTACGTACTAAACAGATAGGGTATTAGCTTGGTGATGGTTGAAGCAATAAATTCGGACTCGCAAGAATCTCATTTTTGCATGGTGGAAAGAGAAATCTGGGCAAAAACTCTGTGGGGGTCAAGAAGCTATTGGGGGGCTGGCGGCTGACTTAGTGGCCCCCATGCTGCATGAAATGTTCGCCTATCACACAGCTCACTAACTCTGCCTGGGCTGGGGTTACCTATAACTCGCCTACGCTCCAACCCCAGCCTCTCAGAGGAGAGGTCGATGTAATTGACCATATAAAGTTGGTGATTCTCACAATTGCTACCAAATGTTTATACCATAATATAGGGAGACAAAGAAAGATCCTGATAGCATTTGGAAATTGCAGTAAATGAACTAGATTTCCTTCAAAAGGTGAAAGCAACTTACAGTTCGATTTTTTATGAGATCTTCATAGTAGAGGACAATGTGCCTAGTGCTGCTGAAATGCTCCAACGCATCCAAGACCATCTTCTCCATGAGCTTTAGATCCGTCACCAGAGATGTTGAATTCATTACTGGTTTATAGCTAGAAAGAGTATCAGCCTACAATAAACAGATCAAAAAATCAGATCCCACAAGTATGTACGGCTGGTTTGAGTGGGGTTGAAACATGGTACAGTTACCTCTTCGTGCGAGTGCACGTGGGACTTGTGTGTCCCATTGAGGAGTTTGGCATAACGATCATAAGAATTAGCAAGGACGGAAACCATCCGGCGCAGCAAATTTCTCCGGAAAAGAAATATTACAGAAACACCTTTGCTATTGAAATATTCGGCAATTTCCTTATGGTACTCCATCAACCCCTGAATTAGCAATGATGCAGCGGGTTTGCATTATAATCAAGACAAAAACCAGCAACTGAAGCACCAAGAAGAGATGATATTATACTCGGGAGATGAAATTAGTGAATGAGACTTAGTCCAAGTGGACAGTTTCAACGACCATAGTAAACTTCAAAAGATTAATTCATAAGAGTTGCCATGCAAGAGTGAAGTAAAGTGTATTGATACATCCTATTTTTCAACAGTCCAATTATTGAAAATTTAAACTCTGTTAACATAATAAATCCTGTGAGAGATGTAAATCTTTATTATCTAAACAAGGCTATAAAACTAGATGTGCCTCCACAACTAATCTAATTCTTGCCATAGATTGCTTCAGTTCAATGATGATAGCAGAACTTTCCGATTTTGGGCAGATCAGCAGAAGCCATACCCATTAAGGTGTTTCATAAGTGATACCTTCTTAATACTGCTGATCTAACAGGGCATCTCTTGAATTTTTAAGTTCTATTGCACCTTAACCTAAAAATTCCATCTCCCTTGTTCCTCAAAATCTTCACAAAGAACTGGGGGGTTAATTTTGAATAAGAGTGTTACATATTGCTTATGAATGTAAGAGATAACATGCTCCTGGCTACACTACATTAGGAATATCTTACCTGATTAAGCATCCACTTGAAGCCAACTGCAGCCGAGCACTGATTCTTGGAAGCACTAGTAAACCAGTCCAAATTGTAGACTCTATCCAGAGTTGAAAAGATTGAAGAAACGTTGCTTCTCCTTTCTTTGACGGAAAATATCTCACCGTTGGAGCTTACATTCGTATGGCTGTTCAACAGAGTTTCAAACCATCCACTTCCAGATCTTTGCATAGACAGAATGGTGAAAAGCCGCACAGGATTACAGGCACACTCAGCCCTGCCATATGTAACAGAAAATTTATGAGTTACTACTTGTACAAGACACTGAAAAACTCGAGACAGCCAGGAGTACAAGAATTACCTGCTAAATGAAGTGGGTTTTGGGTAGTGCAAGTACGGAGTTTGAGATTTATCAATATCGTTGTCGTGACAATACCTCTGATTAACTTCAATATTTATGAATTTAGTACTTGTATGAATATTTGTTTGCCTTAGACAGACCGAGCAGATATAAACACCACACACCATTGCAAATACTAAGACTAACATCCTCAAAGAAGCTGGAGATTTCTTGGGAGGTTTTATGATTAGGGCATCCTGTCACCCATAAAACAGAAATCTGTAATTGAAACAAGATATAGATATCTCTATAGGCGGAAAAAATTAATGCTAATGTTTAAGGGAAATGTTAAAATTTGCATAATATTGAAGCATTAAAGGGAAATTTCGACCAACCAATTATAACACTCCAATCGGAGAATGCATAAAAAGAAACAGAGAAATGATAAAACAATTGAGATGAAAAAGATGTGAAGTTACAATGCTTAGAAAAACACAGATATCAAGCGCAGAAGTTACATGTTAATCTCGCATTGCAGTACAGATTTGTTCAAATTTAAAAACAAGGAAACCAAATTTGAGCTTGCAAAGAAAGACATATGTGCCTCAAAACTCTCATTCCAACCCACCATAGGATTCAAATCTCGAATGGATTTCCAAACAGCTCAGAAAATAAACCAAACAAAATCCAAGCCCAAAGCTTGAAACTTTGAATTATGTGCAAAAGAACCCCAGAGAAGCCAAGGAGTAAAGCTTTAATCTTGTATTATTGACAACCCAACTACTCCAATGAATTCAAACCCACAAAAAATCTGCACTCCAAGCTTGGGCGTTTGAAATATGTTCGCATAAAGAATCCCAAAAAGCCAAGAAAAAAAAGCTTAATATGCCTGTATTTAACTCAAAACCCCACCGCTCCAGATGGCCTCCAAGCAAATTATAAAGAAATAAAGAATGACGGCAAGTACTGAAACTTGAAAGGCAAAACCAAGAACTCACCTTAGTGAAGAGACAGATTTCTTCAGCCATGATACCTCCCAAGAACGAAAGAAAAACCAAAATGGTTCCTCCCTAAGAGCTCAGATTTCTTCAATTACTCATCCACCGACTGTTAGTATATGTGTATGCATACATATAAAAAAGAAATGCAATGCACATATATCTTGAAAAAAGAACAGATTTAAGGGCTCTCGACTTGAGTCAGCAGCAGAGTTTGGAGTGCATCGAAGTTCCTCGTTAAGAACAAAGTCATTAAAGCAAACAGCTGGGAGGCGCTCTTCCCTCTGCTAGTGTCTTTCTTCTTTCCTTTTTTTTTTTTCTGGCCTACTTGGAGCAATTCTTGTTTACATATACCCATACAAAAATTTAAAAAAGAAAATGTAAGAATCTAGAATAAGTTCGGCAGAGAGGGAGTCTGAGTTCATAATTTTTTTAAAGAAATCTTGATCTTGGGTTGGTTTGGTGAAGAAATTGAAGGAGAATTTCAATTATTTTATTACAATGATGCCCTCACCCGAAACAGCAATTCATCGGATTTCAGGCGTGCAAATGGGTAAAGCTGAACAGCTGAGGTTTCATGTTTTTCAGAATTTGGTCCGACTCTTGTTTTGGTCCACGACGCGTTAGGCAAACTCTGTCTATAAATAAATAAAATATTTATTTTAACTTTATTATTTATTTGAAAATTTATAAAAGAAAAATGCTTTCTAATTAATTCTTTTTTTATTCTTCTTTCTTTTCTCGTGGGATTTTAATTTGAATTTGAATTTCGATATTTTATTATCTCATAATAAAAAAGGATATTAAAAGAATGTGTGGAATAATATATAAAAAGTCTGACTTGTGACTTCAAAAAAAACTATATTTTAGCAATCACTAAATTAATTCTAATTTATCAAAAAAGCATTTTTCGATTAAATGCTAAAAACACTTGGCTTTTTTCAAATTTTTACAATGTAAATTTGACTCTTTTATTTTAGTTATATAAATTTTTACCTTTTCTAGAAATATTTGATACTTTTAAAATTTACAAATTATCATATTTTTCAAATAAAAGTTATTACAAACACACGTCAAATTGTTGTTAGTAATTTCTTCCTATTTGTAGCTTATATGATTTGATTACAACCATCGATTTCTTGCACTTAAATACTCCAAAATGGATGGCATATAAATAGTCTTTAAATTCTTGTATTTATTGAGATATGTATTTGCTTGCTTCTCAAAATAGATCATTGCTAATTGATATACCGTAGATCATATTGCAGCAACAGATTTCATTTCTAACTATTGGGTTATAGTATGTGCATCACCTGCAAGGAAAAATTCTACCATATTTGATTTGGACTATATTGGCTTGTTTTTAAGTGAATTTTTATAATTTTAATCTAAGATGTATATCATTTTTTTTCTTTTATGTGTATGTGATACGGTATGAGAAATTGATCAATATTATGTTACACGAGATATTATCCGCTATAGCTGAAAGCTCGCGATTTGGGTCTTGAAAATGCACCTCGTTAGAGAGATACAGTTTTGGGACTTGTAAGTTAGTCAAGCTTCTTTTTTGTAATTGATACAAGATGCGTGCCAACATTATCAGCCTCAAGACAAAGGGCTTCGAACAAAAATTATAGCCTCGTTTCTATAGATGACACCAAATGATGGGACGTGTTGTATGAATAATGCCTTGTTGCGAAAAGTATTATTTGCAAAGACCTTCGTCTGCGTCCAATGTGAAACTAAAGATGGCAACGGATTGAGTTTCTGAGGCGAGTTTGTCAAAATCGTTCCTGACCCCTCAACAAATTATTGAGCTGATATTCGACCCACCCCCAATCTGAGAATCAATGGATTGGACTCGATACACCAATTTAATATTTTTAAAATATTAAAAAACATCTTTAAAAAAAATAATATAATTATAACTTTATAAATACTAGTTTGATGTGGTACATTTGATGCATATGCACAAAAAAATTATAATTAATATCATTTAATAAAAAATATACATATAAAATACATAAAGCATATATTGAAAAAACTAAAAATACGTACTTACTTCTGATCTGGCATATGTTCAAATCATTAAGACCCAAAATCAGCCCCAAGACCCGATCTCAAAACTCAATTATTTGTATTTAAAAAATAATTATACTTATATTATGATTAATTGTTTTTTTATGCGTAAACTAGTGAGTATCAATCACTGAAATAATCAAATACTAATTTACTTTCACTGCTTCTGTGCCAATTGCCAAACCAAAGTGCAAACATCGTCAGGACTTTGACTTAGAATTTTTTCTAATCATAAAGTATGACTATCAAATCTGCCGCCAATTTAGACAAACAAACGATGATTAAATTTCCAGGGTATAACACCAAACATCCTTTTCATTGTCGTGATAAAATGGGCATTAGAATTTCTTAACTATTTTAATCAAGTTATTATTATAAATTTTAAATATTTATTATTTTTTCATGGAATTAAGTTATTAACTACCAATTTATATATGTATTTGAAATTATAAATAAGATCCTTAGCAAAGAAAGAAAAAACAAAGAAACTATAAATAAGATTAATCATATATATATGATTTAATAGAGAAATATTACGAAAACTTAGATAAGGGGATGACTCGAGGAGTGACATTTTAGGGTAAATGACCCTCATCTTTTTTAAGTTAAATTTAATTACATAAATATTGTATTGTGTTTGTAAAATTACAAATATTACAAATATTCTATTTAAAATTGTAGTTATAAATAAAAAACGTTCTTATTTAGTGAAAAAATTTTACACAAATACTTCCTAAATTACATTACACCAACACCCAAACTTGCAAGTTTATAAAACGTTGAGCTGCATTACACTAACCACCCTCTCAAGGAGTGTATTTATAATTTTACAATAAGAGGGAAATGTTTGTACAATTAAATTTAGGGTAAATATTGCATTTGGTCCCTTAAGTTTTCTTTTAAAATCACTTTAATCTTTCAAATTCATTTCTTAACATTAACATTCTTAAACTTTAATTTTTATCTGAGTTTGGTCCCTCTGATCATTTTTTGGTGAAAATATAGCCGAATTTGACTCTTTAAATTGGTCAATAAGTTTGATTTTCTCATTTTAGTCCCTAAAGTTTGTAAAATTATCAAATTAGTCATTTTTTAAACGAAAAAAATAACTTTTTTTTATAGGGATAATTACACTTTCCTCCCTTAAGATTTGGTCTAATTACACGTAGACTCCCTATGATTTGGTGTAATTACATCTAGCCCCTAAGGTTTATTCCATCTAACAAATAAGTGATCATTTATGTCAAAATTAACTGAATTTACTGATATTAATAAAAAAATAAATAAAAAATTAATATTCGCCATCGATTGACTTATTATTGATATATTGTAGGTCAAATAATTTTTTTTAGACTAAACTACCCTTACAACGGTGAAAGTATACATTTTCACATGCATTAACGCGTGAAAACGTATTAAAGTAATTTGGTTATAAAAATATGCATTTGACATGCAATAATTTAATAATATGTCATCGATGGTAAATATAGAAGTTTTTTTTTATGTTTTAGTTAATATCAGCCAATTCGGTGAATTTTGACTAACGGAAGAGATTTATGTGTTAAACGAAAGAAAACTTCAAGGGTATTAAATATAATTTTTCAAACCATATGGGACCTACGTTCAATTACACCAAATATTAGGGGAGGGGAGTGTAATTATTCTTTTCTTATATTTCTTTTATGTTGATATTTGTAATTATCATATGTGAAGAATAAAAACTTTGAACTCTTATGAACATAATAATAATAATATATTGCTTAACTTAAAATAAATAGTCTTTTTTTTTAGTAGTTAAAAAAAACAAAAATTCTGAATAAAATTAATAAAACGTATCTAATATGAAAATATAATTAAAAAAACTAAGTTAGTAATTTTTTATTTTAAAATTAAGTTAAAGATAAGTCTAAAAAGGTTAAACTTTAATAATATTTATTAAATATTTGGGTTTTTGATAAAAAAATTGATAGGTTATACTTTGTAACTAGATCTTGGTGGATGTTATACATATATAATTTATTTTTAGAGGTTTTCTAAATATATAGTTCTATGTTATAGAAAATATTCTAAAAAAACCTCTTAAAATGACTTTTATATATACTTGAAATTTACCAAATAATCTAGTTAAAAGTATATTTCACCAACTTTTTCTTCAAACCGTAGTTGTTAATATTTAATAAATATTATTAAGATTAATTTTATTAGATTTATCTTTAACTCGTAAGATTAAAAAACTGACTTATATTTTTTAATTATATTTTCAGATTAGATAAACTTTATAAAATTTATGCATAGTTTTTAATTTTTATTTCACTTTTGAAAAAAAAAAAGAGAGAGAGAGAGAGACTATTTTATTTGAAGTTATGCAATATGTTATTATTATGTTCACAAGAGTTTAAAGTTTTATTTTTCATACAATATAATTACATCATATTCACCATATAAAAATATTAAAAAAATATTTTCTTTCTAAAAATGACTAATTTAATAAGTTTACAAACTTAAGGGACTAAAATGATAAAATCAAATTTAAACTGACCATTTTACCCTCCAAAAAGTCAAACTCCAGCCACATTTTTATCGAAAATTGGTCAGAAGGATCAAATTGAGATAAGAATTAAAGCTTAGAGTTGCTAAAGTTAAAAAATAAATTTGAGGGACTAAAATAGTTCCAAACAAAAACTTAAGAGACTAAATACATCATTTACCCTTAAATGTAATTTTAGAGGATGTCGATATAATATATGCCAATTTTTATTTAAAAGTCATAATTAATAATAAAGAGTCGTAGCAAATTAATAATCATTGACCACGGCAATTCAACGGTTGTTGACCATCATTTTTACGATGGTGGCTAAATATTTTTACTGTGGCTCATAGCTGTGGCAAATAATTTTTTTATATTCGAAAAATTAATATTTTTTGTATCGATTTTATTTAATCATGGTTGATAATAACAATTTACCACGATGTTTAGGTATAACCATTAATATTATAGCTAATAGTAATTCTTGTTCTAGTGAATATAACTAAAAATAATGAAATAAATTTATATAAAAAAGTTAGACAAATACCCACACATTTTACGAGACTCCGACTTATTAATGTGATATATATCAATCTTAATCACTATATTAAAAAATCATTAGTTTTAGCGTCCCGAATTTATTCATAATTAAATGGTGGCATGCAATGAATTAGGTCTTGGTAGGGAAACCTAATGACTCCATGATCGAAAGAGAACAAGTTGGTGCAAAAGGGAAAGCTCCATAATAGGTGTGGGGATAGGGCAAGGGTGTCAGGAGGAGCACCCCCTGCTTTAATTATTGTACTCTCTTTATTGGTCTATAAAAATAAGTCTTTGCTTAAACGTTACAACACCCATTCATTTCCATAATTTTATATGTGTTGGTCTAGAGATGAAGACACCCACCAATTTTTTGTACATAATTTTGGGATGTTATTACATCTCAACGTACCATAAATTTCAATCCTGCTTTTGCAAGAGCGTCATGATTGATCATGATTTTATAACACAAGTGGGATCATAATTAAGGTAGCCCCACTGCACTTATATCTCACTAATATTTGTTTAATTACAGGTTCTTGATTTTAATTTTTTATTTTTTTTTCCCATTAAGGGTTGCTTTATTTTTTCCAATAATATGATACAAAATAAATAAATAATTTATATGATAAGAACGTTAACTTTAATTTTATAGACCTCTCAAACTTGTCGTCTGGCAAGCAATATCTATATACATCAAGAGCAACGTTGGTTGTTAGCTGTCGGTCAACATTTATGTTGTGGAACCAACAAGGTCCAATCGCACCAACTAGTATGTATTTCGTGTGCGTTTCTTTTTTTATTGTAATTTGTTTCAGTATTATCAGTTATATTATGTCTAATCATGCAAGCACTTTTTATTCTTTGCTAAATTATAAATATATTATTTGAGGGAATGCCGAAGTTAGCATTCCTGAAATTTTGTTTCTAAATAAAAAGTGTATTTATAATTATAACTACAACGTCAAATAATATTGCGATTTTGTGAAAAATAGAACTGTGTATATAATATTATAATTAGATGTATTATCAACAGACATTGATATAATTTATAAAAAAATGAAAAAAAATTATGTGGCATGTTGTTGATATTCCAATAAGCTTAATAAATATTGCTTAAATTGTAAACTGTCTTGAGATTTTGCAAAATACGAATATCTTATTTTGAAAATTTAAAAATAATCCCACAAAATTTAATGAAATTTTGTAATTTTTGAATGGACATCTGAAATTTTCAATTTTGCTATAGCTGTACTTTTTTAAAATTAAAAAAAAATATAAAAAATCGGACGAGATGAATGAAATTATTTTAAAAATTATAAAAGAATATCCACTTAGTCTGTAAAAAGTATTATTTTTTTAAAAGATAAGTAAAATTAGAATTTATAGTCTACAAGGGCATTTTGATTAATTCACCACAAAAATAGATGGAAACATAACAAAAACTAACAGGTTGAACTAATTATTAAACAACCATAAAATTTAGGGGGTATTAGTAACTTTTTAAATAATAGAAAAAATTTATAATTACATCAAATTTTTTAGGGATAATTACACTTTCCTGCCCTGAGGTTTGGTGTAATTACACATAAACTTCTTGTGGTTTAAGAAATTACATTTAGCACCCTTGAAGTTTGCTTCCATCTAACAATAAGTCCATCCGTCTGTCAAAATTTACCAAATTTATTGAAGTAACAAAAAATTAAAAAAAAACTTATATTTAATCTCGATTGACTTATTACTAATTTATTGCAGGTCAAATAAATTATTTTATAATCAAACTGCCATCATACATCTTCACATGTTAATGCATGTGAGGAAGTATATCTTCATCGTTATAGGGGTAGTTTAGTCAAGAAAAAAATTATCTGACCTGCAATAAGTTAGTAATAAGTATATCGATGGTAAATATAAATTTTTATTTAATCTGTTTTTGTTAATATCAGCAAATTCGGTGAATTTCGACTAATGGATGAACTTATTTGTTAGACGGATGCAAACTTCAAGAATATTAGATATAATCCAAACTATAAAAAAATTACGTATAATTACACTAAATATGAGGAGAAGAGAGTATAATTATTCATATATTTAAAAAAAATGTTGTGATTGACCTAAAATATTTGAATGGAGATGATTGTTGTGTTGGAAGTTCTTTGTAGCTGTGGCACAATATTTGATGGTTTTGCAATTAAGAAACGGACATAAAAGACTGAGAAAACAACGTACGCCTTACGGCACAAGTTTATGTCCCTAATAATCAATCTCAGTGCTGCTTCCAACACAGTTTTTTAATGTTAAATCACATTAATACTTTGTCATTTTCAAGAAGATTTCAGTCTCTTGTTGTGGGTAATATGGTCATTTGGCAGTGGGCCGCTCCCACAAGCCTAGAAATTAACTACATCGTCACACCATACGTCATCAGGAGCAAAGATCTTTATTTGACTTTTTATGATCATGATGGTGCATTCACTAAATCTCATTCAATAATTTTTTATAGATTAATTTTTATTTTATATTTGTATTTGAAATTATAAATCTATATAACATTATAACATATTTAAATTTATTTAATATAAAATTACCCAAATATTTTCTCAAAATTAAAGTATTTGAATAAGATAAATTTATCGATAGACATTATTCAAGTAATAGGATTAAAACTTCATGCTTCAAAATGTAGACATTAGAGTCTATTTTCATGTTAGTATCAATATTTTTTACATCTAAACATATATATATGATTCATAAAATTTTACGATTTCATCGACTAAAAAAGTTATCAAATTAATTGTAATTATAATTAAAACAATCGAAAAAAAATATTCGTTAATATATGCTCTAAGGTTGAAAATATCATAAAAATAAAAAAAAAAGGAATAACTTAATTATAAAATTGAAATCAAAACTCGATATAAGTTGTTCATTACATCGTATTAGGAAAACAAATTTAAAATCTTATTACATTGTGTGTTTGGTCGATGGATTTTTAAGTTCTTAATAACAAATTAGAGCGAATTATCTGAATGATTCACGTAACTAGGATTTGAAGTCCTTCCATTTTGAATTTTAAACTATGCTTTATAAAGAAATTAATAATTTTAAATTTATTTAATATGGAATTGTCCGAAATTTTTTCTCTAAATTATTCATTGAAATTCGAATTTTTCCATCCAAAGGTAGCTTTAGTTTTGATTTAATATATTTCTTTTATTTCAAACATTGAAATGCGACTTCTTACAATTTGAATTTAACTCGTGGATGTTTTTTACTTAAACATTGTCAAGTCGTGTTTGATTCAAATTCCGGTCCTTATGCACGTGAAGCAACTACAGAACTATATAATTCAAAATTGATGTTATGCGATTCATATAGATATTGGGCCTTCCGAAACACATAAGAAGCCCCGTAGCTTAAAATTATGGCCTGATTTCCTTTGGGCTAATTTAAATCAGATTAGGGGAAGCCCAATTTCGACTAGTAACTCATTGGTATTCAAATATAAAACATTGAAACGAGCTACAATTCATCACTTGATTAGAATGTTTTGTACATGCTTTTGGAGAAAAATACGAACAATCCCCTTGTGATATCGCAAATGAATAAATTACCCCTTATGAATAAACAAATAGCAATTTATTTTCCTATATTTTTTAAAATACAACAATTTACCTCCCTATGTTTTTCAAAATGAAATAATTTACCTCCCTATATAAGGAGGTAAATTGCTTCATTTTAAAAAGTATAGGGGGGTAAATTACTATATTTTTTTTTATAGGGGGGTAATATGCTCATTTTCAATATCATAGGGGAGTAAATTGTTATTCACCCCATGCTTTTGGGAAGTAATGAGAGAGTATTCAAGATGAGGTTTCGTAAATAAATTTGAGATTACGAGTTCGAATCTTACTTAAATTTACTAATAAAAATTTACAATCACATAACATAAATAGCCGAATACTAACTAAAAAATTGGTTGAAACAACATTCAAGGAAAAAAAAAAGAAAAAAACAAACAATGTCCACATCTTTTTTTGTTCAGATTACACAAAGTAACAGAAGAAGAGTGCCATTGTTACAGAGCTTCGGCGTGAAGCTGAGGAAGATGATGTCTCCTTTGCCTTTGAAGCAGGATAGAAGACGAAGAAGAAGTCGTGTTTTAGAGTCACATTTTCTTTATTTTTGCTGATACGGATGCTGACTCATTTATTTTTGTTTTGATTGGTCTATGTCATGTAGTCAGTTAGTTATTCTTTTACATTAATTATGGGGCCGTTGGTTTTGTACTTAATCCGGGTTCGAATGCAAACTGAAAATTCTCTTGGATATTTTCAATGGAAGCCACAGTACTCTTGCTCATGAATTCCTCTCTGTATCTTCCTCTTTCAACTCTGAGATTTTTTGCAAGATTTAACATGGTATCAGAGTCTTCCTTTTGAAGGTCTCTGTATACGAACACTTTATTGCGTCTGCCAGTGTTGTTTTGTTTCAACATCAAGAACGACAGACGTTGTAGATTCAACAGTGATGGCACAGAGACTTACTGAAGATTCAACTCAATATAGAATGATGTGTTGTTTATTCATCCATTCGAGCAGTCGAGCTTTGCATTGACTTCTTCTCATCGGGACGGTACATTCCCTGCTAATTCCCCAGCTGATTCCTCTCCTAGTCATGAACCACCTATACTTAGATGTTCTAGCAAACATACTTCCAAACCTGCTTTGCTTAATGATTTTGTATCTACTATCTCTAATCCATTTTTGTTATATCTTTGCAATGTTGCATATTCCTCTTTTGTGGTCGCCTTGTCAATTTTACAGGAGCCCAGGTCCTACTTGGAGGCTATACAGCATAAAGAGTAATTTGTTATATTTTAATCATTTATAAATCGATATATGTTAATCCTAATCATAATCAAAATTTAAAACAAAAAATCAACATACTTAACTAATCTTAAATATGCTGTTAGGACTCAATTACTTTTAAGCATGGGACTTAGAAAAGATAAATGTATGAAATGAAGGATATAATTGTTTAATTAAAAGAATATCACTTAAACTCAAAATGATTAATTGAGTGAATACAAAAAATATTTCTATTGAAGGACTTATCAATACCTTGAATATAAAATACTTTTGGATTTATACTTCCCATATGAAAATACTTCATGCAATAGAACTTAGAAGCTCATATTTTACTTTTGGATTTTATAAGTATATTGCGCTATATTATAAACATTGAATTATTTTGTAAGATACATTAAAGTGTTTATAAATTTAAAAAAAAACATCATTTATGAGAATTTGAGGGGGTTTAGCAATAAATGCAAATATCTTGTAAGATATTTGCAGAGTTTGACTGAATTTATTTAAAATATTTTTGTAAAATATTATAACTTATTTTAAAAATAAATTATTAAAGTATTTAGATAAAATTAGACTGTACAACATATGAGATGTTTATAATGCAATTCATAATTAATATGATAAAATTTGAAGAAATTTGTTAAAATCTTACATATAAACTAGGAACTTCTCATTCTTTTAAAGAAGTCTAGATCTCGTAACATTTTTTTTAGTTTTATAAGTTCATTTTGTAAAGATATTATGAAACAGACACTTCAAAAAGCTTACAAGCCCACTTAAGCACCCTCTATTAGTATTTGAAAAATCTTATAAACTCCTACATTTTAGAAAGTGTTTTTTTTGGAGTCCCCAACTTATAAGATGTTATATTCCATAAGTTCATTTCATGAAAAATAGCACTTTACAATATTTTATAGATTTGTACTCATCTTATAAGATGAATTAAATAAGTTATATAAGCTCGATGAAGCTCCCACTTGACTAAACTTATTTAAAAGCTTGTATAAGTGCAATATATTTTTTCAAAACTTATAGGATGTTATAATTTATTTTGCAAATAAATTAATACTTTAATTGATGTGGTTATGATTTTAGTAGAAGGATGAAATGAGAATTTTACCCTCGACATAATTGTTCACCGGGTGAAATTAGATCTTAAAGAGAGAATTTTTGAGAGGGAGTATGTAACGTGTTGTTAAATCAATAAATAGTAACTTGGCATACCAAATAATATTTTGAGTACTTATAGTGGTGTTGGAAATTATTTAGTGTGGTAATGTTTATGTATTTATTGTATGACTTATATATATAAAATATTTTTTTGCCCATGTAAATAAATGTGTATTGCCAGCATATACATCACATAGCCCCCTACTTTTCTGAGTTGAGTTTAACACATGAAAGTGGGGGTGGGGGGTGGGGGAGCCATTTGTTGTTCTCAAGTCTTTGGAGTGCGCTAGTATGCGTGCAACCCTAATGCTAACCATAGCCAGCTGAATCAGGGTTTGCATCTGCTCAGCAGGGCTCGAGGCTGTGCCTCGAGCTGGACTAGGGCGAGAGCTCGAGGCCCATCCGCTCAGCTGAGCTCGAGCCAGCGCCTCGAGCTTAAGGTTAACGGACCTCGAGCTAGGCTGCTCACGTCCCAGACGCGGTGGACTGTGGCCTCTAGTTGGCGAACTCGAGCCCGCGCCTTGAGCTCAAGGGTGGTGAACCTCGGGCTCGAGTGCGACGATTGTTACCCCATGCTTTGGGAAGGGGTGACAATATCGCACCCCATGGGTTTCGAATCCAAGTAAAAAGGGGGAAAAATGGAGAGCCAAACCACTCCACCAAGTATTTTATATCAATTTTTATTCTCACTCTCGATTTGTAGAGATTATTCATCGTTACTTAATATCTTTACACCGAATTCTCTCATGTTTTTGAGGGATTTCGACATGATATTCAAGAGATGAGATTCCCCATTACACTAGAGGATTTTATTGTATTGTGGAGTGCGCGAACGATCACCAAATTGTCTACCTTTATCGATGATGGAAGTTATTTTTATTTCTTTCCCTACTTGGGGTGTAAATTTTTTTTTATAGGAGTTTGCCTCTTCTCAGCTTTAAGGTGGGTGAGGAAGAGGACAACTCTTACTTGTGGTGACCAAGCCCCCAAAGACCTTGAGGAAGGTGGAGCAACGCATTGATTATTATTATATATTTTTTTGAAATTATACGGATGTTGCCTCAAGGGGTAATTTTCTCTTGACTCATATGCTTGAAAATTTTAGGATGTAATTCGACATTATTTATCTTGTGATTTTCTCACAATTCAAATGGTCTAAAGTTTTGGTATGTACTTCGACATTTAGTGCCTGGGATGAATTTCTTCCGATCCACATGGTCAGATATTTTGACATGTAATTCGGCAGTATTTTCTTCAAGGGGTGATTTTCTCACGACTCATATGATTGGAAATTTTAGCATTTAGCTTGGCGGTATTTTATACTTGGGTTGAATTTTTTTTTTATACTTACATGGTCAAGGTGGAAGCGACAATATTTGTCGGACTTGAGCCTTTTGGGATTATCTTTTATCTTCCTCGGTCATTGGTAGATCAATTCTTGTTGCTCCTCCACAACTAATATTTAACCTCTATATGCATTTAGTGGGGTGTAGTATGTGAACCCTGTCGGAGATAAGTATTTGCGTTCTTCCTTCTTTGGCTCTTTCTTTTCCTCTCTGCCCTTCCTTTTGACACTAAGGGAAGTGTTTGAAATATTAGACTCTTAGATTTTAATATATTTTTGTGATTGCATGAGCAAGTCTTCTAGAGAACTAGGGGTTTTCCGGCTATAGATTCTCTGATCTTCTTGGTAGCAAATTTTGTTGAATAATGTTGGCCAACAACTCATGATTGACATGCGGCACCTTGTGCATTGCCGCCATAAACCTTTAAACGTAATCTTAACGGCTCATTTTTTTCTCCGGCGAATGGTGAACAAATATGCGGCCGGTTTTGAAACTTTCTTGTTCATGGAGAAGTGGTGCATGAAATGTTGGGTCAACTGTTCGAAGCTGGAGATAGTTTCGGTGGGCAGGTTGAACCACGCCAAAGCACACTTAAAGCGCATAGTGCGGAAGACCTTGCAGTAGGTGGCATCGCACAAGTTATACCAATCAATTTTAGCATAAAATTTATCCAAGAATTCTTGTGGGTCCCCCCGTTCCATCGTATTCGTAATAACGCTTACTGAAAGCGCTTCGGCTAAAATTGTGGGGGAGAAAGGGCTACGTCTCGAAGGGGCTACGGCTAGGGAAAGGTAAAGATCATCGATTGCTTTTAATGGTAGGGTTGCGGAGGGTTGTAGTGATTGGCGGGGGTTTTCCTCTTGCATCTGAGCGACTTCAAATCGGGAGACTCTACTATTTGCCTCTTCTTGCTTCTGCTCCTTGGGAGTCGAAGGTAATACTCGACTTCGGTGAGGAGGAAGAGGGAGAGGGTTCATGGGGTGATGAGTTGCAAATTGAGCTATTGCTTGTGCACCCGCTCGTGTGGACGCATCGTGGATTAGAGCCATTAAGGCTTCTTGCTTAGATGTATCATTCTTTCTTAGGGTGGAACACCTGGAAGGGGTGGCTCTACACGGTTTGGGAATGCGGCTTGTTCATGGGGTGGAGAGACTTTTCCGTTAAGTGGGGCTTGTTCACGGGGTGTGGGGCCTTCTCCATTGAGTAAGGCTTATTCACGAGGTGGAAGAACTTCCCCATGGGGTGGTGACTGTTCATAGGGTGGGGTTTGACCTGCTCCATTCACTCGTGCTTCTTGGGTGGTTTCCACCCCATGAACATCGCGAGCTCAGGATTTGGTCTGCATTCTCAATGTCGGGATAATGTATTCCCGCAGACAGTGCCAATGATGTGGGTATGATTTTAGTAGAATTATGAAATGAGAATTTGCCTCTCGGCACAATTGCTCACCGGGTGAAATTAGGTCTAAGAGAGAGAATTTTTTAGGATGTGTTGTTAAATCAAGAATAGTAATTTGGTGTAAAAAATAATATTTTGAATATTTATAATGGTGTTAGAAATTATGTAGTATGGTGAGGTGTATGTATTTATTATATGGCTTATATATATATATATTTTTTTGCCCTTATAAATAAATGTGTATTATCAACATATACATGTGGAATCATTTGCATAAAATAAGATGATGGAATTTATAAATTATTACTAATTGATAATTTCTTAAGTTTTACATTTTTTTTTTGGTGAAACAAAAAGGTAAGTACATATCTTAATTTTTACAAGAGCAAAATTGAAAGAGCGTGTTAAAAATAAATTAGTAATTCATTATTTTTCTAAAATTACTTATAAGTTTCTAAATTTTTCACATATTTTAACTAGTTTATATACCATGTTAATCTCATTTAAAAAATAAAAGTTGCCCTCAAACTTTATGGGATTTGGACTTGAAAATCTTTTGTTTTTGGTGGTTGGAGTGATCAAAATGGATAAGAATTTGGACTTCATATGAAAGTTTCTTAGTGAAATACTGTGGAAGATAATGAGCTGGAGATTCTTTACAATGTCTTGCTTAGTTTTTAATTATTAATTATAAATGTAGAATTATTTAAAATATATATTTTCATTTGTAATATTTTTAATATTAGAATTCTTATTAAGTATGTTCATGTGATGCATAAATAAAGTCATGTGTTGATCCATAACATATTAATTACTACTACCATGGCTCTGATACCATTACAACCAGGATCATCATCAGGCAGGGATAGGATAATTTTACAAGATAATGAATAACCGACAACCTTTCATAAAATTTATATCCAAATATAATACTCCAAACTGCCCCTAAAAACGCCTTTAACATGGCTATGACCGGGGTCTTACCAGGAGCTATATATTTAGAACATAATTTTTATGTCAAGGCCAGTTATTATTATCCAACCTATAAATTTGATGAGTCCTAATTATTCATGATGCCAAATTCATGCTAGTGTAATTAACAGTTAGGAATCAACACATGAATTGGTTAGCCTATAAGGCTATCCATGAACAAAAAAATAAGATTATAAATAAAATACAGAAATTAAAATAAAGCGAGTAAAACTTACAGTAGTCCTTATGTAGTTGCAAACTTCTTTTATTTCAATATATAGATTTACAATGAGAAGGGATTGCTCAACACATGAGCAAGAGAGAAAGAGAGAAAACAAAAGAGAGGTTTCTTCTAAGGTTCTGCCCTTAACGCCCTAAACATCTGCATTTATAGAATGCAGAGGAGCCTATTCTACAGGGCCTATTCCTACTTAGTACAGTAGAAACCGTGTATTACACAGTATAAGACCGATATTTCAGGAAAAAGTGCTACAGTTTCAATAATAATTGAACTAAAAGTCAAAAATGAATAGTAGAAAAGCCAAAATTTCCGGCCTTCTGTCTGCTTTGACGTCATTGATTACGTCATCTTATTAATGGCTTATTAATGCGTCATTTGACTGCTGATAATCATGCATTGATGCCTTCTTTAATCAGACTTTCTCCCAGTTCTTGCCTGGTTTGAGGAAGATTCTTCCATGTCTTTTTTATGAATCTTTTCTACCAAGGTCTCCTTGATAGCTTCAAAAATATCCTCGAATTCAACGTCATTAGGATCTTGAGCATCTTACATGAATTCATATGCCATAGTTGAGTCTGATTTGGTGGATTTATTATCCTCCCCAAAATGTGCCATCAGGTCCTTTTTCATTTCTTCCACATATGCAGCAACCATATGCTCTTTAGTCAGAAATTCTGACTTCATTTTGAATTTCCTTGAGATATGATCGAAAGGAGATGGGGTAGCAATATCTTCCTTCTGATTTTCATAGACGCTTATTTTCGTCTGAAGGAGATCCATTGTCTCTTTTCCAAATATTTCCTTTGTATTAGGATCAGTCTTCATCATTTTATCCCGAAATTTAATATGGGATATTTTGTATAAGCAAGGAATTCCAGCATCTGTCTGACCAATTTCTGGCGTCCATTTCCAGATCCAGGGTATTGAAAATTCAATGAAGAAGAAATATGAGGCTATTCCCTCTATGAATAGCTTAGCTTCTTGTTTCTTTATCAATTGTGGTGAAATATCCACCCATTTATCAAAAAAAAAATTTATTTTCTCAGGTAAAATATTTAGAGTGGGACCAAAATAGTAAAACCAGTGTATAAACCAGTGTGGGATATCAGTGTTATAAACATTGGCACAAACCTTTATAAACCATGAATGTTTGTGCTTATCATTTTCATAATCTAATACCTTCATAAAGGCATCGCAGTAATCCCAGCAATTATACTTTACTGCTGATTTATTAATCAAAATTTCTTTATCTTTCATAGGAGAAATTCCCCAATCTTCCAAAGGTATAACCTTTTTTATAATCATTTTGCTGAAATTATAAATTTCTTTATTAGTACTCGTAAAATGTGATATTTCACATGAGCCATCTTGAACAAGTATTTGTTCATAAAAGAATCTGGACTTATAAGTCCTTGCTGGTAAGGATGAATTATCCAAATACCTTTGCATTAAAACCCAAGGATCATTTTTCCATTTTAAATCTTTTTCTTCCAAAAGAAATATAATTTCTTTATGTTGGGTTTTTGAAAATCCAATATTATTGGATTCAGATTCTTCATCACCAATTATTTTGGCATATGAGGGACTATCATTCCCTTCAGTTTGAGATTGCTGACCTTTTTTATATTCCAAGAATGCCTGATATTCATGATCTTGTGTTAAATCCATAGCTATAAGCTTTTGTTTTCCATTTTGAGATATAATCTCAAGTGCTTTGCCTCGACCACCTCTTCCTCTATAAGAGGAAGATCCCCGATCTCGGGAGTTCATGCCTGTCATTTATTAAAATATTCCCGAGTTAAGAAATCTGGAAGACTATTATCTTCTCCCTTTTTATAAAGTATTTTCAAAATCAAATGGGGCTAATTGAGCCTGCCATCTTGCAAACATTTGTTTAGAAACATCATGTCTAAAATCCTTTTGAAACATAAATTTGGCTGCTTTGCAGTCTGTCATAATCAAAAAAAAATTATTGTATAAATCATCTTGAAATTTCAAAACACACTTGACTATAGCTAGGATCCTTTTGCTATAGTTGCATAATTTTTTTGAGAATCATTCCATTTTTCTGAATGGAATCTATAGTGCGATAATTGTGTTCATTTGATCGAATCGAGAGTCGGACTCTTTTACTTTATGATAATATTGCCCCGCAATGATGTTTGAGTTTTAATTATAATTGTACTCTGAAATACAATGACTGACATTACGAATCTTGAAAAACAGGGAATCAGAGAAGTGTTTTGGAATTCTTTAAATAAAAGACGAAATGCTGATTTTGTAAAATATTTTGAAGTGCTCTTAAATGCTTTTCCAATTGATACAATAAATTGAAATGGGATGGACCTATTTATTGAAACTGGAAATGCAACACCGAATAAGCATGTGCGATTGAAAAATGGAAGACGTTGTGAGTAGAATAGCTATTTTTTTATCCCGATGGATGCATCATTTACTATTTTACTTAAAGGACATATCATTTCATTAGAATAGACACATCATTACAATTGAAGTATCGACCACCTTAGTGATTGACACGTATCTGGTCTACTTTACACGATTGATGATGATTGGGAGCCATCCATCAGTATTCTCGTGTGACGAGCTTGATGTGTATTGCACATCGGACTAATCATTTGCTCTGATCGAAATAAATTCATTAATTAGAATTTTAACTTTAATCACCATTTTTTCAATAACTACTTGTGATCTTCATATCATCTTCGGATTAGTAGCCCAGATTGGGTCGTGCAGTTCGACCATTCTATGAACGCGTAATCTCAAATGCCAGATATATTCTGTTATTGCATTTAATAACTATTTCTCGTACCAACCTTACCAGGTTGAGTATCGGAAGGATGTAATTGAGACACATCCATTGTTACTCTTATCGACTTTTACGAGTGCAAGTACGACTAGATCAACACATCAACCTAAGGCCGAGTGAAGGAGTTAAGCACCTTGATCTATATCATCGACTATATCACTTAGGCCTCCTTAACTCGGCACGACGAGGGGTGGTATAAATAATTTTAGAATTGCAATCCAACCATAATCAGATATAGTAATGAGTTTTAGCTACTAATTATACCGACCCGCTTCAAAATAAACTAAACAAAGAACTGAAGGTGATTAAATGGAATATCTGAACTAATAAATCAAAGTAAAAATGATATTAAGGCGTGACTTTTGAAAATTATCGAAATCCTAATTAATTACAGCTATTAATATATCGTAAATCCCACATAAAATTTTCACCCCATTATCAACTGTAATTATTTAAATTACATTTTCGTGATCTTTATGAATTTTTTTTTTCAGAATGTTGGATCCGAAAAATTACAATAATTGTCATTATTTTATTACATTAAAACTGAATATAAATTATAAAATACATGAGGGTATATGTATGTATATGTATATATATATATATATATATATATTGTAATAAAAACAGGGAGGCCACATGACATGAGGATATATGATATATCCCATGTTAACAGTTACACGGCTGGCGGTGGCGGGAAGCCTGGAGTGAATTACCATTTTACCCTTTTTGGATCAGAACAAAATCTGATGGCAATGGTTCAACCGGATGACGTCGCTTTCTCTCTAATCAATCTCCCTATCTCTCTCTCACACACACACAGAGGACGCACAAAGACACGCAGTCAACGTGTCCCTGCTCTATGCCCACCACCTCTCCCATAAGCAAAGTAAAACCCTTTATTCCAAATCCCAATTCCTATACCCTCTGTAATAAATTCTAGAAATCTTGCATTATATTAATGGCGGGCCTTTATTGTTTCTGCTGATTTTTTCCCCGTAGAGAGTCGTCTCAGTATTGACATTCTTTAGGGGACCCGTGTCTGTATCGGTGGGCGTGCTTGTTCCTGCCCTTTTGATTCCTGCATCAGATCAATTTTCGCCGTCGGTTGCTTCTGCTTTTGCCCAACTCTTTTACGCCTTTCTTCTTGGATTTCGTTTTTGTTTAATGAAGTTTGGCGGTGGTGCTTGCTGTTTTGCTTGTTCTTGTGAGGAATTGTTATGGAATTTCCTTGATCAGATTCCTTCAGCATTCTTTCCTTCAGGTTTTGCTTCCTTCTCTTTGCGAATATATTCACTTTTGGGGGGGCTGGATCATCTTTTAGTTGCTGATCAATGTTGTGAATTTGTTCCTAATCTGATGGAACAGAGGTGGCTGGTGTAAGTTTGAGAAATAAGGGAGGTTTAAGGACTCATTTTGTGGCCGATGGGGAACGGAGACAATGGCCGCTGTGTATTTCCGTTAACAGGCTTACAAATAGGGTAAAATCATCTTTTCAATTCTGGGTTTTAATGTAGTTTTGGAAGGCTTATGTGCTGTGTTTGAATTTGTTGACTCTTTCATTTGCTGATGCGTCATATGCATGCACATTCGTGGAGCTGGTTTTTTTTTATTGTTGATAAGCCATTTGAATGTCTCTTAAGATTACAATCGTATGTGCATGTTCTTGTCTGGAATGTAATTTAAGGTACTTGGCCTTTGGCCTGTGTTAGATGGTATTGGTTCTCTGTATAATGTGCAGAGGTAATGCGATAGTGGTGGGTTCAGTTTTGCAAGGTTAAAAACTTTGTATCTGTTAGTAAATCATAGGTGTGATGTATGAAGAACTTTTTTTATTAAATCATACCCTTTTAACTGAAAACAATCCTAGAATGTATTTTTCCTTTTGGTGGTGAAATGACTACATAGCTTAAGTGTATGTATTTTCAGATTCACATTTACAGTCCTTATCCTCCTGAAATCATGGCTTGGAGGCTTCTTCCAGATATGAAAATTTTCAGTTTTTGCGGGATAGTGGATCTTCGGTTACCGGTACCTTAAGAGCATGCTTACTTAAAAGATATGATTAATGAAAGATATGATTGAAGTCGAATTATGTGTGTAATATGATTATTATTTAATAAATTACTTTTTGTTTACTTCAATGTGCAAAAGGAGTTATTGGCCAAACCGACCACAACCTAGTAAATATTGGACTAGCCTATATTATTAGTCCAATACAAGCTAATGATCTGAAGTAACCATGTCCTAATTGGCTAGATTTGTCCTCTAGGCCAGTGCTAGAGGACCTCAGCTTCTATTCTCCAGCCTCTCTCTCTCTATTGCTTCTCCTCCCTCTTTCTGATCAGGACTAGATGTTCCCTTTTCCCCTCTTCCCCTCTTCCCGTTGAAATATAAATCCAAAAATTACTCGACGTCTACTTTCCAAGAAAATGAGTTCCAAGTCTTTTTAGAATAAAGGATAGTACTGATTGGGTTGACTGATGAAATTAACTGACTAGTACAAGTATTTCTTGCTGCCGTGTATGGGATGTTGCAAACTCCACAGCTTAAATCACCTATAAATATCGGTTTTTTGCAATTTGTTACGGATATATAATGCAACTTAGCTCCAGGTTCTTGGTTAGAATGAAGCATATAAAGAAGTGGAGAGTCAGCGTTTAATGGTTTTATTCTTACTGGCTGGGCCCTGTTGACTTTCCAAACGGAGATAGGCCTGTGGGCCCATTTGGTGTCTTCTCCTATCGTTCATGTACTGGAATATGCTTCTGAGTCCAAGATAAAGGATAGTTCTGAGTGGTTGTTTGGGTAAAGCTCCTGCAACTCTCACTTGCTCCTTGAGGTCTTGTGTTACTGTCGAGCAGCAGGACTAATTTGCCTGTTGGGCTTATCACGTGGTGATTTTTACCTGACGAGACCATGGGATTGAGGTTGTGTTGAGGAATCCTGTCCTGGTCTAATTCCATGCCATATACCATTATGTATACCCTGTGCCTTCGTCTAAGTTTGGTGCTGAGCATAATCTCCTTCATCTTTTTGCCTATGTTTAAAATTGATGGTGCATGTGGCTCTCAATTTGATTACTTACCATGATATGTTTTTCAGGGATTTACAGTCCTATCTTTCACATCTCAGCCTATTTATGGCCTCTGACAGTGGAAAATTCTATATCTTGGTGGACAATAGGCCATGGTTAAAAGATCTTGTGTCGCGGCCTACACATTTGTGGCAGTTGATGGTTACTAAGGTTGCTGAAGCATCTTTGCCTCACTCTAGTTAGCAGGATTCCGGATCTTTAATTTTAGTCACTAACTCAGGTTTTGAAAATGCTTTTCTGATAATTATACAGTCTAGGTTGTCCCCCTTCGCGAACACGAAAGGGAGGAAAGACAGAAAGATGATAGGAGAACTTTCAGAGTTACAGGCTTCTTCCTCATCAAACACAGGGAAATTCAGAAACTTCAAAAAGTGGTTCTCATTGATTGATGCTTTGATGTTGTCCAGGAAGAGGGCTTTGCTACCGGTAAAGAAGCTTCGCAATTCTTTGATTGCGAACAGCAAGTTGCATAGAACCTTGTACGGCTTTATTGTGTTTGAGGTTGCTTGGAGTGATGTACGTGGTATTAACTATTTGAATGAGCTTCAGGTAGCTATTATTTGAGGTATTCATTTAAGTGCTGTAGTTTGACATCTGTTCCATGACGTCTGAGTTCCATTCCTTTGTATGCCTTGTTCAGACGGATACGTCACTTGCAATAGAGGCTAAAGTCATGAGAAGATGGGAATTTGATAGCATAACACAAGCAGCAAGGTTGATATGTTCATGGTTCCCAGGGACACTCAATGAACAGATTCTTTTGAAAGAGCATTTGGATGCTACATTAGGTATTTCTAAAATTACCTCATATCAAGTGTGCCACCAGTATCTCAATGTCAGTTCAATTATTCAAAATTTTATTTGTTCTAGTACTAAGTTTGAGATTGTAGCAGGGGAGGTTTTCCATGATGCTCAAGAAAGTTTCCCTAGGACAAACAACACTGATACTGATGACATAAGTGATGAGCTGTATGTTGGAGATGAATCTCCCCTGACTAGCAGTTTTAGCGTTTATCCTGTAAAGAAGGTAAATAGGACAAATAGACTACTGACACCACCTCCCCCTAATACTCCATACAAAAGAAGGAAAGTAATGAGATCCCTTTATTGTGACCTTGGGATTTGTTCGGGAGAAGAAGAAGAGGCAACTGTTGAGATAATGTCGCAGGCCACTGATCCAAGTGATTGTCAAGAAACGCATGACCCAACTCTGTACAGGGATGTTCTGATTTTGTTTCGGTTTGACGATCACGACCTTCCATTTAAACTGAAGGACATAATTATGTCTGATTTACGGTTACTTACTCTACTTGAAGCTGGACTTCCGTCTTGGGTTATTTTCCTTCAATCTTACCCAGTATTTTGCCATATTTATCGTCCATGGATGTGTCCTTTGGCAAGAGTTCTTTATGTGCTTATATCAATCGTCACTGTTCTCGTTGGATTCTATGATTTGTACAAGAATGTACCCCTCCTTAAGGCAACAGCATCTAGATTGTTTGGACCCCTGTTTGATTGGATCGAAACATTGGAAATGATTTCGAGAATAAAGTATTTGGGAACTATGTTGTTCCTTCATAATTCTCAGAAGGCTATCAAGTGGTTTCTCATGGTGACAAGGACTGTTCGTTCATGTCTTTCGTTCGTTATAGAGCCAATGGCTGGACCTTTTGCTGAGTTCTTGGAATTATTCCTTCCTCTTTGGAGTATGTTTGTTCAACTAGCAGTGAGTTTCTTTTCGGTCACTTGGATGGTGGTGGAGTCTTCTTTTACATTGGTAGGAGACATTGTCGAGATTTTACTGTTGCCACTATGGTATATCTTGGTGGTATTGTGGAATGTTGGTGAGTTAGCACTGCCTCTAAGCTAATATTTTATTAGTACTTCTCTATGCTCTAGATTTCGAAGACTATTAATACTATGATTCTTTTGTGTATTGTATTTGATCGCAGCAACATGTGTTATATATCCAATAATCTGGATTCTGTGGGAAGTTCTTTATGCTCCGTTTCGACTGGTCTTTGGAGTTTTTAGCCTCGTGGCTTTCTTGTGTACATTTGTATGTGGTTTAGTTGGAGATTTTTGGCTATTTGCGAGCAGCATTTTCAATTTTACCAGGGATGTTGAGTCAACAGTGAGCTCGTACGAGGTTTCAATGTGGCGTTCTCTGTGGAATGACCTTTTCTCCCAGGTGGTTTTTTGTAAGAATTGACCTTGTAATTGGTGCTACATGCTTGGTTCACTTATCAGGGTTCTTTTGTATCAGGTATTCCGTGCTCTCCGAAGTATTCTTCATGGTTTTGTGGCTTTCTTCACAGCCTGCAACAGACACCGACTAAGGTATTAATTCAATCTTTTGTTTCTGAGTTCTCAGTTTAAATGTAAATGTTTATTTGCTTATTGCCCAGTTGAGGGAGTGCTTGCTTATGTTGCAAACTTCGCATACTTGGATGTTCATCAAGAATGTCACACAATGTGTGAACAACATGAATTTTTAGATTCCGAAATAGCTACTGAGAGTTAGGTAGAATATAAATTGAGAAAAATGGAGGTTACATTTTGGAATAATTCAATGGTACAAGGTAGGGAGTAGGTAATGTTTCAAACTATGGTTGTTGTAAGATCTAGTAGTAAGTTACTTCTTAACTTGGTGCAAAAAATGATGTGGCAAGTGAAGCATGGTGGAGATGATGTGATTATAGAGCAGAGTGTGTTTCAATTGTTAGATTTTGGCCCATAGCAAATATTAGTATGAAAGGTTTATTTAGCTGGAAAGCAGACTTTCCGCTTCCTTTGATATTAAATGATCCTTTTAAACACAAGTTGAGTGTTCTGCACATACATAGCGTTTCTAGACTTTAGAGTTAGGGGATAGATGACCTGGCATTCTGAAGTCTTTGAAGCAGAAGTTGAGAATCACCTGGTTTAGTAAATGGAAGTGATTCTTCGTATAATCGTTGAATCATGTGTTAAGGTACAACGAAAAGGTAAACAATGTGTTCTGGTACAGAGGTGAAATCTCTCTAGCACAGGTTAAGTAGCACTTGCAACATAGCTTGAACTTGTGTCCATCATGCCTGATAGTTGCACCGACGTGTTTATTTATGGGTAGGGATAACTCCAGAGCAAATATTAGCCCAGACTTATTAGCCTTCCATGTCCAGAAACCCATTACCTTCTGTATGACCTCTGACTTCCTTTTTCCTTCTCTCACTCTTTGTAATTGTTGTACTTCTCGCACCAACACGAATGGTATACATCCCTCCCAAATTTTACACTCACTGATGTCAAATATATATAGCTTGTGGACATGCAAAGGTGAGGTTGAGCACCTGACAATAGCGCACGTGGGAAACAAACTGAAGTGTCCAATAAGGTCATGATAAACGAAATAAATTGAGTTTGAACTTTATATAGGATACTGCATTTTGAATCAAATGTTATATCTGAAGCTGTATCATCTTCCCATGCACGGGACCTTCACTCCAATATGCCAAGTTGTAAGATGTCTTTTTCTTGTTCCTTCACACCTTCTGATTTACGGAATATGTTTTATTGAAAGTTGGAATGGTTAGGTTAATTTGGGGAAATTGGCACAGGGACAGGTTGTAGATGACTATGGTAAATAGGGGTAAAAGTGAGGTATAGGTGTGCATCAAACATATGTTAGTGGATTTACTCGTGGTATTTTTAACAGGGAAAGTAGTGTTTTATGATTCATATTTAACTCTGATTTGTTAGTTTCTAATATGGTTATTGAAATGTTTATTATCATCCTCCACTAAGTCGACCAAAATTACTAAAGCCCCTCTGCTGTTTCAATTTTGTATGTCACCAAACATTTAGTGAACCTCTGGTTGGTTCCTAACCCAACTGTCGTTATATGCTGCCAACAAAAGAACCCTTAACTAGATTATAAACTTGGACAGGATCTAAGGTTATATATTTTTTAATACAGAAAATGTAATGAAGTACTCTTGGATGGATCACCGTTCTGATTCATAGGCACAAATTCAGCTTTCTGGATTTACTTTCTGGTACTTGGCTGTTGGATTGGTGTCTGACTCTTTACTTTTCTTGAATGCAATGAACATCAGCATCTATAATCATATCAAGGAGTTCAACCACAGATTATCATGTGCAGCCAGGAGAGTTTGTTCTGAAAGAAATAGTCAGAGTGGGCAGACTTCTGACGCTCAAATAATTGTGAGTAATCATGCCAAATGTCCATCATTTTCTTTCTGATTGCAAAAAAAGAAGGGGTGATTCTGACAATCACATATCATTTCGGAATACAAAACTGAAATTTCTAGTTAATGAGTTGATTGTGGAAGTTGTCTCAAACTTCAAAGGCGTGGCCGCTTAAGAATTTTCTCTAACTTGCTGCAATTAAATTGGTGCATTATAGCTTTTTACTTTTAAACTTTTGCTTTACAGATTAACATGAATGTAAGATTTTCTTACATCGAAATAATATGAAACTGTTACCTTATGCCTATTGCCAATGTAGAATATATTACATTGCGGCCAAGAGAGCACTCCAAATGAACGTTGTATACCGGTAGCAGATGATGAAATAATTCTTTGAATTACCGACTGTTCACCTCATTCTATGTTTACTTGCTGCAGCCAACCGGCAGGAAAGAATCCCATCACCAGGTGGGATCCAAAAAGAATAGATGACAACCGTACAAAGGCAACCTGAGAAGAACACTCTTCAACGGGTAATATGATCTGTATATATGCGGGACGGTTGTTCATAGTAGTTTCTGCATCAGGATAATTGTACAGTAGATTACTGTTGTGGTAAAAAAAGAAACCCAGAAACTTGGGGACTTGATCCCTATTAAGTTGGAGATCTTTTAGGTCGTTTTTCCTTTTAATTCTTTCATTGTGTTCTTGATATCTCCCTAGGCTCATAGCTTTATCTAACTTAGCCATGCAAATGCCCTCCTTGTATATAAATGCACAATGTAAACCAATACTTCACAGATTTGACAATTCTTGGGGTACTCTCAAGCTTCCTTATGACGATATGTTGTTGATTTATGAGTTGGTTCTGTTGCAATGATTCATCGTCATGTTTTAATGTCCGTCTGCATAGGATTTGTTTCAATGATTCGTCATCATGTTTTATGTATGGCTACATAGGATTTCTTTGCTCGAATCTCGTTAATGGGTATGACGTGTGCGTGAGTAAATTCTTAGTCCAGTACATATGAATGTCACGTTATCTTTTTTATTTCAGGGGAAAAAGCAATCAATATATAACAACCAAACTGAGAATCAGACAAGTGACAAGTTTGGACTTCAGTAGCCGACTTTTTTATTTCAGGGGAAAAAGCAATCAATATATAACAACCAAATTGAGAATCAGACAAGTGACAAGTTTGGACTTCAGTAGCCGAGATTGAAAAACCGCCGACCCGAGGTGAAGCATGCTTAAGCCAAATTGTGAGCTAGAGAGTTGAGTCTACAACTAATATGTAGAAATGAAATAGAAGAGCAAGAATTCATTGCATGTAAGATGCATGATTGAGCGGTTATTGAGAGATCCTGAGCTAAAGATAGGAGCTCATTGACGAGGCTAAGGCATGCGCTTTTGAAGATGATTATACTCTGAATTTGTAACTAGCTCCCCTAGCGGCAAACACCTCAGCTGTTTCACAGTCAGCCATGTCCTGGAATATATGAGCATCCAGGCAATGATAGCCCCATCACTATTTCTCGCCACTGGAATATATGAGAATTTAGGCAATGATATCCCCATCACTATTTCTAGTTACCACAAGAATTGCAATGTCCCGAGTTCTTGAACGTGCTTCATCGAAGTTCATTTTAAATGTGCTTGGAGCCTGATCGCCTGATCAGAGGAGCATGCATTGGCCTTGGGCCGGCAAAAAGCTAGCTTGAGAGAAGCTGTGAGCTGAGGTAGTAATGTGGTCTGGGGGCATGTACTCAGCCTCCATAGCTCTCTTGTCGTGGCCCCACCATATAAACCAGCAGAGCGTAAGGAAGAGGTCTCGGTCATCTATCTCCAGGTGTCCATAACATGGTGAATCATATTGTGTGGTCTGTCTCCTGTAGAAATAAATTGCAACGGTAGAGATAAGGCCTACCTTGTCGTGCATGGTGACATTTCAGGAAGTAGTCTTCATCTTGTGAAAAACGAGACGGGAGGTTCAGCAAGTTAGTGGAAGTTGGCACAACATTCAGGCAAAGTTTCCGAACAAACTAACCGTACTTTACTCGGGATCTTGGCTTTCCAAATGAGCTACCAACAGTGTTTATGAACTCGAACAGGCTGAGTTTTGCTGCTTCCAAGCAGTAAAGTAGTTGTGATGCGATACTGACCATTTTAAAAATGCTAGTGATAAGAATCTTGATTCGTTTCTTTCCCAAAGAGATGCGAAGGATGTTTGCTCCATCAACATTCCAGAAACAAATTATCAATGATGTCGCTGGGATTGATAAGGACAGCGGTTATTGCAACTTGCAAACCTCCGGGTGCATTCCTTTGATGTGACCATCCCGTTCTACTTGGCAGAGTAATGAGTAAATGCTTTTGCACACAATAAGAAAGAGAATCCCCTTCTTTGGTGGGGGAGAGGGATCCAAACTCATAACCATTGAACAAGAAAGAGTAAGACACTGAGAACACAACCGAAATGAGATCATGGCCAAAAATGATGATTGAAAATTGGAGGCACACCACCGGGCACGAGTGCCATCTAAAAATTGCCTTTCTTATCCATCTCGGAGTATGGTAGTAACAAATCTTAGTTCATCTCTGGATCCACCTTTTGTGATAACCCATCTCTATCTTTGAGCCTCTAAATCTTATTCATCTTACGTCCCTTATTGGCCTATTCATGGAAGAAGAATGTATTTTAGTGCTTTGCCACATTGTTTCCAATACACCTTTGAATGTTCCTTTCTCAAGCCCATCGTGCGAGTGAATGCTCCCCTTCCTAATGATCAATAGTTGCTTCTCCAGCCAAAGAATCCACTACTTTGTCGCTGCCAATCATCTAACCTTTCTTTACATGTCTGAATCTTGTCAAGAAAAGATGGTCTTCCCCGTTGCCTTAAACTACAGTCCTAGACATTGAAAGTTCCGACATTCCTTGGACGTAATCCGAGCAATCCCGAACCTAAAGGGTGTTCGAAAAAGTATTCAACAATTCGAGAAAATCAAAGGAATTATAACAAACAGATTGAAACCAAAATTGGCAAGGCGAACGCGTTGGAATAAACAAGCAAGCAGTTAGATATGTTGTCTTATTGAAACGTAAATAAAAAATTACAAGAGAGTCGTATTGTAAGGACTCTTAGTTCAAAGCAGTTACCCATCGAGTCATATAATTTCTTTTGTTTGCCTTGCAAAAATTATACGTCCCTTTTTCTATCTGCATTGGTTAGTATGTAACTTGTTTCAGAATAAAACATTTTCATTCTATTGGAATTGCATTATATCAAAGAACATATCGAAAATCACTTAGATACCTTTTAGAAAACTTAAAAACAAACTGCTCGAATTTGAGCGGAAATTTGAGAGAGAAAGAGGTTGTGTTGGTGCTTGGTGTATTTCTAATTTGAAGTGGTAGCAGTCTTTTTGTAGGCTTCAAAAATTGGAATTCAATTTTGGAATTAAACCAGTTGAAACGGCTAATTTAATGGGCGGTTTTAGGTTTGAAAGAAAAAAAATAGATTTTTGTCCATCCTAGAGAATTTGAATGTTTTTTCTGCAAAAATATATATACAGAAACTGAAAATTATCCAAACGTTCGCGCCACAATTGGAGCCGGGTAGGGCAACAAGGCAATTCCATGTTCACTTTAGTGTCCATAACATTTCAAAGATTATTTAGACATTAAACTTAATATAAGGAGTTTTTGTTGTACATAAACTTTCAATGTGGGACAAGCATGAGTGTAAAAACACTCACCCCACGTATATATACATGAAAGACCATCAATTTTTTCATCATATTCCTATGTGGGACGACATGTTTTCTCAACTTTTAACTTAATCTAATCTATGAATTTAATCATGTAATTGCATTCATATCTTAGGTCACATTGTTGTTACAAATTAACAACTAATTATGCCAATTACTACAATCCATCACAAATCTATAGATTTTAAACTCAAGCTTCTGTAACCTGCTTTTAACAATGTTACCTTCCGGTTTGAACCACCATCTAAGTTATCTAACATCAACTATCACTTGGTCAAATAGAACTGAATCTTGAATTTGAGCCCGTGATTATGACAACGTCTGTCAATATTAAAAAGCTATCAATTTTGAGTTAATCTTTACAGTTGATATTTTAGGCTATATATCATGATCCTATTTACAAATGCTTTCAGGAATAACCAAATTTCTTGGATGCAGCAAAACAACTGCATTCACTTAGTTGGGCATCTCCAGAGATGCAATGCTATCATCTCGTCTAAAAGACTTGGCCCCATTTAGAGAAATTTCTTATTGTTTTTGCAACATTAGCACTTTCCAAAATTACAAGGGGATAGACTCCAAATACAAAGTATCAATCTATAATGGTGTTCTAACATACCTTACAACTTGTTAATACCACATTCAATTTTCTTTGTGGGATCTCTACTTAGAAGCTTGGGTTGTTACTGCAGATATGTTACTGATGGGTTTTCCATACCATTCGCAATCTGGGTTTTTGTACTAGTGAAAGTCGAATCCTTTTGTCTAAAGATTGGCCACATCATACTTTGTTCCCATATTGTCAATGTTTATTTCTGTCTGACACTAAATCCTTTATAGACTCAAGTCTAATTTGGATGTGACTTTTAGTTTTTTGGTTGTATATACGACTCCAAACCTTTGCAATTGTGATTTAACTATCATAATATACAAAAATAGGTTGAAGAGGCTGGCTTATAAAGGAAGTTGTAATAACAACCCATACAAACATTCAGCCTCAGTACCAATTATATTCAATGCACATAACTCGACTTCAAAAGTAGATCAGGTTGTCAAAGTTCGTTTTGCAGACCAGGAATGTGTACATTTGCTTCAGTGTCAATCGACCGATCAAAAAGTTCATAAACAATTAGGAATTCGGGTTGTACCAAAACATACCCTCCACTTGCTTCTAAGGTGTTGGCACCGCCATAACCCCCCATAACCATGTTGACAGTTACATACCTAGTCTTCGCTCTTTTAGATGGACAATTCTCAGTGTCCAACCTGCCCATAGTTCTAGTAGGATTTGTTTACTTTTGGTTTCTTATTTTTTAAAGCTTTGTTTTTATTGATAGTTTTTTAGTTTGTGTTCACATTATTCACTTATTTTTTTCCCGATTATTAAATTGGTTGTTCTCTTTGTATACACTGATCGCGACTATAAGATCATTCAAATACAGTCTCCCCTTTTTATGCTTGAGTGACATGCCATTTTTTTCCAATATTTAAGAAATTTATCCATTATGGACATAATCAGAAATTTCTCAAGAAGCTTCATCTCAGCATCAGATAGAGCATGCTCAAGGTCGATAATCTCATTGGTTTGTTTAGTTACAGATCTTCCCACAACCATATGATACTTTATGAACTTGGAAACATAATACTTTTCGAGCCCTTGCTCTTCAATATTTTATTTCTTTTCCAACTCATCCCATAATGATTTTGCGGTGTAAGAGTTGGGACAATAGACATCAAAGAGCGTTTTGATATTGCTGACAAAATAGCACCTCGACTTATTTGATCCCACTCAGTCAAATTGGTTCAGGTCTAATCACCTGAATCACCAAAAGAGGTCCTTTCATCGTCAATCAAATTTTCATTCGTTGTTGTCAACGTTTGAAAACTTGACCTGAAAACTTATTCAGCAGACCGGACAAGCCGACTTTTAAGGTAATAAGAATAGCAACGGAAACAATGTTGGTCATTTTAATAATTTCAAAACAAAAGTAATTGAGATTATAACAAGTTATTTTTATAAATAAAAAAAATGCATTTAAACTCCATAAAGTACATTATTCCAACAAAATTTGATTTTTCAAAACATTATAATTTTTTCAAGATTGTTGGAAAAAATATTCGACAATTTGTAATATAATTTTGAAAATCAAATCAAATTTAACAAATAGGTTGTAATAAAAATTAGCAAAGTAAACACGTTGAAACAAACAAGTAAATACTTAGTTTGTTATTTTACTAAAAGGTAAATCAAAAACTTACAAGAGAGTTGTACTGTAACAACTCTCAGTTCAAAGTAGTTACCAATCGAATCATAGAATTTTTTCTATTTGTCTTGAAAAAATTATATATCTCGTTGTCTATATATTATGCAATATTTTTCAGGGTAAGACGATTCAGTTATATCAATATTGTACTATACAAAAATTACCTCAAAAACACTCAGAATCTTTTTAGAAAATTGAAAAACAAACTGCTCGGATTTGAGAGGAAAATTGAGAGGAAAAGTGGAGGCAGCCTTTTTATAGGCTTCAACAACCAACAACAATAAATTTAGAATTAAATTCTGGAATTAAATCAGCTAAAACCGCTAATTAAATGGGTGGTTTCAGGTTTTAAAGATAAAAAACAAAACATATTTTTGTTTATTCCAAATAAATTTAAATATTTTTTATGCAAAAACATATATTGCGATTAAAACCGCTAATTAAATGGGTGGTTTCAGATTTTAAAGACAAAAAATAAAATATATTTTTGTTTAGTCCAAATAAATTCAAATATTTTTTATACAAAAAAATATATATTGAGACTAAAACCGCTAATTAAATGGGTGATTTCAGGTTTTAAAGACAAAAAAAGAAACATATTTTTATTTATTCCAAATAAATTTAAATATTTTTTATACAAAAAAATATATATTGAGATTAAAACCGCTAATTAAATGGGTGGTTTCAAGTTTTAAAGACAAAAAACGAAACATATTTTTGTTTATTCCAAATAAATTTAAATATTTTTTATGCAAAAAAATATATGTTCCGACTAAAACCGCTAATTAAATGGGTGGTTTCAGGTTTTAAAGACAAAAAACGAAAGATATTTTTATTTATGCCAAATAAATTCAAATATTTTTTATACAAAAAAGTATATATTGAGACTAAAACCGCTAATTAAATGGGTGGTTTCAGGTTTTAAAGACAAAAAACGAAACATATTTTTGTTTATTCCAAATAAATTCAAATATTTTTGTAGCAAAAAATATATATTGAGACTAAAATATTTGTCGCAACACCCATGGCTAACGCCAAGTGGCAGCTACGCACATATAGGGCAATTCCATGTTCATTCTAGTCATTATCTCTCTTCAAATATCACTTGGACATTGAACTTTTTAAGGAGTTTATATTGTACACAGACTTTCAATGTGGGATAAGAATAAGTATAAAACACTCATCCCGACATACACCTTACATAAATATAAAAGGCGGTCCTCATTCCATCATATTCTCATGTGGTACACAATATTTTTTCTCAATTTTTAACTCAATCTAATCTATGAATTTAATCATATAATTACATCATATTTTAACGAGTTATTTTTTATATGTCAAAATTAATGATCCAACACGAGAAAAACATCTCGTATTTTTATTGGATCAATCCATCTTAGAATTTTATAAGATTTAAATTTGGTGTGAGCTTATTATGAATTTATCATCTTAACAAGTTACAAAGCCCAAGTTTATATAAATTTTAATTCGCAATACAATTATTAATCATGGGCTTTGAACTAAAGGATTCTCTGAAAATTTGAGAGAGAGGATCTCAATTATAAAATATTTGAAATTATATCTAGAAATTTTATATATTTTGAAATTATGAAAACGGCCCTTTGAAATTTTGGTTTTATTATATTCCGTTTTCCTTTGAAATTGCAGAAACCTTCCTTTAAAATTTTCGATAAATAAGCACATTACAGCCCCATAAGCATAGAAACTATTATCCCATAAACATTACTATCCGACATAAATGATTGTATTCAATTTATTTCAATTAATAATAGTTAATCGCTTTAGAAACTATCATACCATGAAATTTTCAAGTATCACCATTCATTCAAACAAAATAATATTATACGTACCCGTTATAAATTTGAAATGGGATACTAATACTATATGTGAAGATTCTAAAGTTTAAAAGTGAATAAATTACTAATTTCATTAGACTTAACTCCCATGGGAAGCTGGTATAATTAACCAGATGATTTATGCATAATGTACAACTTTTTGATGCAGATAACTTACCAGATCATATGAATCTTGCATTACTATTGCTCGTCGCTCTTGTACTAAACACGCAGTAATCACAAAACAATTATATTCAAACTCGGATGACGCAGGTTTTATTCTCTAAATTTTATTTATTTTGGCCAGTTATCCATAAACAATGACTTTACAACTCAAGCAGCGAGGACGAGCACCTTGATTGTTCCTCGGCTGTTGGCAGCTAACATGGTGGGGCTTTCACTCTTCCAACACACTGCACTGATGAAGTAAGATCCTGCATCTTCTTCACTGTCTTCAACATCGGGCGATCCAAATCTATGCCATGTCGCAGGTTTGGAGATTGCCTGAGTTTCACAAGAGTATACAAGTTTGACATTCTGATGATTGCCTCACTTTAAAATGAACTAAATAATGAAAGCAATTAAGAGTTTAATGAAGCAGAGGCTTCTTTAAGTGGTAGCATCTCCTCACCTTGTGGTAGACAAACACTTCATTTGTTTCGCTGCCACAAGCTAGAAACTCATTGTTACCGGTGAGACCAACGAAGTTCTTCTCATTGGTGTGCCCTCTAAATGTACGAACCTGAAAATAAGGTTCATAAGTTTGTAAAATGAAATATTAAAACCACAGCAACCAGAAGTAATTATGTGTTTCTGGTAACGGGATTTGTCGTGGCTATTGTAGGTCCTATCAAGTTGCTCGAGATGAATATATTATCTGTTGTGGAACTTACAGGCAAGTTTTCATTCACATCCCACAATCGCAGAGTACTGTCTGTTGATGCAGAAGCAAGCTCATTGTTGGACAAAAACTTTACATACGAGACAGTTTTTTTATGGCCACTGAACACGTGAAGAGGATGGCAAGGTTTTCTTAAATCATAGTAATGGATATGATGATCGGCAGAACCAACCTGCGTAGTAAATGGCACCTTATAATGCATTGTGTTTCAGAGGAAGAGAAGATTACAAAGACAACCAACAATATTCAAAGATATTTGTAAATTTCAATTCAAGTTTTTCATAGATGGCATCATTCAATATTGCAGGCTGCTCAATTCTATCTTGACCTACTTTACTTTCAAGGCATTTCTTTAGGTAAACTACAACGAGCTCCCCTAAGGGTATAATTATAAATAACTCTCCAGTGTTTGGGAAATTACCATCATCCCCCTGGATGTTCTAACAACTAGTCCAATCCATTAGTTTTTATTAGGTTTTCATCCATTTGGTGGATAACTAACCAAAATGCCTTTATGGATTACGAATTGTAATTTAGTTATTTTTATTAAAAAAAATGATTTTTTTAAACCGACTAGGTTGGATTCTATTTTTTGTCTACTCTTGTTTGGTTTGTCCATGGAAAGTAACTGTTGGAGGGAACAGGATCACTACTATTAGTTTGGATTGAGAAACTGCATATCATTATCCTACCGAAAGTCAGTTTTTCTGAACTTCAGTGATGCAAGGGTCTGATAGAAGTACACCAAAATTAATCCAGATTAAAGAATTGGACCCAGTAAGCACATAGTTAACAAAAGGTAGGAAGTCAATCCATTAAACAGCAAGCAAGGAACATACGGAGAATAAGTAAAACCCCGGGTTCTGCGAGTTGTAAAGAACAGTAAAACTACGTAAGTTATTCCAGCTTCTAGTGGTTCACATGATTACGGATTCCAAAACATTATTAAGATAGAAGATAGGCTAGTATTCTTAACTCGTTTTCCATTTCTAACACTCAACGCATCCAAGAAAATAAAAGGGGTAGAGTTGAAATAGAAAACAAGAAGAGGATATTACCGCAACACATTTGCTAGATTCAGGATTAAACTTCACACAGCATATGTTTGCCTTCATGTCAATGTTGAGGACACTAGCTTCTTGCTTTGTGCACCACACTTTAACCTGAATTCTATTACTTGTTAGCAAGAAGGTATAGGAACGAATATTTGGCTCAGAGAAAGTAAACAAGAAAAGTATTGATGAATGAAATCAAATAAATAAGTTCAGCATGTTATCTTCTTAGATGCAGCATGCTAAATCAAATCATTTTTTCCTATGATGCAACCCTGGTTCCACGACTTCTCAGCTGCAACTTCAAACTAGGTTTCCATCTACATTGTGAATCGTTGGACATACATTCTTACTCGATTTTCATATGTTAGCCTTGAATAAGGACTTGCACAGTTCCCGTGGTGGCAGCAAATCAAGACATGAGTAGGGACATCAACTTTGCTTTTAGACGTGATAAATAAATATGACTAAACTCTCTATGTCAAAACTAGAAAAAAATATCCACACCTTGTATATTTCCTAACAGCCTTGAAGTCAATCCCAAGAGTTTGAACGGTTGTCATGGTCGCAGGAAATCAAGCATTACAAAATCAGTAGAATTGGAATATCGAATTTGCTTTTTATCTAATAGTTGCATTTGTTCCCTTTTTTCAGCCAAAAAGTTCGTGCAAGAATTAGATAAGAAAAATTAGCTACCACTTCAATTTGAGCAGTAAAAGTACCCTTACTATACCTTGCAGTCGTCACTACCAGACACAAGCATTGATGGTTCAGTTTTGGAAAAATCAACGCTCCATGCACGTTTTTCATGCTCCTCATATTCCATAACACTCTGAACAAGACCAAATGTTGTTAGCATTTATAGATGAACTGAAGATTTTTTTTCCCAGATTCCAGAAATTTGAAGTCATAATCCAGAAATTCCAGAAATTTCAAGCTTGAGTATTAGTTTGTTTTACAAAGCAAAAGTACAAAATTGATGGTTGTGATAGATATACCTGTCGTGTAGTTACATCCCAAATAGTTACTATTCCCTCATAATCACTACTGGCTATATGATTTTTGGTGAATTTGTTCCAGCTTAAGCAGCTAAGTTTAGATCGAGTTGCCATCTCCACAACAGGGCAGTGCACATCTGTAGGTTCATTTACAACCTGTAATATGAAAGCATACAGCCAGATCAGCTGCAGGAAGGAAATCACTTCATCATGATAAATGAGTTTAGCTGTGCGTTCAGGGGGAAACTTCATGCTAAAGATGTCTAAATGACATGGGAATTAAGGAAACAACAGTGTAAAATCCAAGGATGCGATGATTGCAACCAATTCAAGTACAGTGATGGTCTAGTGGATGCAGCATTTCAATGAGCTGCGTACAGAGCTTAATTTTTGGGAATCATTAAGAAGGGACAAGCTTCATGATACCTTTCACTCTATTGGTCACTGCAAAGATTTTCAGAAATGAAAGGCAAACACCATGACTTAGCAGGCGAAAACCACTTTTACTAATCATGCTAAAATATCTTGGCATGGGTGTACATGCTGTAATCCTGCCTAGCTTTTCACTCTACTAAGCCACCTTTAGAAAGAAGGACCAAATTCTCTATTCTCCTCTAGCTTTTCATGATTAGTGCAACATTCATGGACAGAAAACCAAAAGATAACATGTCGTGGACTATTGTAACAAATAACCAAAGAAGGCTCATATATCTCCACTAAAATATTTAACATATAAACCACTAAAGAAGGACATTTGCAGAGTAAAAGAAGCCTACTGTAGAGAAATCGAAAACTTTAATGCGCCGCGAAACTCCAGCAGTGGCAAACAGCTCATCATCGCGATCAAACTCTATACTGCATCAAGTGATAGAGTGACTTTAATATTAAAAGAGAAACTGAGAAACCAAAATAGGAACACAATAAACAAAGATGAAGGCAAATCGTTTAAAAAATTCCAGAAAAGCTTTTAGATAGTATCATAACATAAACAAAATCCAGGAGTGTTCTCATTCTCAAGTGATATTGAAGGAGCAGAATAGAAGAAATGCTACTTGTTAAGAACTATTCATTAGAAAGTCATCTCAAAATGACAAAGTAGACACTTGTTTAATCAGTCAGTTAAAGGTGCATAGAGAGAAATCCTATATTCTGATTAACCTGCAATATAATGGACAGGCACTCATTTTCCTGCAAACAAATGTATCCTCGTTTCTTCTTTATGTGAAATAATCATCTCGCTAAATACTTTTCCAGGAACAGTGTATATTGCACTACTAAACTTTTAATCGAATATATTGTCAGAATACCTCATTCTTTTCTCCTTTAACTCGAGCGTATATTTTCATTTCAACTTTTTTGTTGGCTAAGATTTTTCTCCAACTACACTGACTATTTGAATTGTCTGGCCTCTCAATCTTCTCATGTGCCAACTGCCAATTCAGGCTTTTGTCTAAGTAAAGGATGTAATTGTATCATTTTTCATCAGCAAAATTAAGATTTCTACATCAAAATAATATAGCAACTTGCTCTCTAGAATTTCATCTTACCTTGATACAATATTGGCTGCATGAAAGAGATCCCCATGCCTAAGTTCCGCAATTACTCGTAATCGACTATTCCAAAATAAGGTCGGCAGTGAACATTAGGTGATGATATTAAACACATATGAATGGAACAAATCTTTGGGGAATTGAATCTATGTGTCTACCTGTACCGAGTGAACGTACTCAGAACTGACTGAAAATCTGCTAGACCAGAACTATAACCTTCTCTAGTAACAATAGCCTTATCTTTCTTTTCTTGGTTCTCCAAATGGTTGATCATCCGTCGTCTCTTTTGTAAGTAAAACTCTTGAAGATCATTAAACTGCAAGATGACAATAATACAACAAACATAAAATTTGGAAAAGGGTGGTGCAAGAAAATTTCAGCAGACAAGAAATCCACTGTCTAGTTAAAAGTTTGTTTATGATTTTTGTAGTAATTAGAAACAAATAAAATGAATATAGAATATATAATATACGCTTTGACATCTTCAACACTTTAATCACATGCAACGCACATGTATTGGTCCAGTTTTCACAAAAAATTGAGGCATTATGATGATATGATACTGGCTAGTTTGCAGATAAGGGCTTGTCATCAAACCTTCCCCTAACCTGTGCATGAACGCGCTTTTTCCGCACTACAGCTAAACCAGATTGACTTATATGTTGTGAAGTTGGCCCACTAAGAGAAGCATCCTTGCTCTGGGTTCCAAGGGGGTTAACCTGAACATTTCCCTCATCTTTCTTGTACTGGAAGTTCGCTGAGTTTACTCCTCCTTGTATACTGCAAGAGTTGCATAAAACACCTGAAATATTTTTATCCATTGAAGAAGATCGGGATCTCATTCCCACAGGATCATCAGAGAGCATCTGCAGTTTAACTGAACACCTGTCTCTTGCTCGGTAAAGCTCTATCCTATGTCTTTCCACAGCATTTAAGTCTTCTTTGATATAATGGAGGTCATTTTGCACCTAAGAAAGAAGAATAATTAGAGGAAGTATCATAATTTCATAAGGAATTCCCAATATGTTGAAATATTATTGTCCCTTCAACAATATCAGTGACCAAACACCATTTTTATTTCATAATTCGCCTAATTGAAAGATTGAAGCATAACAAAACATCAATCCACAAGAAAACATTAACTAATAAAAAATTGCACATTTGCAACAGAAGAACCTCAATAAAAAATAGATCTCTTCCTTTATAATTCAACTCTCACCAAGCTGATGCCTTGATGAACGAATTACCAAAAATAATCAATTCCTCAACTAAAAGGAGAAAAACATCAAATCTAAGACTTCTTGGAGTTTGGCTGTGACGCCCTGCACCTAGAAACAGCCATTTAGACCCAAAGAGCACAAAGAATCCTACCACAAGCAATCAGAAAACATAACACCCATACAGTGGCACAATGAAAGAGTCCAAGCATTCAGTTACTCTGTGCTTTGGATTTGGTTGAAAACAGACAAAAAGAATGGACCATATTTCTTTTGAGAAAATGGGAATAATGGTTCTGATGGAGATTAATTCAGAAAAGAAATAATGGATGTTTGTTACACAACTCCCTCATTCTTTCAATTTTCAACAGAGTTCCAAAAGAAAGATGGTGTGGTCCAGAACCAAACGCCAAAAAAAACCACAATGAGAATCAAATTTGAAAAAAGATCTAAATACAGAATCAGTAATGCTGCACCCAACTAGGTCGAGTTCAGTTTGTCCCATATGGTATTAGACTTTTTGCTCACCCTTGAGTCCACTAACACATAAAAGCGTGCCCCATTCATCTAATAGCACACAGTTTTCACTAGCACTTGAAGGGAGGAAACATTACTCAAGCAAACAGATAAAAGAACCCAATATACATAAAAAATATTTGCTAATAATTACAAACTAATCATTCCATTATCAAGTACTCCGAATTTAAATTTGTTGTCCATTTCTCTTACATTGATCTTATAAAGCATACTCTGAATTTAAACTGTTTCTCCTAATTCAGCTTTATTGTGGACAAACCTCATTGAGTTCATTAACTTTTTGCTTCCTTAAGCAGTGTAAGAAGTCAAGCAGAATTTGCATGTTTCTCTCTGCTTCTTCTTGTTCCAATTTTCTCTTTTTCTCTGCCACCAGAGACAATAGAGAGTCTAACTCCTTTATTGACACTTCACAACCCTGTCTAAGGAGAAAATACGTCAAGCCTCTGCAGGAAGAGTAGATACAGAAGGTAGCTTAGCATTGAGGGATAGCATACTTCACTGCATTAGCTTGGCACCATAACCAAAATTAGAATGCATGTGTATGGTCACAGTAAATTATGATTATGAACATTATAAAGACAGATCAGAAGATGCCAAATCATCCATCATTATATGCAATAGAAAACTCAATCTACTTTAATTTCAAATAATATAGTCACTCAACGGTGGAGTTAATTGTGGAACCACTTAAAATTATCTAACAACAATTATTTTCAAATAAGTATGGGAGGGTTTTACATGTTTTCCAACAAATTTGGCACACTCAATGTGTTACTGCATTGTATTGTACCAAGGCTGTGTTCAGATTAAAAAATAAATAAATAACATAGAAATGCTATAAAAAATTTTAAGGGTCTAGTTATCTTTAGGAAAAGAAGGCATCTTTCTTAGATGTTAATCACTTACATACCAAAGAAAAGAGAAGTCGAGAGTGCTTTATTTGTACAGAGTTTGTACATATGTCTGAAATGTGCATGGACACACACATAGGACAAGTACTAGCTCAACAACCAGAAATCTCAGACCGGTTGAACAGATAGTTAGGAGTGCTTCAAGTCTTACCAAAAGAAACAAGGTTTACGTAGTTAATTACGACGTAACCACTCAATTGCAATTTCTTCAGTAAACTAGATGAAACAAAAAAGATAAAAAGAAATCCAAGCACAGATAAAGAAGATTTCCAATAAACAAAAGTATTATGGAGTTAAGTTTGTATCTCCCAGCATCTTATATATTCATGACCTTGTAAGTAAACCAATAAGAGCAAGCAAGGTAACACCAACTAATGTGACATAAAATCCATTCATAAATTACATCTCAATCAGATATATGACGTTTGTCTACAACCATTAACCGGAAGCAGCTAAATTGGAGTCAATAACACCTAGGAATGAACATGAGGAGAATCAAGAAATATACTGACAAAATGAACCTGTTTCATCATTGTATTAATAACACTTCCAAGGAAATGCCGGATCAAATATTACCTGTTCCAATGACTGACGAAATTGTTCTACAGGAGATGCAGTTTTTGATAGTTGATGTGCAGATTTCTTCTTCAAGAGCTACAAATGTGGTACAGAGAAACCTTATAACAATAAGCTGCATTGTGAAGTAAACTATTTCAAGATGCAAACTAGGTAGGAAACCAAGCAATGAAAGCAAAAATTCTGTTAAATCATCCTGAGCAGTAATGAAGACATGTTGCCAACTAAAGGACAAGTATTATCTTTGCACAATTTGCTTCCATATGCAACGGTTTTAAGTGATTAAAGGGGAAGAGATTTAGACTCACAACTTGAAACATTACCACACTCAATCGACTGCTTGAAAAATCTGATTGAATAAGAAAATGAAAGAAATGTCTTGACAGATTCATTACATATCACCACATTGTCCATCACACCTATTTCCTATCTCAGAGTTTTCTCAACTTTCCTTACAGGTGTCTATTTGCTGAGAAGGTGTGAATGGGTGAGGATATGTGGTGTCAATTGGCTTGGGTGGTCAGATTTAGTGCACCTAAAAGTCAATCTGAAACAATTTAACTTTCCTCCTAAACCACGCAGACCTATCTAACATAAGAGTCAGGCCAATAACATGATCCACATTCAACAATAAGGCCCAAAACCCTCCTTTTTAAGACAACGAAGAAAAGAGAAATCATATACATACACCCTCTCAACCGCGGCCTCTAATCTCCCCTTTCCCGTGCTTCGCCCAGCTGCCTGCTCTGGCCTACCAGGCTGCCCCCCACCCTTCCAAACCCAATTCCTCCTCTCAACATATAGAGTGGACACACCAACAGCCTCTACAACTCTTACAGTGACTTAGCTATGGTATTTTGGGTGTTGATGATTATGTTGATTTTAGTGCTTGTTATTGTATTTCTCCAAGAAGCATGGCAGGTTTAGTGGCAGGAGGTGGTGAATCGGTGGCAGCAAGAGTGGTGGGGTGGTGGTGGCAAGAGCTCTAGTAGCTGATGGCACTTGGGAGTCTTGTCTTAGGCTTGCAATGGTAATTTCTGACTAAATCTAGGTTGCCTTCTCCCGATTTAACAACTGGGACTAAATGCACCGAAACTGCCTTCTAATGGAATTGATTATGCCAAAATTCTTATCATGCAGAAAACCTTTTCCCAAAATAGCAAAGTGATCACCTTCCCCTAGAAAACGCACAGTAGCTCACTAAGGACAACTACTACAAACCCGTCAGGGAAATTGCAACAAGATATCGACAAAAGAACTAAACACCAAAATACAAAAACAGAAAGAACACCAACTCTTACCCAGAAATCAAAATAACAAAACCGGAATTGATCAACCAGCATTATTCCTAAAACCCATGCATAAAAAAAACACACACACACACACACAACTCCATCGAGGAGAGAAACCTTGTCGAGAAGGAAATTAGGGAAGAGTTGAGAAGGGGTAAGGAATTCAGCGCAGCAAGGGCAGTCGCTCTTGTTCTCGAGATGAGTGGCAATGCACATATAGCAGAAGCTATGGCCGCAGGCGGTCAAGAAAGCGTCCTTTATAATCTGCATACATATTGGGCAAAGCAATTCCTTCTCCGCCATCGCGAACGCCAGAGCATCATCTCCTTTTAGCTCCGCCTTGTCCGCGGCCGGCACCACCGCTCCCATCGAGCTTTCACCCATCCGCTGACGGCGATCTGAAAATACAGCCCACGAGTTGAGTAAATCGTTTGGATTCACAAAGAGGGAAAGGATTCTCAGCTCTTAAGGGTAGGGTAGGATGGGGCAGTGATGAATACTTTCATGGTAAAATTCAATTTGCTCCCTATATTTCATTTTAATTTCAAAATCATCCTCATCATTTCAACTCACTTCAAATTAGCCATTCCAACATATACTTTTCTCATATTATTCTTATAAAACTTTTTTTCTTTTACAACAAATTAGTTTAGTGCTTCACTTTTTATTTTTTGTTGCAATTTAATCCCTCATATATTAATTTAGAAAATAATTATTATTTTAATTGAAAAAATTTATCATTGAACGATTATTCAGATATTTGTGCATATTTAATTTCAAATTTTAAAAACTACTTATTATTTTAAAAGATATATTTATTAATTGGATAAATAAAAAAATATTAAAAAAAGGTAGAAGAAAGTTATGAGAAATTATTGAAAAAAAGAGAAATAGAAGTTGAGAAGAAAGAAAAATATAAATTAATAAAATAATTTAAAAACAAAAAAATTGTGATCTTTACTTATATAAAAGTATAAATAATAATTTGATTGATGACATATCAACATAATTGTTTATTGAATTTTCAGATAAAATAACACCTGAATGAATAAGGGGCCTTATATCCCCTATTCTTCAATATTTTAGCTGATATATTTATTTTTTAATTTTAGAATTTTTTCGGTTTAATTTTTTTGTTCCATTTTTTATTCAAACTCGTTTTCCAACTTAATTATTCAAATATTTTTTATTTAAAAATTTAAATAAGTTCATTAAATTTAGAATAATTATGTTGATATATCATTAATCAAGTTATTATTTAAATAATTGGCCAACGATAAATTATTTCAATTAAAATAATTATAATTTTTTAAGTTCAAAATAGAAGGAGCAAATTATAATTAAAAATAAATGAAAAATAATTTTATGGAGAGAGAGAGAGAGACAAAGGGAGAAGTTTCATAAGATAATATGTAGGCAAATTATTCATTGGAGGGATTAAATTGAAATAAGTTGAAATTATAGGAGTTATGTTGAAGTTAAAATCAAAAGTTAGGGACTAAAATGAAATTTACCCATACTTTCATCCAATGTTTAGGAAATAGATGGTGATTGAACTCGTTAAAATTATTGGGTAACTGGATTGATCGGTCGAATCAAGTTAAAAAAAATTAGTTAATTCGAAGCATATTATATATGTAGCATATTAAAATATTATATATATATATATATATATCAAGAGATTAAGTAAATATAACTTATAATAATATTTTATAAAAATTGCACAATTTATTAATGAATACAATCTATTTTAATAATAGTAAAGATTGATAAACCTCTTTGATGTGTTCCGGATTTAGCAGCACCACAAGAATTGAAGGATTTTCAAAAAAATCCTAGTTTTTTTCAAAACTGATTTGGCCGGTTACTAAGCAGGCCGGTTTTGACCAACTCACATCGGATCTAACCAAGGCGATTTTTATCGCATGAATCTAATCGAAACCATGACCGGTTCTAGGTCGGACCCATTGAACCTGCTAGCCGAATCTAGTTGTGTAAACGTTCATTTCATCAGTTTTATTCTATGTAGGTGGATATTCTGTGGAAATACGTAAATTGCCTTTCGATGTGGATGGGGAAAAAATTAAAGATATATTTCACTTTCGAGCCCATAAATTAGTTGCTAGATCACTTTTGACATCCCGTATTTCAATATCATCAATTTTGATCCTCCACATTTTTTTCAGTCGATCTAAATTAACATATTAGTCAGTTGACTATCCAAACTACTAATAAGTGATCATTTTAGTCAACTAATGGTTAGGACCAACTTTGATCGTTTTAGAAATACTTAGGGGGCAAAATTGATAAGTCGGAACATGAGTTACTGAATGTTATTTAGTGACGAACGGTTATGACTAATTTTAATAATTTATACTAATTTGGCAAGAATGGAATCGACGGATATATCAACAGCTGGTTCGCGATGCAATGTCCCTTACTCGGATTATTCTTGATGAGCTTAGCTTCCATATACTTAGTGTTGAACTACGTCATAGCATTAGTACCATCGCCTTGTATAGAGTATGGCAGATACCATGGCCTACTTAAATTGCCATTTGATTTGTACACTCTGTACTTTTCCTTTACTTAATGAAATTTACCATTATCGAAAAAAAGAAAAAAAGGAAACCTAATTTTTATTCATAAACAGCGGTTATTTACACAGCGATAACAACTTTTTAAATTATAAAAAAATCCCGTTTATATTTTTCAACCACCCCTACTCAAATTCTTATTCTCATCCTATCTAATCTATACTAATATAAAAAGAAAGATTTTTTTTACTCACAAATAACAGTTTGTGACACCGCGATTCCAAAAGTTTTATGTCAATAATATCCCTAAGTTAATTTTTTTATTTTACTTATTTACTTTTTTAACGTGATATGTCGATTTATATGTTTTATTCTTATGTACAATATATTTTAAAGTGTAAAAAGATTATTTATTATATACACGCGGAACGGCATGTCATAACAGCTAGTTTTCAAAAAAATTGGCACCAAAATTAAAGAGATCGGAACATAAGATACCAGGTATGATTTAAAAACTAAGTTAGAGGATCAAAAATAAAATAATCCCAAATAAAAACTAATTCAATTATATAAAACTTTAAAATAAATTAAATCTTGTATAGACTTATATATAATCAAAATAAACTTTATTGTATCTATAGTAGTGTTAAATACAGTTCACTCCCCTTAAATATATCATTTTTATCTATTATCCCCTCAATTATAAATATTATAATTAGCCCCCTATGCTTTAAATAGTTCTTCAAACATGCATATAATAAACAATTATTTATATTTTAAAATATATTATAAATAAGAATAAGATATATAAACCAACAAATCACATTTAAAAAAATTAAATAAAGAAAATAAAACTAATTTAGGAATATTATCAACATAAAAAAAATTAGTTTGAGTTAAATTTTCATATTAGTATAAATAGATAATATATATATAATATGGATGAGAAGAAAATTTAAGTAGAGTTGATTGAAAAAACATATATAAGGATATTTTTTGTGTAAGTAACCGCTATTTGTGAGTACAAATGAAGTTTTATATATATATATATATATATATATATATATAATATAGATATAGATATCACACTGACGTGGTATAACCGTTCCTATTTAATATATGCAGCGTATAGTTCAGACGCATGATTAGTTTTATCTTTTTTTCTTTCTCAAGCCCCAACTGTAGTTCCTGGCCGCGAGGGCGCATGATTAGTTATATTCGTAAAATCGTCTTTATTATGATTTATTTTGGTCTATAATTAATAAATTCATTTCATTTCAAAGCACGCTAAGTGATTAATGTGTTGGCTGCAATAATAGTATTAATTGGTTAATATCATTTTCCAATTGATGCATTTAATTTTCAGAATATGATGGACTTGATTCAGGATAATATTTGAATTAATGGAACTTAAATTCAAATTTTTTGAATTTATTTGGATAAATTTTAAATTTAAAAAATCTCGAATCATTCAACTTCAATTTTGAATCAATTTTGTTAAATATCGATAAACTTTCAAATATTTTGATAGGCTAAATCCATCGAACAAAGTAGGGTAAATTACTATTTTCCTACCTTTGATAGAAGAAATAAGCAAATTGTCGCCTTAT